>NC_140957.1:38814325-39211825 GCF_014529385.1 Adiantum capillus-veneris
TGTCTCTTGGTGCCCATATCGATGAAACTATTAATTATGGTGGGAGAGGTGTATACACTTTTAAGGTTCATGGCTCTGCCTATCATAGCATTGGTTCTTTAGCGCTTGGAGGACAAAATGAAGTTCCATGCTTTGCACAATTATATTTTTTTGATACTGAACATGAGTTGAGCAACAGATTGCATCATGTTTCAAATTTAGATCGTAGTATTCTAGAGTGTTTACAATTGATGATGCATAGAGTAAATCCCTATGCAAATACGATCTGTTGCTTCTTTGTCTGGAGATGCTATTGTACCCAATATGAGGATGGTTATTGCGGAGCATCATTGTGATGGTTGG
Source organism: Adiantum capillus-veneris (assembly GCF_014529385.1). Classification (NCBI taxonomy): domain Eukaryota; kingdom Viridiplantae; phylum Streptophyta; class Polypodiopsida; order Polypodiales; family Pteridaceae; genus Adiantum; species Adiantum capillus-veneris. The sequence continues at coordinate 38,814,668 of NC_140957.1, forward strand.
CAATATCTTGCTCCAAGGGGTTCGGAGGCTGCTGCAATTATGCCAGGACAAGGGGATGATAGAAATATTGGCTATCGCGACATTGTACTGAATTTTCGACACAGGGGCTTGAAAAGAATCTCCAGTATGCATCGAGCTTACATGTCCTTATTGTATGTTTTATTATTTCCAAGTGGAGAGGATGGATGGCATCTTTATTTACAGACTACCGATGGAAAAAAAGAGAGTCAAATGCAATATTATGCCTTTCGCTTACAAATAAGAGATGATACTGTGGAGTGTCTTCTTCGAGGGGGTAGGCTATTATAACAGTATGTCGTGGATGCTTATAGTACTCTAGAGAAGTCACGGCTTTTGTGGATGCGAAATAACCAAAAAACACTTCGTGGTGAAGTGTACCAAGGATCCGTGGACATGGTTGAGGCTAGAGATGGCTTAGAGAGGGCTGAAGGACAAAATGTTGGCCGTAGAATTGTTTTGCCTTCATCTTTTGTTGGAGGTCCAAGATATATGTGCCAACTATTTCAAGATGCAATGGCAATTGTTCGTAGTATGGGTAAATCGGATCTCTTCATCACATTCACATGTAATCCACGATGGAAGGAAATAGATGATGCATTACTACTTGGACAAAGTGCTGTTGATCATCCCGATCTAACTATACGAGTGTTTTATCAGAAGTTCCAAGATATGATGCATTTACTTATCAAGCAAGCCGTGTCTGGGGAGGTGATTGGACATGTTTCGGTGATTGAGTTTCAGAAGAGAGGTCTTTCTCATGCTCATATATTGTTGATACTTGCATCCGAATATAAACCCATAGATACATTACACTATGACAAGTTGGTTTGTGCAGAGCTCCCTGACAAGAATGTGTTTCCAGAATTATTTGATGTAGTGAGTCGTTGTAATGTTCATGGGCCATGTGGTCCTTTGAACCCAAGTTCTCCATGTATGGTTGATGGAAAATGCAGATTTAAGTTTCCACGAACATTTTCTACGTCTACAAATGTAAACGAAAGTGGATATGCTGTGTACATGAGACGAGATGATGGAAGGTTTGCTCCGTCTAAAAATTACAATTTAGATAATCGTTGGGTTGTACCTTATACCCCCCTCTTATCACTAAGATACCAAGCCCATATTAATGTGGAGATCTGCTCAACTGTCACTGCCGTGAAATATCTTTATAAGTATGTCTACAAGGGACATGATCGAGCCACTATTGTTCTTCAAGATTGTGAAGGAGCTACTGATGAGATCAAGAGTTATCTCAATGCATGTTATGTTTCTTCATTTGAGGCTATGTGGAGAATATTTGGCTTCGACATGCATAGTGAAAGGCCAGCTATTCAACGATTGCAAGTACACCTTCCATTGCAGAATATGGTTACATTTCAAGATGGTGATATATATCATATTTGCTGGATAATGAGCAAAATAAAAAAACTACCTTGACACAATGGTTTGTTGCAAATCAAAACTATTCAGAAGCAAATAGCTTCACATATACTGACTTTCCAAATGGTTGGGTATGGAATAAAAGTCGAAAGGCATGGTCTCCACGACAACAGGGTGTTTCTATTGGAAGAATGTATAATATTGTCCCTACTGCTGGTGAGGTTTATTACCTACGAATGCTTCTCAATATTTGCAAGGGATGTAAGTCTTTTGAAGACTTGCGGATGTATGATGGTCACATTTATGATACATACAAGGAGGCATGTATAGCTAGAGGATTATTGCAAGATGATGAAGAATGGTCAATTTGACTCCAAGAGGCATCTTTTTTTCAAAATGGAGTGCAGTTGAGACAACTGTTTGCAATCATATTAGTCTTTTGTGAGCCACTTCATCCGGCTGCTCTTTGGGACAAGTTTTGTACTGAATTTTATGAGGACTATGTCTATGCCCTAAGGATGCGTATTTTAGATGCAAGCGTGCGATTTGATGTGGCAAAAAATCAAGCTTTGCTTCATATAGAATGCTTTTTGCAACAACATGGCAAGAGGCTTTGCGATTATATGTTGCCTGCAACAATAGACTCAACAATGGTATCCTTAAGTGAAAATGGTGTTATGGCTGAAGAAACAATGTTCAACGTTGATGAACAGTGTAGTATAGCAGATTATATGGAGACTTCCTTAAATGAGGATCAGCGAGATGCTTACCATCAAGTGCTACAAGCTGTTGACACACATTCAGGGAAGGTATTTTTCCTAGATGGTCTTGGTGGCTCAAGAAAAACTTACTTATATAATGCACTTCTTTCACGAGTGCGAGGAAGTTGTAGAGTTGCTCTTGCATGTGCATCCTCGAGTATTGCAGCTTTGCTTTTGAGTAATGGAAGAACTGCTCATTCTAGGTTTAAGATACCTTTGGAGCTTCACTCTGAAGCAACTTGCAATATAAAGGTAAATAGTCAACTTGCACAACTTCTAAGGAATGCAGCTTTATTTATATGGGATGAAGCTCCCATGACACATCGCTATGCATTTGAAGTAGTGGACAGAACTTTAAGAGATATTATGCAGCGAGATACTTTGTTTGGTGGAAAAGTCATTTTGTTTGGAGGTGACTTTCGACAAATACTACCTGTTGTACCAAAAGGTAGTCGTACAAACATTGTGAATGCTTCGTTGTGTCATTATCACATATGAGAATATACGAAGATATTGAGGCTTACTAGAAATATGCATATACTTGATTGCGGTTCAAATTCACTTCAACAAAGTTTTTTCCGTTGGGTGCTTGATATTGGCAATGGGGTTATGGATGATGGAGGAGATTTAAACAGAGTCAAAATACCTTCACACATGATGCTTCCAGGAAATAGTTTGGTAGATCTTCTAAGATTTATATATGGAGATTTGTGTCATGTGCAAGATCATGCAAATTTTTTCAGAGATCGAACAATACTTGCTCCACGGAATAAAGAGGTGGATTTAATTAATGACTATGCATTGCAAAGAATGCATGGAGATTGCAAAGAGTATCTGAGTGCAGATTCAATTTGTATGTAAGAGGAAAACACACATTTGTACACAATTGAATATCTTAATAGCCTTACTCTTGGTGGTCGTTTTCCACCTCATGCTTTAGTCTTGAAAGGAAATGCTCCTATCATGTTGCTGCGAAATTTGGATCCAAGACGTGGATTATGCAACGGAACTAGATTGATATGCAATCAATTTCATCATAAGGTAATTGAGGCAGAGACAGTTACATGATAGATTATTGGAGAGAGAGTTTTTCTTTCAAGGATTGAGTTTATTATTGGAAACCAACAGGGGCTTCCATTTCAAATGAAGCGTCGTCAGTTTCCAATCAGGCTTGCTTTTGGGATAACTATCAACAAAGCACAAGGGCAAACACTTGGGATTCTTGGTCTATATCTTGCATCATCGATCTTCTCTCATGGACAGTTGTATGTTGCAATGTCACGTGTACGAAGTGCAGCTTCTATGAGGATTGTTGTCAATACTGAAAACACTCAAGCGGAGTGTTACTACACTCCAAACATTGTATTCAAGGAAGTATTATAACTAGCAAGCTCATAAAAATAAGTTCAAATTGACATTGTGGCTCTCACTTAAAGTCAGACACACTTGATGTTAAATTTTATTTATATCTCTTAGATCAAAGTATTGCCCACAGATGGATCCTCGACATAGTGCCTCCTATGTACTGGGTCACATCACTGAATTCATTCGAGGTATTTATCTTCTTTTTTAAATTAGTTTATTACCTTGACTTATTGTTTTCTTGAGAAGATTGGCTTATACATTGACTTACTCTGTTGAAGATCCACCGCAATGGAGGGGAAGAGTTCTTGCTATGTTTATGGTGATCTTATTTGATCAAACTCATATTATATTGTAAGAGTTTTTATATATGGTATATTTGTAGTTTTTATATATGGTATATTTGTAGTTTTAAGCTTTTATTGCTCTACATAATTCATGGATACCTTTGCAGAGATCACTCCTATCGAGGTTTTATCATCGTAGGCGTTTATGAAATGCTATACTTAGGAAGAGATATGTCCATGGAAGTTCTTGGATATGACCATGTTGCCTTTTCTTCGAACCACGAGCAGCTTCAAATTCAAGTTAATATTTGGTTTGTGAGTGACGAGAGGCCAGTCAATGCACAACAGGTGGGGTTGCTGGAGACCACACTACACCATATTGATTGAGGATATCTACTCAAGTTGAAACACCACCCCGTATCTTGCAAAATTTATACAACATAGGTCCTTGGACTTATAGAATCTCTAATGTGGTCTCTTAAAGGCTACACTTTGAATAACTATTTTGTATCATCTCTTTGTGAAGTTGTGAAATTTCAAAGTCTTTTGAATTGCTTTCATTCCTCTCTCTCTCTCTCTCTCTCTCTCTCTCTCTCTCTCTCTCTTAAATCCTTCACTAAAACAAAAGAAAGAAGGACATGGTTCTCTACGGCATGATCGTCAAAGTCTTCTTTATTCTATTTCATCTTTATTCCTCTTAAACTTCCAAATCCGTGCTATTAGAGCAGATAAAGAATGGCACGATACATCATGGTTTTGTACACCCTCAATGATGTACCTACTTATATTAGAGGTATGTAAATGTAAAATCTTATCTTTGTTACTTACTTTTACAAAAAATGAGAACTTTGTGGCCTTTATTTTGTATGTTTACACGTGTTACATTTTTTCTAGATCCTCCATTGTGGAGGGGTCCTGCACATGCTGAGGATATTGTTCGTATTATCGAGGATTTTGAGATCCTTCGGTGCGTATAGCTTGAATTTGAATCCATATGACGTTAAATGTGTTGTTACTTTTTATGTATGAATGGTTGGTTGTTATTTTTATTGCAGACTTCAATATTATTGTAGACATTCTGTCTTGGCATTATAGAAGCACGATATTTTAGAAGTGTTGTAGGTTATTATTACATAGAGTTTGATATAGATGCGAATCACTATACGAGAGATAGGTATGCAACGGCCTCCCAATTGCAACTTTTCATACGGTCCCTATGGAGTGAATGAATGGATGTTTAGAATCTATTCTTTGGGTGAATCACCTCGACGCCTTGGTCGTAGTGTTTGACGTGTCGGACCTTGGATCTTGAGAGTTCCAAGTAGAGTGTGTCGTAGGCTCAACTTCTCTAGATGATCGAACACTTTGATCCATTGTCTATGCATGCTAAGTACCATATATTTTTAGTTATTGTTGGCTTATTGAAGTGGGTTTTTATCTACTAGATAGGTTAATGAGAGAGAGAGAGAAAGAGAGATAGAGAGATTTGCGAATTGCTAATGTAGGTTAACATAGGTCATGATGTATTGGCTATTCTCCCAATACATATAAGGATGATTATATATTTGAAAGTTAAGGAAGAGTACATTTGTCAAGGATATGGTACATGGTGTTGGTGGCATCATTGGGTGTATTCATATGCTGATGGGTGGTATGGAAATTGTGGACGGTTAAGCATTTCACTATGCAAAGTGTCACAAATATTGAGCGAAATAAAATTGATGAGAGTCCTACAAGAACTACATATGGTTGATATTTATTATGTCAATGTTTGTGGTTGTGATATTCAGTTGCGAAAGATATATCATAATCACAAATCTTACATTTCGGATGAAGAGTTTGAAATTTTGAAATTAATTGTGAAGTTTATCAATGGGGTATATTGGAGCGATCCTTAACCGTCTAATTATAGAGTAGAATATGAGTCGTTGTAAACAAAAAAATTGGAATCCTGTAAAGACTTTGACCTAATGAAGCTCTTTACACTTTTTGGCATGACAATCAGTAATTGAAGTATTTGTATTGTGCTTATACTTTTTTAAAGTGTTATCCATATGAATTGGTCAAAATTAGTTTTGTCAGTAGTTGTGAAGCTAGTCTAGTGCAGGAAGTTGAGCATGGCCCACGAAATTGTGAATATTTTTCCAAGTGTAATTTTTATTATTATTGATGCCTTTATAGAAAATTTGTTACCTGCTGAACGGGGATGTCAATGGGCATGGGAAGTGATTAAGAAAAACTACACTGTTTGGGGGTCATATATAGATAAAGAGTTGGACACAATTTACATCAAGTTGTTTGATCCCTATTTCTTTCCCAACATTAGGCTCATGCTCTTAAAGGAAGAGCTTGGGTTGATTCGTCATTACAAGATTTACTTGAGTTGGGTTCAAAAAATAGATTTAAGAGAAGTTTGTAGAGCTCCAGCTCAATATCTTGATCCTGTTGAAATAGCACGACTAAGAGTGCTATGCAGATATGTTCCCGAGTCTTTCTGGCAATAATGTAAACTATTTTTTAATGTAAAGTGTCGATCGTGTGTGTGTCATTGAGAGATGTATAAAGATGCACACACACTCAAACACATACAGAGTGAGGTGGTAAGAGCGAGCGAGGCCCGCCGGTAGGCGGGGCGCGCGAGCTAGTCATCCATAATGGCATCTGGACTGGAAGCAGAGCACTCAAAGCAGGAGTTAGTAATGGTATTTGCAACAGATGCCATAAAGCTGTGGAAGACAATTTACATCTATGGTTTAATTGTAAAGCTAATGGGGGTTTACTAAGAGCCATCCAAAATGTAACCAGCCAAATAAATCTTAAAGCTTTGGACTTCAAAGACTTCTTATTGGGTAGCTGCAGGGGTCTTGACATGCCACTCTGGACCATCTGGAGAGGGTACCTACTTTGGTTTATTTGGAATCAGAGGAATGCTTTTTTGTTCAATAGCCCCTCAGCCTATCCCCTATGTCTCCTTAAGTCTGATTTAAAGCATTCTGCCCTCAAGCTGTGTAATAAAGTAAAAGAAGCTTTACCACAAGGCTTGTCTTTATCCTTTGTCTTAAAGTCAACCCGCTGGCAAAAATGGCGTACTGTTGCCCCTCTGATCTACCACCATGCCAGATTCAGAATGCTTTACTTCATGTAATTGTTTCTGAATAGTTGGGGTTGACCCACCCCCTATCTGTGAGTCTGATTCGCCCCCTTGTAACTCTTTCTTTTAATACAACTCCACTTTCCAAAAAAAAAAAAAACATGTACCCGTAATAAAGCAAAGTACCTACACCAAATCTTTGATCCGATTCTCTTCAATTCTCCTTCGCTCTTTTTGTGTGTGTGTGTGCGCCCTAATGGTTTGTACTACTTTACCTGTTTAGATAGCTTGTCATAGAGGTTCGCAACGACATGAAACAAGGTGCAAGGTGAAGACTCACATTGGGATTTTGAAACAAAAAGTTGAAAAGAAATGCATGGAGTCCAAAATGAAGGACCATTTACAAATTAAAATAAGTCATTTAAAAACAAAAAAGTTGAAAAAGAAGTCATGAAGCTCTTTAAGAAAGGGTCCCATTTACAAACTATAAAATTGAATTCAAAACTTTGTACTACTTTCTCTTTGTTTTTTATGGCATGTTTTAATATGCCACAAATACATCTCTTTCTTGATTTGCATGGCATTTTATTTTATGTGCTTGGTGGTAGTTGCATTCTTAGAAAAAAACTCTTTTTGGCTTTTTAAAAAAGAAGACTTAGAGAAGGAGAGAGTGTGGATGTTTGAAATTTTCTTTTTTCAATACCGATTGGACATGCCTTTTCAATTTAATTCTTCTTTTCTTTAGTTTGTCAATGGGTCTTTTTATTTCACAATCTTAAATGATTTTATTTCTTGGTCATTTTATTCTTTTAGAATGACAATGTGAAGCTTTGCCATGTTCTATCAACGATTCAATAACGTGATAAAATTATATCACGTTATTGAATCGGATGGTGTCATGGCTCGGCATTAGCATGGAAAGTTCTTGTAATTTTTTGAGGTGATCAACATAATTCACTCACAATTGTGAGTTTTGTCCAAAAATAATAAAAAATATTATCACGTTTTCCTCTTGAGCAACAATACTTAAATTCAAAACTCATCGGATAGGTCTTTGAGCGTCTCTTGAGGCTACTGGTGCAATGTTAAAACTTCTTCTCCTCTTCATCAATGTCCAAGGTCGCAGGGAAGAAACCCTGGAATGTAGATTTATTATCCTTTCATAGCCGAATTTTTTCCCCTCCGGTGTGAGATTTTGAACACATCAACAAGTCCGTAATATCATACAATCATTTTGAATGATTCTTAGATAGATCAACAATGCCCTTAATCATTGCAAAACTTTGCTTGTGCACATTGTCCTTCACACTACAGATTTGAGATGTGTCGCAAATTTGTGTCCCTCTCCCTTGTACCTTGACGATCGGGAAGACCTCTGACCTTTCCCTTGGAATCTGTGCTCTTAGGCCGATTACACATCAATGGGCAGACACTCATCCTCACTTTGGGGTGGCCGGGTGAGCTTTACGCACCTGCCTGCCCAACTTAAAATAAAAATTAAATTAAAGCTGCTCATGTCAGTGACTGTCGCGTAACTTATTGGTTGCGCTCGATTGTGCGTGTTGTTGCAACGTGAGCTCCAACCACAACCAACAATGGACAGGGGAGCTTGGTTGTCCCTCTTCTTGGGTGCTCCTCTTTTTGCGCAGCTTACGGTTGATCGCGACCCAGAATCCACACCAGCACGCCCAAGCTTGGGCAGCGAGTGTGTAACCAGCCTTAGACTAGCTTCCGACCCCCATTGACCAACTGATGGCCCAGATTTCAAGAAAGGTGAGGCAAAGACCTTTCCCTACACCTTCTTCTTCTTCTTCTTCTTTAAGTAGTGAACAAGTTAAAAATTCAAAGAGGGCTGTTGTTTGTTGTTCAAACTTCAAAACTTTGAAGGTGGGCTTTAATAAGATCTGACTTGATTTGCGCAGCGCAGGGAGTTCAAAAATGTCTTTCTTGGAAACCCTGGAGGCTGATAGAGTGGTGTGGGCGGGAACTCGCGGATGCGCGTGAATCGATAAGTTACTTTACCTGCGCAAAAGACAGTAGTATATATAGTTATCAACACACACACACACTCTCTCTCCTCCCTCTACGCGCACTAGTCAGGAGTAACGAGACTCTCACACATACACACACTCTCTCTCTCTCTCTCTCAGGCTCCCCCCCCTCTCTCCTTCCTTTGGGCTATGGGCATTGTCTTTTTCATGTCGCTTTCTCTCTCTTTAAGTGTCGTGCTCCTCCAGGAGTCCTCACTACTTCACTCTCCCTGTTTTCAAACTCTCGCTAGGCCCCGACTCCCCAGCCGCGAGCGTCAACTAGTAGTCTTGAACGCTGTGCGTGTTGTGGGAGAGACTGATGACAGAAACAGCGTCTAGACTCCTAGACTCTAGGAGTCCTGGAGAGAGGGGATTTGGGAAAGACTCTGCATGATGGAGAGAGAGAGGGAGAGCTTTGAATTTGAAGATCGGTGAGGAGATCACTAGTGGGTTTTGTGCATTCTGTGTGCGTGCACGTGTGTTTGTGAGAGAGAGATGGAGAGGGGGAGGATTTCTGGTTTTTGAAGCAATCTTCCTTCACACAAGTTCTGTACGCGACTCTCTTGGAGGGTTGGAGAGACAGGGAGCAATTCAACAGCAAAGCAGCTTATATCTGGCCATACCCGCATTGTATCCAATGCGACTCAATATCACCAAGCAAAAGTAGCAGTTCTAGGCATAGGATGCGCATAGAAGGGTTTTCTCTGCGAGCAAGCAGTTTCTGTGTGGCAAAGCACGGACATGACAAGGCCAGATTGGGAGATGAGGCGTTTTATGTGAAGCCTCAAGGTGTCTTTTTGTGAAGGGTTTATATTTTCTCAACAGGAGGTGTATAATGGTACATGAGGTGGTCCTTTTGTGGTCGATGAATTTTGATAGGACATTTGTTTCTTAGCACATTTCAGCTGTATGTTGCCGACGATCTTGTTAAAGGCACAGACAATTGCAAGAATTTATTTATTGGGAAGGTTTAAGATGATTAAAGTAGCTCAAACATTTCACATTCAGAGGATGTGGTTGTTGGAGGTGGTTTAAAGTTTGTGGGCTTTTATCTACATGCAGACATGCATTGTGGGCAATCACACATGGTGCTGCATACAAACATGTGCAGACAAATTTTGTTCAACATGGCATCAAATGATGCCAAAATAGAGACTTAGTAATGCTGTGATTTCATCTTCATCATCTCTAGCAGCATTGGAATCAGAAAGAGTGTGGAGCAGTGGTTTGCGTCGCATAATGCAAGATTAAAGTTCAAAAAGTGTGCATTGTGGTGAGCTCATGCAGCTTTTGGAGTGTACTACGACTTTTGTGGAGCAAGGTGTAAAAGAGCCAATGCTTAGCTGCCTCCTCACAGAAACCCCTTCTTTGGCTTTGGAGAGGTCCTTGCTTGATGAGCATAGGAAAGTGCAAGGTAAACAAGCAGGCTGAGCTAATGCTTTCACTGAAGTTAGTTTTATTCCTAGTTCTGTCTCTTTTTTGCAGAATGGAGTGAACATTCTATTGATCTTGCCGTATTTTGGCTTTTGGTTCTAGATTCCTTCACTATGTGTGTGCCGGACTGCAAATCCAAGGGCTCCAATACAGATGGTCCTCCCTCGCAGCTGGCAGCCACTGTTATTCCTCATTGGATGAGCTCTAAACAAGTAGGTGGTCTTCAGCCCATTTAAGTCATGTTTTGGACATATGTTTAGTCTTGTAACGATAGTTTTTTCGGACACGTCTGATTGGGGAGCCATATTCCCTGATGCCTCTGAGTCCAATTGAAGTAGGATTGGGTTTTTCAGACTTTACTGCCCTGAGGCTCCAATTTTTGGCCTCCTCATTTCGTTCTTTGCTTAGATTTTAAAATTTTGTTGGTGTTTTACTGCATTTAATGGTTTTGTGCTTCTCTGTATTGTTTGAAGTGTCATATGTCCACTGTTTTTAGGTTGCCGTGTGGAATCAAACGATGGAATCCTCCGGGGTTCTGATCCATACTTATTCTGTACTTCAGTACCCATCCAAGTCGACGTATGGAAAAACTTTGCTTGTAACCATTTAGAGAATTCCTCTCTGCATAATACGATGTCAATACTGAATTTTAGGAGAACGTCTTAGTTTGTTTGCTGCCACCAGCTGTATATATCTTTTATTTTGGTATGGTGAAGTTTTTTTTATCTTGTATTTAGTTCCATTTTTTGGTCCTTTTTTGTCGATAGGTCAGCTAAGGGTCCTTGCCCTTATGAAGACATCACACATTCTAGTGATGTATGTCTAACACAGCCTCTGGATGTATATTGTAGGAGTTGCAGGTCAAAATCAGTACCTCCATCAACAATGGGTTCAGTACAAACATGGCTATTTCCAAACCACAGACTCCACAAGAGGATTTATTCTCACATTCTCAAAAATCTCGGGAGCCATATGGCACGTTGTCAGCTCCAAGTAGAGGAATCGAGACAGAGCAGCAGAATGATATGATTCTCATGCAATCAAAAGCTGATGAATCTAATTCCAAACACCTGTTTCAGAAACGGCCACCTGCTTTCAGTGTAGGTTTGAAACCTTTGGAGGCTCCTAGTAGTAGAGAAGAGCAGAAGGAGAATTCCAAGGTAGACTTGGTATCTTTTTTGCTTCAGAAACAGCAAAAGCAGGCAACAGAAGGATGCCCTAAAGCCCTTTCTGGTCTGCCTCTTGGTCATCGTGGTGGTAAAGCTTCAGATAAAAAAGCAGAGTTAAGCTCATGGGTTTCAAGGTTTCCTTTTCAGATTGGGCCAGAAGCCAATTCTCCTGACGAATTGGTGGAATTTAGAAGGCCCATTCACCATGGACAGTTTTTGGAACATAAAAAGGATTATCTGCTGACAAACAATGGTCCATCTCAGCTGGCAGGCTCCAAGAATCATAATGGGCAATCCAAGTTTCAGCCGTCATCTACCCCCATAGGAGCAGTGAAACCGGGGTTCCCTCAAAATACTCAACTGATTGCGGTTAGTTCGACTTCAAAATGGGCTTCAACAGAAACATCTTTAGGCTCAGATATGCCCTCTTTAAAGCGTGATTGGAATGCAGCATTGATGCAAAGTGTCAGTGTTAAAAACCCACAGATATTACCAGATTTTTTTGCTCAGCAGAAGGTGACGACAGCTGGAAAGGCCAATTTGTTCAGGCTCCCAGAGATAAAATGCAAGGATTTGTTCTCAGACAAGAGCTTGTCATCGATGGTCGGTGAAGAAAATTCTGATATCAATAGAAACACTTCAAGAAGTCATCAATACATGGAGCAGCAGCAGGAAGCGTGTGGAAGGGTGACACGAGAAAAGCCCTCTCACAACTCTTTGTCGCAATTGAACATGCTCAAAGTGAAAAATGAAGCTTCAAGTGAGGATTTTGAAGCCTTGCAATGTGCCAAGTCAGCGTCGAGGGAATGTGTGGTAAAAAATTGTAGAAAAGGTGACTTTGGGGGCAAATTTAGTCCTGTTGCCAGTCAAACTGCAAGGCAGCTTTCATATGTAGGGTTGGATGTAAATAAGGCAATCAGCAATTCACAAGCAACTGAGTTGATGCTTTTTGCAGAATGTGCATCCTCTCAGTTACTTGGAAACTCTTCTCATGTTTCAGCAAGTGTCTCTCAGTGTTCTGTCATGAAGCAGTCCACAGGTTTGGAAAGGAGAAAAACAGTTCCTGAGGGTGACTGGGGTGAGTTTCTTGCTGGCTCCAAAGCTATGCCTGCAACAGAGACCCCTGTAAAAATCGTACCGCCATTTCAACAACGCTTTGAGCAGCTACAAGAGTTCTTGAGGAACTGTGATGGCTCGGACAAGTTCTATTGTTGGCAAGGTAAGTTTCTTGGCTGTTTTTGCGCTGCGAACGTAACCGACAATGATCTGATTCTATGTTCCTTATGCAGCATTCCATATGCTTTCTGCAAAAACGCAACTGACAATGGTCTGATTCTGTCCCTTCTGCAGCATTCCATATGCTTTCTGCAAATGCCTGCAGTGATCATGTCGTGGAGCTGGAGTCTCGGGCACTGAAGCTCTCTTTTGTAGAAGGTGATGAGCACTTTCTGAGAATTTCAAATGAGATGAAATATAGCCAAGCTGCTGAATGTTATTATGTTGTAGATGATGAGCTGAGGTGAAGTAGATTATGGAAAATGCTGAATGTTCATTATGATGTTAACCATGTAGATTTATGCTGCATTTATGCAGGCAAAGAAATGAAAAGAGCAAGGTTGTTGAATGTGCTCGATGAAGTTCCAGACGGACCTTTTCTGACTGCTTGCTCAAGACCAATGGGACCTTGGTTTTTGTCTCCCCAAGGTGCCATAGCTGTGAAGGAAGAGGCTCGTTAAGGACGTATGTCTATACTTCTTTGTGGACTGCTGAGGATTAAATTGGTGTAAGCAATTTGCTATGCTTTCAGGGTGGTCCTAGGGTTCTTGACAAGCACAGCCTTACAGGAATTGGCCCAATTGATCTTTGTGGACTGTTGAGGATTAATTGGTGTAAGCAATTTACTATGCTTTCATGGTGGTTCTAGGGTTCTTGACAAGCACAACCTTACAGGAATTGATCCAATACAAACAGGCACATGCGAGTTAATGGGTCAGGTTAAGGTTTTATTATAGAAGCGGGGAACCTCCATGTCTTCCAGAGATCCAAGGCTTAACATCAAAGAAGTCTGCTGTCTTTAGAAATATTAAAAAAAGCATTGGGAAAGTGCTCGCTTTAGCTTGGAAGCCTAAGGGGCCATGGCCCGCTTGCTCTAAAGTGCCACTTGCAGGTTCTCAGAATTGAGTAATCATTCATGAGTTGTCTCTGTTTCACAGGGAATAATATGTATTATATATGAAGTCAGTTGATGAACATCATGAGATTCCACGTAGAAATTCCTGTCTCTGCTGCAATCTTGTCGATGTCATTGGATGCAAATGGGAATACCTGAGTAGGCATGCTGCTCAATGCAAGAACATTGTGGTGTTTTCCCACCTCACAAGCCTTTTTTATTAGTCGAATGCTCAGTTGTGTGTCAATGGAGTGCCCCAACTGGAACTCACTAAATACAGGCACACATGCATGGATTAATGAGGCAAGCATGCACTAATCAAGCATAAAGTCCACAAGCACACATATATGGATTTAGTGAGTCAAGCATGCACTAATCAAGTATAAAGTCTACTATCTGAACTGGTTCATGCTTTGTCCCTAGGAAATGAGTTGACTTCATGGTACCTTATCCATCCATTGTTGCACAAACCTAGACCTTAAGTAAGCTGATCGGTGAATTGGTTTATGTAAGCATCCAAACTATAAGTTTCAGCATGAAAAGAGATCAGAAACTCATGATGAGTTTGTAAGTTGAGCTTTGTTGGTATTACTTGTAGGTAGTGGTATAGGAGTGGAGAATGTCCAATCTTTGTGCCCTTTTCAAAGCTTTTTTAAGTTTTTTCAAAGCTCTCTCTCTCTCTCTCTCTCTCTCTCTCTCTCTCTCTCTCTCTCTCTGGGTAGTGCTAGACCTTTGGTTCATTGTTCGAGATTTAATTTTTTGGGCTAGGACTGGCAGACTGGTCGGAAGAGTAAAAACTCATTTCATGTCTTATCTTTTATTCCATGCCCCCTTGTTAGTCATGCCACCTGTAGGTGACGTCGGGGAATCATTGGAGAATTGCTCTCCATATTGGCCAGGATTGCCAACTGTGGTGACTAGCAGCATAGACAATCCTGTTATATATATTGCATTCATAATGTTTCATGTACAATTTACTAGTTTGAGTTGATTTTGGTAGTGCTTGAATTTGTCAAGCTCCCTATTGTTTAAAAAGGCAAGCAAAAAGTTGCACCCTTCTTGATGGAAGGGCATATATTTTTTTTGCCCTTAAAACTATCACAAAAATCACAAGTCTACCTTTTGAAACTAGACATGCTTGGTGAAGAATATAAGAAGGTATTGTGTTTGTTGACCAATATAAGTAAATTTTATTTACAAGCCTAGTGTAGGTCACAACCTTATCCACTAAGGTTTGTGAGATACATATAGAATAGAAGAGACTTATATTGAACAAATCATTTTCTTATTTTCAATATTGTAGCATGTGTGTTTTCTAAATTAAGTGGGCATCTTTTTTTGTGTGGCAAACCTCACAATTGTGAGCGAGTTATATTAATCATCCTAAAAAATTACAAGATCTAAATTAAATGGGCATCTTAATACACTCCCCTTTCATTGATACTTACCCTATTTTATACCTCTTTCTCATAGAAGTGTAATTTTTAAACTTGTCCTTATGAAAGACTCATTAAAACTTTAACATTTGTACCATGAGAAAAATGCCATAACAAGGGCATATGGGTGTCAAATCCTATCGGTGGAGCTTACTATCTATAGCTTGCTTAAGTTGCAAATGTTGTAGCATTCCTAGAGTGAGTTGGATGCATTGCTAAGAGATGTAATCTATATCAGAAGCCAATCTTGAGGAATAAATATAGTAAAATCCTAGACTACCATAGTCCAAAAGTGACTAACAAGCTCACCATGTGATAGACACAAGCAAACAACATTGCTAAGCATGAGTCACATATCTTGAGCATATATATGCAAGAACAAAATATAGATGTTTGTGCTAGAAGAATTAGGGCAAGCTCGACTTGCATCTTTCTCATGAGTGGTGTACTAATAATGAGCCATCCTATGTTTGAGCTTGATTGGAGGGGAAGAGGGTGTTAATGACACCTCGCCTAGGCTTGTAGCATCCTCAAAAGCCTATTAGTAGGGTTATCGTTCAAGGCAAAAATGTTAGGTAAATGCTATCCATGGTCTACTTCATCCTTGTATTATTGTATGGTGTTTGAAGAAGAACATATTTTGTCAGGCCAAGGGTCACTTTGAACCAAGCTCAAGGGTTAATTTAATAAGGAAGTGTGCCTGAGCACACCCCCTCTCATACTTGGTGACTATTGTGCACAGAGGAGGACTTTCATCATAAGTTTGGGAAGGGTGGTACTCCACATCGACAGAGTTGCTACAATTTTCTTGATATTTCAAAAAATTTTAAGAAAAATTTTGGACTTCGTTTCTCTCTTTCTCAACAAAGTCTTGTGCTAATCAAAAGCTGGCCATACATACCAAGATTTTTTCTTCATTGGATTTTATATGATCGATTCCAATGCGGTTTCAAAGTTTGTTGGCAAGCTTTTCGACTAGATGATGATTTTTGGCATTTGAAGTTGACATCCGCAATTTCCTATGAATTGATGGTTTTGATTTAGCAAGGCTAGTTGATTTCTTTTGCGATTGCTCATTGGCGACTACTTTTTGGTTTCGCTGGACACTTTTTGCGACAAGGTACTCATTTTCTTTTGCTAGCACAACATGTTATGCCTTGAATTTAGATGTTGGCATGCGACATACTTTTGCTTTTGAGAACCCTACCCTAGCTCCTTCTACTATTGCCCCATGACCAGCCACTCTTATGGAGGGTACTTGTGTCGCAATGATGCTGAATGATATCATTGAATTGCTTTGACATCCAAGAGTTTAGAGCACTGTATTGCATAACACTCACGTGCCTGCTGACAATGCACATACAAATGCACGAACACCTCATGGACATAATAAGAGAAAATTTATAGTAGCCACATTTGATGCATCCCAAGAAGCCCAAGGGACCTAGGGGTCATCTATCTAGTAAAGAGTTTGGGAAAGCAAAGAAGGAAAAGCTATGATATATCTATTTAGGGAGTAGACACAACAAAAAAGGATTGTCCCAAGGGAAAATTTGTTTCCCAAGGTAAAGAGAAAGTGGTGCACATGGTGCAATTGTTGCATCTTGAGTCCTCCCATTTGTCCAATATGGAAGCAACACACATTGAAGCGATGCATGCGTGCTTTATTACGGTCTCTATGTGGTAGCTAACCTTTGGGCCACACAATTTGGTGCACATGCATTTGTTTATCCACGTTCACAAGATGGGAATCTTGGTAGTAGACGATGATGCTTCACACAATTTTATTAACTATAAGTTAGTGAAACCGCTCAATTTGCCCCAGACTCCTAGTTTCCACCACTACAAGGTAGCGATGATTAATGATAGTGATGCCAAGGTGTGTGATACACAAGTAAAGGATGTATTGTTAAAGGTTCAAGGGTATCCTTGAATTTCCAATCATGAATATGGATCAGACAAATGTGGTACTTAGGCGGGAGTGGTTATATGGGTTAGGGTCATCATAATGCTGTAGCTATGAATATAATTGTTTGATGTTCAAATCCAATGGCATGCATGTGCTATTCTTGGGGGAGAACAATGTTCCTTTCTCACCGCTTATTAGTACCACCCAAGCTTATGAAGCTCTCTTCTCAAGATGAAATAGAAGAACTATTTTTGTGTTACTTGTTGTGTCATTTTTTGTCAAATGTTGATAATGTTTTAAATGATAGTTCCTCAAGGCCGCATTGTTCTCTCTCTTCTCTTCCATACGTGGCTTCTTCTCTATCATCAGAACAAGCAAATGTTGCTAATAATTAAAAAAAGTATTAATGAAATACAAGGATGTGTTTCCCGATGATTTGCCACCAAGGTTATTGCCGACACATACTGTGCAACATGGTATTGACATGGTTGTAAGCAATAAGCCCCTAAGTGAACCACCCTATAGAATGAGTTAGTTTGAGGCTATTGAGGTGGAATGTCAGCTTGCTAACTACCTCAGTAGGGGGTTCATACAACCCAATTCTTCACCATGGGCCTCTCCCATTGTTTTGGTAAAGAGAAAAGACAATAGTATGCATATGTGCGTAAATAATCGTGGCCTGAATGTAGTCTATGTTAAGAACAAGTATCCATTGTCTAGAGTGGATGAGTTATTTGATAAACTCACCCATTCTTGTATCTTTACGAAGATAGATATACGGCCAGGTTATCATGAAGGTCCCATTAGGCTTAGTAATATACCCAAAACTGCTTTTCAAACGAGGTTTCGACACTATGAGTTTTTGGTTATGTCTTTTGGGTTGACCAATGCGCCAGATACTTTCATGACGCTTATGGATACGGTCTTGAAACCATATCTGGGTAGTTTTGTTATCATTTTTCTTGATGCCATTCTAGTGTATAGTAAGGAAGAGCATTTACAAAATTTGAAGCATTGTTATGGAAAAACAAGTTATATGCCAAGGAATCCAAGTGTGATTTCCACATGAACCTGAGGGCATTCTCATCTATCATGATTTATGTATGCGTTATCATGTGCACCGTCAAGCATTAGTCAAGTGAAAAGATAGACCTGAGGAAGGTGCTCCTTGGAAGAACATTAGTGTTCTTAAGAATAAATTTCCCACTTTTGGTTTCGAGGACGATAACACTTCTCTAAGGAGGAGTAATGTTAGACCAAGGATCTAGAGGCCAGAGGCTAGTTTGAACCAAGCTTGAGGGTTTGCCTATATAAGGGGCAAGAAGTTAGAAGGTGAAGTAGATATCAGACTCCCTGGTTTTACATATTTCAATTGACAACCCCTCCCATGAAATTTGAGTGTGATGCTAGATTCTTAAGAATGCTAGTTTATGTTTAAACCATTAATCTCTTGATAAGAATTTTTTTTTTTTCAAAAAAGTAAGAAGATATACTAAAATAGGATGGAAATAAAATGATACAAAGGTTCCTCGGGTAGGGGGAATGGAGACCCCTAGAATAAAGATAGTATTACATGGGTGCTTCATTTGAAATGTAGGCCTAAATAATGCTATTGATAAGAATTTTAGAAAATAAAAGGTTTCTTTGTGAGAGAGAAATATGGAAAGTGACACTAGTATTTTAAAACATGTGGTATCACAATAAAAATTTATATTTTATTTGAAAAAAAATGTAACGATGAGAGGAAAATAGAAAGTGACACTAGTATTTTAGAACATGTGATATCAGAATAAAACATCATGTTTTTTTGAAAAAAAGTGCATTAATAAACTATTTAAAATACAATATATTTCAAAAGCATAAAAAACAATGATTGAAAAACGCTTGGAAGCATTGTAAAAAAAAAGTAAAAACAAAGTGAGTTTGAGAATTGTGTTTGACACAATACTCAATGGACCTCTTAAAGAGAGAGGTGCACAACTGTCAACACCCTCTCGCAAGGACCTAAAATAAATAATAATAAAAGTTCATTATCATTAGCTTGCCATGTGACACTAATCTACAAGCTTTATCCAACGGTCCAGAGATGCACCCAAAGTCCAAAACTTTACTAAAGACAACTTATGTAGTCCAAAAATGGACTATTTCATCATTGTATTATTGTATGGTGCTTGAAGAATAACATACTTCATTTGAAAAACCCTACCATGCAATTTGAGTGTGATGCCATTGTTATAAGAAAAGAATGTGAGTTTGAACTTAAGCCATTATTCTCTTGGTAACTACATACTCTTGTTAAGAAAAAAAGATAGTTTGGATCCATCATTTGAGTAATCCAATACATTCCAAGATATGTGTCCAGTATGGATGGAATTCGTCAACCTCCTTATCTGGTTGAGAAAGTAACTTAAAAGACCTTGCAAACTTAGGTACCCCTTTAGTCATACTATCAAACAGAGTAGCAGGCACCGCCACCAACAAAGTGTGTGTGTGGTGGGAACTTAGAAAGCCCAAGCCCAAGCATCTTATCTTGAATGTGGGGACTGGTCTCAAGGTCATTCCCTTTGAACTTTGACACCTTCTTTGGGGCGTGCTTTAAGTGCAACAAGTTTGGACATTTTGCTAGATCATGCCTGGCTACTTCCATGATGTCCGAGGCCCTGTTAGGATAACCCTAACCTCATTACATGTAAACCATACCCAGTCCAAGCTCCTCACATCATTATGAGAAGCATGCCTACACCTAGCACTTTATTTGATGCCACGTGGAACATACACTTGTATAAAACTCCTCATGCACACAACACCTAGCCAGCTAAGTGGATGCATTAGCATCTGCCACCTCTACTACTCTAGCATGTATCACTCCATTTATAAATGGAGTTCCATTGTACAAAATCACTTATCTCAATAAATATTATTATTATGAATGTGAGCAATATTTATTCGCCATGATTAATAAGACTTACAAGTGGTATCATAGCAATTTGTAAGCCTTACAAGTCTTAATCGGCTATTATTAAAAACATTTAATTAATAAACATCCAATTTCCTTTTTTGTAAATATCTTTTTTTCTTCATTGAGGTGTCTCGTTGCGCTCATGCCAAGTGGCATAAGAAGGTGAACATTTGAAGGCAACTGTCACAACTTTGTGGCTCTTCATTAACTAAAAAGGGAGATGAAGACTCAAGAAATCAAATCGTATTCGGCCGATTGGTGACACACCTTGCTCGCCATCCCTCTTTTTTTTCGTTCATAGGTTTTGAAATACCTCATGACAATCCTCAGTTCGTTCCACACTTCCCAAGTTCCAACTGCCTGCTTTCTTGGTCTGTGCTTTCATCCACAAGAAGATTTAGAAATTTTCTCATGTAGGAAAAGGGAGACTTTTTCAGTGTTTTTCATACAATGCATAACATCATGAGCTTCTGCTCGGGAGGCACGGCATACCTAGCTAGGTACAATTGGGGGCAGGGGACCAGGGTTTAGAAATTTTCTCATGTAGGAAAAGGGAGACTTTTTCAGTGTTTTTCATACAATGCATAACATCATGAGCTTCTGCTCGAGCTAGGTACGATTGGGGGCAGGGGACCACGGGGCCTGGGGTCCCCTGCCCCCAATAGTAGCTAGTGGGGTCCTCTGCCCCCAATCGTACCTAGCTAGGTATGCCGTGCCTCCCTCACAGAAGCTCATGATGTTGCGTTAAGTCATAATGTGGGAATTATTGTGAGAATCTGTCCAAAACTTCTCGTGATCTCGCCTGGCCATCTGCAAGCGCAAAATCCCAATCAACTAACCGTCTTCAATCTGTTGCGCTACCATTGTGTGGCCCCAAAACGTTGCCTTGCCTCAGCATTAGGAGCATCTATCATCAGGTTTCTCACCATCGAGCCTCGATCAAGTTAGCAGAGCCTCTGGTGCTGCACACACAGCAGCACGCTTCCACTCGATTGCCACCAGGGTCTAAGCCGCTCATTTTGTTTTGGGAGCCATCGCTCATCTGCTCACAATTGTGCCAGTTCTATTCATCATCATGCTGCAGGATACCTACCGGCTACTCTCGATCTTACCCAAGCCATGGTAATTCACGCTGCTCGCCACAAACTATGTTAGCTGGCCTGCACAAATTGTATTGAGCCCAAGAAAACCTTAACCCCCTTGTAAAGCGCCTTTTTCCCCGACCCAGCTCAGTTCAGCTATTTGTCTTTTTTTTTAAAAGGGAAAATTACCAAAATACCCCTCTAATTTGTGGAAATTCCCAAAACACCCCCGATATTTGTCATAAATTCTCAAAATGCCCTTCAAATTTTTTAAAATTCCCAAAATACCCTTGGTTGTGAGAGTAAAATTTCTCAAAAAAATAAAATTATTTGTAGGTCTTCCAAGAAGAGTGATTGTCTATAGTACAAGATGCTAAAACTACAATTTGAGTTGGTTATGTAGGCTTTGGAGATGAATTGCTTGATTATTTTTAGACATGATTGCCTTTTTTTTCGATGGTAAGTGGTGACAAATTACATGATGAGCAGTCAAAAATGAATGAAGATTAGAAAACCCTGAACAATCCAACCAAAATAGATACAAGGGTATTTTGGTAATTTTCCCTTTTTTTAAAAACCTTAAGCCTCCTTTCCCACAAGCTTGAACTTCTCACACAATCATAAAGCATCCAAGCCTCACTCCTAGCTCTCAAAACTCTCTCACTAAAAAACTCTTGTCCCAACAATTAAATCTATTCAATTTAAGAGGATCAATCGAGTTCATTTAAGAGTGATGAAAGCAACCTATGAACAAAAAAGGAAAACCTCGAGCTCAAGTAATCAACCTAACTACTCAAAGACGAATACATCAAGGGTTACTAGAGAGCAATATCGGATTTTCTGGCAAGCGAAGATAAGTTCACAAAGAGTTGCATCACAATCAGAAGAGATCATGAAAAACGACATCAACGAGGCATATCACATCTATGCTCAAAAACTGGTAAACAAAGTTCTCAATTCCTAAATCGTTGTAATTGAGGAGTCTAGACACTGCTTCAGAGAGTCTCTCAAGTAATACTGCTCCACACTATGAGCACCAAGAATATGGACAAGTTCAATGGCCATAACTTTCACACTTGGCAAGTTAAAATCAAAGGATACCTGATGAAAAAGAATCTATGGGCTGTTGTAAAGCCAATTGGGGAAGGGGAGAGCATTATGACATGAGGCGCACATGCACAATTTGTGTCAAAAAACGAACAAGCCCTAGGCATTATTATCACTACATTAGATGATAATTATGTTCATTACATAGATGAATGCGACACTTCATTAGAAGCATGGGAAACCTTGGCACAAATGTTTGGTGCAAAGACTAAACACTCCAAAATTAGCCTTAAAATGCAGCTTTATGGACTCATGATGGATGCTAATGAAGATTTAGCTAGCCTTATCAACACGCTTCAAATTATTTGCACTCAGTTAGCGTCCCTAGATGCTAAGGTAGATAATGAGGACAAAATTGCAGTTTTGCTCAAAGCACTTCCGCTTGAGTATGATCACATAGTCATAGTAATTAAAGAAAAGGAACCTGTACCTAGATTTGAAGATGTGGTCAATTCACTTCACGATGAAGAGAAGAAGCACTCTAATGACAACTCTACGTCAAATGGAGTTTATGAAGTGTAGAAGGCTAAGTGCAAGCATTGTGGCAAGCGCAATCACAAATCAAGTGATTGTTTCAAGGTCAAAGCATGCACCCTATGCAGAAATCTTGGTCATACACCCTCAATATGTTTCAAGAAAACTCAAAAAAGGGATAAAGGCAACGTCAACCTCACCGATAATAGAGAAGGAGAAGAGGAACCATCACTAGCCCTCTTCGTCTCCTTGATGTACTGTAAAGGTTTGCAAATACCCTCTAAGCCACTACATGATGTATCCAAAAGGTGAACCATAACATGATGTGCCCATTTTGAACCATGTTAAGATACCATCAAATTGTGAACCCATGTATTATCTAGAGTGCCTTGTATGAACCATGACCTATTGCATCCATTGAGATCTAGGCATGATGTATCTTGGGCACATCTAGGATGAAGTTAGCCTTAAGGGGGTAATTGTTAGGATAATCCTAACCTCACTACATGTGAACCATGCCCAGTCCAAGCTCCTCACATCATTATGGGAAGCATGCCTACACCTAGCACTTTATTTTCATGCCACGTGGAACATACACTTGTATAAAACTCCTCATGCACACAACACCTAGCAAGCTAAGTGGATGCACTAACATCTGCCACCTCTACTACTCGCATGTATCACTGAAGAGGAGACTCCACGAAATGCTAGAAGACATATGAAGGTGGGCATGTTAATTTTGACAAGGTAAACTCAAGAAACATGGAGAAACCCGCAAAAGTCCATCTTAGCAGCAGTAAGGCCATCCTCAAATACCGTTCACATCCACTACCCAAAAAGAGCCATCACCCCCCTTGGTTCATAAGATTGTTCTATTGCCTATAATTAGTAAGAAAGGAGAAGAATGGCACCAAGTATCTAACATATCTTGCAAGCCTTTCAAATCCTAGGCACGGTCGGTGGGGCGGCTGAAGGAAGTCCCACCAGGAATCTCCAAAATATCCTTCCCCTATGATAATATCTTTGAGGTGCTTCAGGATGCCAACCCAAAAAACATCAAGGTTACCAAGGGGAAGATGATTGATCTTATGGTGGAGGAAAATAGGAAAGAGATCACAAAAGAAGAGGAGGTAGAGGAGTTTGTGCCCCTCTCTCAATAATGGAAGAGCTCGTAATCCATTCATGGAATGTGAAGGGGATCAAGACCCAAAGAAAGAGCTCACTTTTTTTTGGGAAGAAGTAAAAAAAGGCAAGGCAATAAACTATTGGGCTATCCAAGAGAATTGTTACCATATACATGTGGTAGTGATGTGTGTGAACACACTAGGACTATCGGGGCATTTTTTCCCTCTTTAGGAGGTTTTTTTCCCCATGCATTGTATATACGCCCATCACTCTAGGGGTATCTATCTTTCCATTTCACACTAAGTAATATACACTCTCTATTGTGTGCCTTGAGCTTCCTTTATCTTCTCCAAGTGGTGTGCGTTTCTCTACAACCCTAATTCCAACAATTGGTATCAGAGCAGGTTGCGTCCTCCCGGGTTTAGTCGCCAGCAGCTCCAACACACGCCTGCTCATTTTCTCCGATTTCACTGATCTTTGGAAAGCGTTCGTAGGTCGATAAAAATTTGGATTAGCTCGTAGAGCTAAGTCTGCTCAGATTTTTTATTCGGGCTCATTTTGGCCTCCGTTTCCACTACAGGCAGTACTGCACAGGCTATTTCATCATTTTGTGCAATTTTTTTGCAGTGCCGTGTTTTGCATAACAGGTGCCTTACGGTCTTCTACGGTTTGTGCTATATAGCACGTGTTAGTCCTGCTTCGTTTCTCCTCTTTTCGAACAGTTTTCACATTAGTTGCAGCATTTACCATGGCTGACAACAACACAGATGTGTTCAAGATGTTTGTTGTTGAGAACAGATTGGATGGGGACAATTAACCTATGTGGGCTAACATGATGCAACATGTCCTTGTGTCAAAGGGCGTCTGAAATATTGTGCAGGGCATTGATGCACGTCCTGGTTCTGAGGATGTAGGCGATGTTGAGGATGTGGCAGGTCTTGCTGCAAGGATTGCTGCTATTAGAGTTGTTTTACCTACGGCATAACAATCTTGTTGGGATGTAAAGGATACGCAGGCTCATGCATTGATTGCGTTGTTTGTGAAGCGCACCATTGTTCCTCACATTCGTTCAACAAAATCTGCAAAACAGGCTTGGGATATTTTGGCTGGTCTTTATGCAAGTCGCAATGAGGCTAAAATTGCTTTGCTGCGTAAAGAGCTGGAGTCGAAGATTATGCATGAGGAAGATGATATGGACACTTTCCTTGCTGGTGTCAAGGATATCAATGAGCAACTTATTTCTGCAGGTGAAGTCATTTCAGACAGTTCCCTTGTGCAGACTGTTCTTGATGCCTGACCAGATTCTTACTAGACTTTTGCTAGTACCTGGAGACTTATGACCCAAGGAAATCCTGAAGTTGTCAAGTTTGATGCATTATGCAAACTGCTGTTGCAAGAGTCAGTTTCCAGAAAAAACAAGACTAAATAGTGTGCAATTGAACAGGCTTTTATTTCTTCTCAAAGAAAGGGTGGTAACAACAATGCAGCCACTTCTTATGGTTCTGCTGCGAGTGGCAAAACTTATGTTCCCAATGCTTCTGCTGGCAGAACTTCGTTTGGCAATTATGGTGATAAGGGAAAAAAGAAGATGCATTGCCATTATTGTAAAGCTAATGATCACTTGATCAAGCAGTGTCCTAAGTTGAAGGCCAAAGAGGCTAAGAAGAAAGAGGGTGGTTCCACTGCAAATGCTAGTTCCACTACAAATGCAACCATTGTTGAGTCTTCTGTGAAAGGAGACTGTGACGCTGATGTTGATGCAGAATGGGCTTTTAGCACAGAGTGCACTTACAATCCTGCTGTCCATGATGCATGATTTTAGGGTTGCAGAGAAACGCACACAGCTTGGAGAAGACGAAGGAAGCTTAAGGCACACAATAAAGAGTGTGTTACTTAGTATGCAATGGATAGATAGATAGCCCTAGAGTGATGGGCGTATATACAATGCTTGAGGGAAAAAACGTCCTAAAGAGGAAAAAAATGCCCCGGCGGTCCTAGTGTGTTCACACACATCACTACCACATGTATATGGTAAAAAATCCCCCTGGAGTGATGTGGTGAACGAGAGCTGGCGCATGAGTAAAGGGAAGTGCCATGCCCTGAGGACATGATCAGTCCACAAAGGGGAGTAAGCCCAAAGCTTTGTGGAAAGCTTCAAGCTTCTCACGAGACAATGCCTTTGTGAAAAGATCTGAAAGGTTGTCCTGTGTTGGCACATACTCCAAGCTGATCTCTCCTGCTGAGAGCCTCTCCCTGACATAGTGGTAATGCACCTCAATGTGCTTTGTGTGAGCATGAAAAACTGGGTTCCTCGCAACTGCCAATCCGCTCTGACTGTTAGTGTAGATAGTGTTGGCAGTGTCCTGTCCAACACCCAAATAAGCCATAAGGCGTCTGAGCCATACACACTCAACCGTAGCTGTGAAGACTACCCTGTACTCAGCCTCACAACTTGAAGTGGCCACAGTAGATTGCTTCTTGCTCAACCATGATATACATGAGTTGCCAAGCATGAAACAAAAACCACTTGTGGATACTTGCGTGTCAAAACAACCAGCCCAATCTGAGTCCGAAAAAGCATGTAAGTCTGGCGGCAATGATCCCCCCTTGGGATAAAACAAGCCAAGATGTAAAGTGCCACTAAGGTAGCGGAAAATCCTCTTGACAACCTGCCAATGCTTAGACCTTGGGCTATGCATAAATCTACTGACTTGTGAGACTGCAAACTGGATATTTGGCCTCGTGTTGCATACATAAATGAGGCAGCCAACAACAGTTTGGTAAAGAGTGACATCAGCAGGATCGCGAGCATCATGTAGACTCAACTTCAAACCTATTTCCATGGGAGTGGCAATAGGTTTGCAATCCTCAAGTCCAAACTTACATAGCAATGTCTCTATGTAACTTTTCTGACACAAGGCAATACCACCAGCACACTGCTTAAACTGTATACCCAAGTAATGATGCAACAGCCCCAAATCTTTCATCTTGAAAGTAGCATTCAAATCAGCCTTAAATTCAACAATATGTCTCTCATTTGGTCCAACGATCAACAAATCATCGACATAAAGAACCACAATGAGAAGTACATCACCCTCACACTTTACATACAACGTGCTTTCTGTTGGACTATTACGAAAGCCTCATTTGACCAAATGAGTGTCAGCTTTCTCATACCAAGGACGAGGAGATTGCTTCAACCCATACAAAGCCTTCTTACATCTGCACACTTTGTCCTCTTGTCCTTTTATGACAAAATCGTGAGGCTGCGTTACATAAACTTCCTCAAATATGTCACCATTCAAGAAAGCACTAACAATCTCTGATTGATGTACATCGCAACCAAAATGAGTTGCCAATGCACATAGAAAACGCACAGTAGTCATATGACAAGTGGGAGAAAAAGTCTCTTCATAATCTATGCCTTTTTGTTGTGCATAACCCTTTGTAACAAGTCGAGCCTTATGGCGATCGATCTCACCATTCGGCTTGCGTTTCAACTTGTAAACCCACTTTGTACCAATGGCCTTTTTGCCAGGAGGCAAATCACATAAAGTCCATGAGTCATTTTCTATAAGTGCATCATATTTTGATTGCATGGCAACCATCCAATTTTCTGAATTCTGTGCTTCATCAAAAGATAGAGGCTCCTCAACATCATGTAAGCTAGACACAGCCAAAGCATAACAATCTGATGCATAAGATGCATGGCGAGAGCCTGAACGAGTACGACTAGACAAAGGTCCATCCAATTTACTGTCACGCAAAGTGTGCACCAGCCATTTTGGCATACCTCTAGCCTACTCATTTTCAACCCTTTCCTCATCAAGTACATCATGTACATCTGCATCAGTAATAGGTTGATCTGTAACATTTTCAGAAACCCCCATAGGCTGTACATTTGCCTCATTGGAAATTACATTCGTATTTCCACCACTAAAAAGAGGCAACAAAGTGTCATAAATGTCCTGTGAGCTTACATTATTGTCTCTAGTACATGACAGCAAGGGTTGAAATCACCAATCAATTTGTACCTGTATGCTCTACGCACAAAACCATACTTCTTAGACTTCTGAATCTCCTTTGGAATGATTCCTGTTAGCAAAAACTCCTCTTCTTGAGCCAAACTTTCCCGGCCATGATAAAGAGGTAAAGTGGTCCTCAACACAAATAGCTCCCCAATCATGCCTTGAGCTGCTTCATGTGCCTCTCCATTTAGAGCACGTTCAATGTGTCTGATGCTCCATGCTTCGAACTCTTCTTACTAGGACCTGGGGCACTTCTTCCTTCCTTCTCCTCTGTGGTCCACTATCGATATACCACACATGTGAATCTGCAGCAACTAACAAGCATGCATCATGGACAACAGGATTGTAAGTGCACTCTGCGCTAAAAGCCCATTCTGCATCAACATCAGCAACACAGTCTCCTTTCACAGAAGACTCAACAATGGCTGCATTTGTAGTGGAACCAGCATTTGCAATGGAACCACCCTCTTTCTTCTTAGCCTCTTTGGCCTTCAACTTAGGACACGACTTGATCAAGTGATCATTAGCTTTACAGTAATGGCAACACATCTTCTTTTTGCCCTTATCACCTGAATTTCCAGATGAATTGCTGCCAGCAGAAGCATTAGGAACATAATTTTTGCCACTCGCAGCAAAACCATAAGAAGTGGCTGCATTACTGTTACCACCCTTTCTTTGAGAAGCAATAAAAGCCTGTTCAACTGCATGCTGCCTAGTCCTATTTTTTCTGGAAACTGACTCTTGCAATAGCAATGTGCATAATGCATCAAACTTGACAACTTCAGGATTTCCTTGGGTCATAAGTCTCCAAGTACTAGCAAAAGTCTGGTAAGAATCTGGTAAGGCATCAAGAACAGTCTGCACAAGGGAACTGTCTAAAATGACTTCACCTTCAGAAATAATTTGCTCATTGATATCCTTGAAACCAGCAAGAAAAGTGTCCACATCATCTTCCTCATGCATAATCTTTGACTCCATCTCTTTATGCAGCAAAGTAATTTTAGCCTCATTGCGGCTTGCATAAAGACCTGCTAGAATATCCCAAGCCTGTTTTGCAGATTTTGCTAAACGAATGTGAGGAACAATGGTGCACTTCATAGACAACGGAATCAATGCATGAGCCTGCGCATCCTTTACATCCCAACGAGCTTGTTCTGCCATAGGCAAAACAACTCTAATAGAAGCAATCCTTGCAGCAAGACCTGCAACATCCTCAACATCGCCTACATCCTCAGAACCAGGACGTACATCAATGCCCTGCACAATGTTCCAGATGCCCTTTGACACAAGAACATGTTGCATCATATAAGCCCACATAGGGTAGTTGTCCCCATCCAACCTGTCCTAGCAGTTAACCTGTCCTAGTGTTGTTGTCAGCCATGGTAAATGCTGCACCTGATGGTAAATGCTGCCCAAAAATAGGAGAAACGGAGCGGGAACAACACATGCTATATAGCATAAACCGTAGAAGACTATGAGAAATATACTATGCAAAAAACGGCATTGACAAAAATTCTACACAAAATGACGAAATAGCCTGTGCAGTACTACCTGTAGTGGAAACAAAGGCCGAAATGAGCCCGAATCAGAAATCTGAGCAGACTGAGTTCAATGAGCCACTTGAAATTTTTGTCGACCTGCGAATGCTTGCCAAAGCTCACTGAAATCGGAGAAAGTGAGCAAGCATGTGCTGGAGCAGCTAGCGACTAAGCCCGGGAGGATGCAACCTGCTTTGATACCAATTGTTGAATTAGGGTTGCAGAGAAACGCACATAGCTTGAAGAAGACGAAGGAAGCTCAAGGCACACAATAGAGAGTGTATTACTTAGTATGCAATGAAAAGATAGATAGCCCTAGAGTGATGGGCGTATATACAATGCTCGGGGGAAAAAACCTCCTAAAGAGGGAAAAAATGCCCCGCACATCACTACCATATGTATATGGTAACATGATTGTCAATTGCTGCAGATTCACATGTGTGGATAGTGATGCTACAAAGCACATTACCTCACATCGTGAATTGTTCACCTCTCTCAGTCTGTCCCTCATGGGAATTTAGTCACTTGTGCCAACAATGCCTCTTATTCACTTCAGGGGGTTGGAAAGATTGTGCTTACTGCTACAACTGGCAATTCTTTCACACTTGTTGATGCACTTCATATACTTAAGATCAAGAAAAATATTTTGTATGTATCTGCACTTGCTAGACTTGGACTTGTAGTCAAATTTGTGGATGACAGATGTACAGTTCATGATCTCAGTTTTGGTGATGAAATTGTTGCATCTGGGCTTTTGTGCCGTGGGCTGTATAAGCTCACTTTGTATGACAAGTGTGGACAAAATTTTGCAAATGCAGTTGCAAATTCAAGGGCTATTTTAGATGCAAAACTTTGGCATGCACTTTTTGGTCATTTGAATTTTGCCAGTTTGTTGCGTTTGCAGAAATCTGATATGGTTGCTTCTTTGCCACCTCTTGAAGCACCTGTCAAACATGTTTCTGAAGGTTGTATTGTGGGTAAGATGCAACGTTCGAAGTTTCCAAAGGATGGTTCATTTGGGGCCACATGCAGGTTGCAGCTTGTGCATAGTGATGTTTGTGGACCCATGCAAACTCCATCCTTGGGCAATTACCTTTACTTTGTGACTTTCATTGATGATTACTCCAGGCATGCATGGGTATTTCCGCTTAAAGAAAAGTCCGAAGTTTTTATGTGCTTCAAACAATTTTTGGCTATGGCTGAAAATGTCTCGAAATGTACTATGGACACCCTTTGTTCCGATTGAGGGGGGGAGTATATGTCTCATGAATATAATGCATTTCTGGCTAGTCATGGGATAAAACACTAATGTACAATTCCTTATACACCTCAACAAAATGGTGTTGCTGAGAGGAAAAACAGGTCACTTACGAAAATGGCACGATGTATGGTCAAAAGTCAAGCTTTGCCGCATTCTTTTTGGCTTGAGGCCATCATGTGTGCCATTTATGTCACTAAACAGCTGTCCTACAAAAGATTTGAAGTCTATTACTGCATAGGAAGCATGGAATGATAGAAAGCCTTCTATTGCGCACATGCGTGTTTTTGGCTGTTTGGCATATGCTTTGGTGCTACAAACACAACACAAAAAATTGGCTAATAAGGCTGTCAAATGCATTTTTGTTGGTTATCATGCTGAAAGCAAAGGTTACAGGTTCTATCATCTGCAAACAAAGCGTATTCTGGTTTCACGGGATGTAGTCTTTGTGGAAGATTCTGTTCATCCCTTGCTGTCATGTACTAGAGACAATAATGTAAGCTCACATGACATTTATGACACTTTGTTGCCTCTTTTCAGTGGTGGAAATATGAATGTAAATTCCAATGGGGCAAATGTACAGCCTATGGGGGTTTCTAAAAATGTTGCAGATCAGCCTATTAATGACGCAGATGTACATGATGAGGAAAGGGTTGAAAATGAGCATGCTAGAGGTATGCCAAAATGGCTAGTGCATAGATTGCATGACAGTAAATTGGATGCACCTTTGTCTAGTCGTACTCGTTCAAGCTCTCGCAACGCATCTTATGCATCAGATTGTTATGATTTGGCTGTTCCTAGCTTACATGATGTTGAGGAACCTCTGTCTTTTGATGAAGCACAGAATTCAGAAAATTGGATGGTTGACATGCAATTAGAATATGATGCAATTATAGAAAATGACACATGGAATTTATGCGATTTGCCTCCTCACAAAAAGGCCATTGGTATGAAGTGGGTTTACAAGTTGAAATGCAAGACGGATGGTGAGATCGATCGCCATAAGGCTCGACTTGTTGCAAAGGGTTATGCACAACAAAAAGGCATAGATTATGAAGAGACTTTGGTTCCCACTTGTCATATGACTACTGTGCATTTTCTATGTGCATTGGCAACTCATTTTGGTTGGGATGTACATCAATCAGACATTGTTAGTGCTTTCTTGAACGGTGACATATTTGAGGAAGTTTAAGTAATGCAACCTCGCGGTTTTGTCAAGAAAGGACAAGAGGACAAATTGTGAAGACGTAACAAGGCTTTGTATGGGTTGAAGCAATCTCCTCGTGCTTGGTATGAGAAAGCTGACACTCATTTGGTCAAACAAGGCTTTCGTAATAGTCCAACAGAAAGCACATTGTATGTAAAGCGTGAGGGTGATGTACTTCTCATTGTGGTTCTCTATGTAGATGATTTGTTGATCACTGGACCAAATGAGAGACATATTGCTGAATTTAAGGCTGATTTGAATGCTACTTTCAAGATGAAATATTTGGGGCTGTTGCATCATTACTTGGGTAGACAATTTAAGCAACGTGATGGTGGTATTGCCTTGTGTTAGAAAAGTTACATAGAGACATTGCTATGTAAGTTTGGACTTGAGGATTGCAAACCTATTGCCACAATCAATATAGATGCTAGAAGCTTCTAGAAGTGCAAAGAGTATGTTGCATAAGGTGGTCTTCAGAGTTCTCTCCAAGATCGTCCAAATGGCTCATCAATCGGAGCTATAGTGCTCATGATATTGCAATTAGAAGAAAAAAGTGGTTTGCAGATCTCTGTTGGATGGAGCAAGTGCAACAATGGCTCAAAGAATATGTGTGATGCTAGGATCAATTTTTGGCCCATGTTGTTCTTTTATATCTGCAATCAAATTCTAGATGGTCAAGTTATGGGCAAATGAAGATTTATTAGGGGTTGGTTCTTGTTGGAATTAGGGTTGCAAGGAAACACACACAGCTTGGAGAAGATGAAGGAAGCTCAAGGCACACATCAAAGAGTGCTTTACTTAGTGTGCAATGGAAAGATAGATAGCCCTAGAATGATGGGCGTATGTACAATGCACAGGGGAAAAACCTCCCAAGGAGGGAAAAAATGCCTCGGCAGTCCTAAGTGTGTTCACACACATCCCTACCACGGTAACAAATCCCCCCTGAAGTGATGTAGTTAATGAGAGCTGGCACATAGAGTAAAGGGAAGTGCCATGCCCTAAGGACATGATCAGTCCACAAAGAGGAGTAAGCCCAAAGCTTTGCAAAAAGCTTTAAACTTCTCAAGAGACTATGCCTTTGTGAAAAGATCTGCAAGGTTGTCCTATGTTGGCAAATAAGCCAATCCGATCCCTCCTGCTAAGAGCCTCTCTCTGACATAGTGTTAATGCACCTCAATGTGCTTTCTATGAGCATGAAAAACGAGGTTCCTCGCAACTGCCAATGTCTTCTGATTGTCAATGTGGATAGTGTTGGCAGTGTCTTGTCCAACACCCAAGTCAACCATGAGGCGTCTGAGCCATACACACTCAACCGTAGCTGTGAAGACTGCCCTGTACTCAAACTCATAACTAGAAGTGGCCATAGTAGGTTGCTTCTTACTCAACCATGATATACATGAATTGCCAAACATGAAACAAAAACCACTTGTGGACACTCGTGTGTCAAAAAAACCAGCCCAATTTGAGTCCGAAAAAGCATGTAAGTCTGGTGGCAATGATCCCCCCTTGAGATAAAACAAGCCAAGATGTAAAGTGCCACTCAAGTAGCGGAAAATCCTTTTGACAGCCTGCCAATGCTTAGACCTGGGCTATGCATAAATCTGTTGACCTATGAGACTGCAAACTGAATATCCGGCCTCGTGTTGCATACATAAATGAGGCATCCAACATCAATTTGGTAAAGAGTGACATTTGCAGGATCACTAGAATCATGAAGACTCAATTTCAAACTTGTTTTCATGGGACTGGCAATAGGTTTGCAATCCTCAAGTTCAAACATACATAGCAATGTATCTATTTGTAACTTTTCTAACACAAGGCAATACCACCACCACACTGCTTAAACTGTATACCCAAGTAATGATGCAACAGCCCGAAATCTTTCATCTTGAAAGTAGAATTCAAATCAGCCTTAAAAAATAATATGTCTCTCATTTGGTGCAGTGATCAACAAATCATCCACATAAAGAACCACAATAAGAAGTATATCACCCTCACACTTTACATTCAATGTGCTTTTTGTTGGATTGTTCCAAAACCCTTGTTTGACCAAATGAGTGTCAGCCTTCTCATACCAAGCACGAGGAGATTGCTTCTACCTATACAAAGCTTTGTTACATTTGCACACTTTATCTCTTGTCCTTTCTTGACAAAACCGCGAGGCTGTGTTACATAAACTTCCTCAAATATGTCACCATTCAAGAAAGCAGTAACAATATCTGATTGATGTACATCCCAACTAAAATGAGCTACCAATGCACATAGAAAATGCACAGTAGTCATACAGCAAGTTGGAGCAAAAGTCTCTTCATAATCTATGCTTTTTTGATGAACATAAACTTTTGCAGCAAGTTGAGCCTTATGGCGATGAATCTCACCATCTAGTTTGCGTTTCAACTTGTAGACCCACTTCATACCAATGGCCTTTTTTCTAGGAGGCAAATCACATACATTCCATGTGTCATTTTCTATAAGTGCATCATATTCTGTTGCATGGCAAGCATCCAATTTTTTGAATTCTGTGCTTCATCAAAAGACAGAGGTTCCTCAACATCATGTAAGCTAGACACAGCCAAAGCATAACAATCTGATGCATAAGATACATGGCGAGAACTTGAACGAGTACGACTAGAAAAAGGTGCATCCAATTTACTGTCACGCAAAGTATGCACCAGCCATTTAGGCATACCTCTAGCCTGCTCATTCTTAGCCCTTTCCTCATCAAGTACATCATGTACATCTGCATCAGTAATAAGGTGATTTGTAACATTCTCAAAACCCCCCATAGGATGTACATGTGCCTCATTGCAATTTACATTGAAACTTCCACCACTAAAGAGAGGCAACAAAGTGTCGTAAATGTCCTATGAGCTTACATTATTGTCTCTAGTACATGATAGCAAGGGATGAACAGAATCTTCCACAAATAGAACATCCCGTGAAACCAGAATGCGCTTTGTTTGTGGGTGATACAACCTTAACCTTTGCTTTCAACACTATAATCAACAAAAATACTTTTGACAGCCTTATCATCCGATTTTTTTGTGTTGTGTTTGTGGCACCAAAGAATATGCCAAACAACCAAAAACACACATGTGCTCAATAGAAGGCTTTTTATCATGCCATGCTTCATATGGAGTCATAGACTTCAAAGCTTTCGTAGGACATTTTTGTTGACCTGCAAATGCTTGCCAAAGCTCACAGAAATCAAAGTACTAAGCCCGGGAGGACACAACGTGCTCTGATACCAATTGGAATTAGGGTTGCAAAAAAACACAAATAGCTTGGAGAACGCAAAGGAAGCTCAAGGCACACAACAAAGAGTATTTCACTTAGTGTGAAATGGAGATAGATAGCCCTAGAATGATGGGTGTGTGTACAATCCACGGGTAAAAAACCCTCTTGGTGAGGGAAAAAATGCCATGGCGGTCCTAAGTGTGTTCACACACATCACTACCACATGTATATGGCAACAATTTTGCATTGATTTTATTGCCTTGAAAAGAATGCCATTGGATTTTTTTTTAGCTTTTTAAAGTTTTTAGAGGTAATGTGCAACATGCAAAGCACACTAGAAGTTAAAGCATGCCAATCAAAGCTCTAGACAAAGAGCTACGCCCGATCAAAGTTGTAGGTTGTAGTGTTAATTATCAATCAAATGTTTTTTTTTCATTTTTTTGGAGCAATGGTTCAAGGCTTTAAGAGCATCAAAATGCAAGGGTAAAGTTGGGATTTGAAGCTGGAAATATGCATTCTTGCTGGGATTTTACAAGCAGTTTATTAGATGGTGGAACCAAAAGATATGGATCTCTCTATTCAACATCATTTTTTTTGGAGGTTTGTTGAGATTTTTGGACCCTTGGAGGGTGAGCCGGTTGTGAAGCCGCCACATGGTAGGGTGGTAATCTCACATGCGGTGGGGGAGGTGAGTAGCACAAGGTATATAGCCAAAATGGGGGGCCTCATTAGAGAAATCAAAGAGAGAGAGAGAGAGAGAGAGAGAGAGAGAGAGAGAGAGAGAGAGAGAGAGAGAGAGAGAGAGAGCGATCTTGGGAGCCTAGCCATAGCATCCCCTCCTCCCTCCTCACACGTGCAGGCCTAGGCACTGCAACATCCTTGGTTGGCATTTGGTAGCACAATGGCGGCCATTGGATGATATGTGGTAATAAAGGGTGGCAAACTTGAGGTTGTTTTCCACGGGTGCCACAAGGCACCCCCTTTTGTTGGAGGTAAACCCCATCCCCACTAGCAATAATACTAGTGCTCAAAAGAGGGGGGGGAGGGGATCATATGGGAGGGAGAAGAAGTCCCATACTTGATTCCATGCTATTTGTTTAGCACATGCAAAGGATACTAAAAATAAAATCAAACAAGTACTTCATGAGTAAAAAGTACTAAAAATGTAAACTCCCTTTAATAAATAGGGATCTGGTAGCCATTTGGGGGGATTTTTCCTACACTTCCAATAGGAAAAGCCGGCTTTGATGAGGAAGAAGATTGTACAAATTTTTTTGAGCAAGATCAAGCTATCATTGCTAATTCTTGATGCTGTTTTCCCTTCCCCCCTTTCTTTTATGTTCTTCTTTTGTACTTATGGTGCCAATTGAGTGTGTGCATGTGTCTCGTGCGCCATTGATATTGTGCACACACACACACACACACACACACACACACACACACACACACACACACACACACACACACACACACACACACAGAGAGAGAGAGAGTGAGTTAGTTTTAACTATTAACAGTATACATAACACATGAGATATTCTACAAAGACCTTGGCCTACAGATAAAGTACAAAGTCATGTATTTCTTTCGACAGTTTATCCAAAGCAAATACATCATAGTAACATGCTATTAAAGGGTAGGATGGTCCTGTTATAGTCCAATAGTTACAAGTACAGCACTTCATCTTCTTAATCAATTGCCAAGGAGAGGACACCCTTACGTGCATCCACAGTAAGAAAACAAACTATTCGTTAGCTTCCAAACAACATTGCAGGTAACTGGGGTGACCTAGTTGTCATCCATGTCACCAAAGTATCAAAAAAAGAAAAATCATGCTGCTAAGGTTTAAAGTGATTAGTAATATTTTGTTTCCCTAAACTAGAATGGAATTTTGAAACAACTTTCCAGTTTCAGTTCAAGTAAAAATCCTTCCTTCCATACTTTAAAATTTAGTTTTTATTGATCAAAACAGTGTTCATGCTATATCAGTTGTTTTTTATGTTACTGTGAAGTCAGGTCTTAGTGGTTTTCATCCAGATTAATCAATCATTAGCATGTCTGTTCGCCTCTACCAGTATTTCCACCTTTCCAGTTTCAGTTCAAGTAAAAATCCTTCCTTCCATACTTTAAAATTTAGTTTCTATTGATCAAAACATTGTTCATGCTATATCAGTTGTTTTTTATGTTACTGTGAAGTCAGGTCTTAGTGGTTTTCATCCAGATTAATCAATCATTAGCATGGCTGTCCACCTCTACCAGTATTTCCACCATCAAAAATATTTCAAAAAGCCTATTTTAATGAGTTAAAGCAATCTTTGAGTCACAGCTTTTCTTTAAAAACCAAAAACCCAAACAGTAATGATCCGAGATTTTAGTCAGCAGACAAAAGAATTTTTTACCACCAGCATTTTTATCATCCGGTTATGCTACCATTTAATCATATAGAGAATAAATAGAAATATATTTTGCAACCCTACTCATTAAGGTCGAACGAGGGGCCCATATCCCTCATGTGTTTCCAAAATAAATCCCTAAACCAACCATTAGACCAACCCATGTTATGACTACAGCCTGCTGTCGTTTCATTTCTCCGCAACAGAATGCTCAACTGTTAGTATTTTATTGCTTTACATAGCTTGCAAACTAGAAGTTAGTCGAGGGAAAAACCAGTCCGTTTCCAGACCAATGTCATCCAGCCGTTGGAAACACACGCTGTATCGACTAAATAGTATAGATTTGTAAGAGCCAGTCCCAAGGTCATGCAACCCTATCCCTATAAATGAAAAAGAGCATATGTATACAGTCACTCAATCAAGCTAGTGTGAGAAAATGCATCAGCACGAACAACCTCCTAAATCCAGATAGAAAGAATATGAGCATATGCATACATTCACATCCAATCCAGTCATTCAATTGGTATTTCTCTCAGGCCAAAAAAAAAAAAAACCAAAAGCTCCTAGCTACTACAAATACTTGTATGTAAAATATGGCTTTTAGAAAAAAAAAAATTGCCATAGCTACCAGCCAGTAAAAATCAAAGAAAGAGAGTATGGCTGCGGCACCAGCTAAGACCAGCAAAGGCCATTAAACAATTTTCCACATAGAGTGGGGAGCCTTTAAGCCGTTCCGTTCCCAAACCAACTCAATCACCAGAATATGCTTCAGCCCTAAACAACTCATTAGGTCAGTCCATCCTATCCATCAATCGCTGCAAGACACTTAATACTTAAGTTTAAGCATCATAACTGTATATACGAGGCATCAATTTAATAAACCAACAATCCAGTCGAAAAAACCAGTCATCCTATCCAACATACCACTACCAGATAGTGCCTAGAGTCAAGGTAGACCAATCCCAAGAGTCGGCAGCAGTGAATATAACCAGCAAACCAGTCGCAAAAAATAACCCCAAGACCAGCAGAGGATAGCTTACCCTACCATATATCAAACATCGGCAAGGATTCTCACAAAACAACTCATTAGGTCAGTCCAACCTACCCATCAAAAACGCTGCAAGATAGACTTAATATTTAAGAGTAAGCATCATAGTTGTATCATATTAGGCAGCGGTTTAATTCACCAGCAATTAGTCGGAAAAAAACCAGTCATCCTATCCAACATACCACTACCAGATAGTGCTAAGAGTCGAGGTAAGCCAATCCTAAGAGTCGGCAGTTGTGAGTAACACCAACAAACCAATCGGCCAAAACCAGCATAGGATAGCTTACCTTACCATATATTTACCAATGGCAAGGATCCTTACATAGTCAACAATCAATCTCAGTCCATCCACTGATTAGACACATCACTACCAGATAATGCCAAGATTCAAGGTAGATCCAACCCAACTCCTCAAAATGAGAGAGAAGAGTAGTCCAACAGCCTGAGACTACACCTTGTCTCAAAACCTTACTCCTTAACGGATATACTGAGCCATGCAACAATCCGAAATAGAAGCTTAAGCTTTTGTAAGATATCCATAGAAAGAAAGACAACTCAGTCTGCAAAATAGCTAGGACATTATAAGAAAGCATACATTACCCCATACCAAACACTGGACAGGATACAATCCATCCTTTTATTCACCACATTCAGTAGAACACCCGAACAATGTCAAGCACTACTCGGATACAAGGCCAGCACAACCTTTTAAACACATTGGATTACCCAGCACTATCCATTGAGCTATTGTGAGAAACCCAATCATACCATATCCAAAAAACCATAGAGTGAGCCTTCCTACTACATCCCGAACCACGAGCTTCCATGTTCCCCATTAGAGATAGAAAGCATATTTTAATTATTTTGCAAAGTTTAAACCGAAAATGGTGTAAGTAACATTAGTGAATTACCCAGCAGAAAAACCTTCATTTCAAACCGTTATATCAAAGCATACCATGCCCAAAGTGCCATTCGATATTAAAATCACACAGGGTACCTCTGTAAATTCGGCCAGCGACTTTTTGTTAGGAGCCATCACCAAAGGACTTGCAGAGATGAAGCCACTCACAATCTCAATAATATTGAAAAAGACAGAAAGGAAACCCAATGCGGAGTGGAAGCTAAGTGAGCTTAGGCTCACCTTATATAGTATTGCCAATGAAAGTCTGTAGTCGCATTCAACTGGCCATGGAGCCCTCTTCGGGGCAGATGGAGAGGCTGGCTGGCAGCGCATTCGATTCCTCCCCCATCGATGCTGGGCGGTGCTCTGTGCATGCAACCCAAAAATAGTAAGCGGCGCTTCCTTCTACCATCGAAGTCGATATGATGTGCTGTCACGCCTTATTATGCAATGAGATATTTGGTTAGAAAAATGAAGAACCTCAAAAAAGTCCAAGGCGCCCAAGAAGTCTTCTTTTCACACAATAATATCAAGGGGTGAAAGAAACCCCAGGTAGTTACCATGGATGAAGAGTCGCCAATCCTTTAGCAGGAGAGAGAGAGAGAGAGAGAGAGAGAGAGAGAGAGAGAGAGAGAGAGAGAGAGAGAGAGAGAGAGAGAGAGAGAGAGAGAGAGAGAGAGAGAGAGAGAGAGAGATAAGGGTCAAAGTAAATCAGAGAGTTACAATGTAGTAGATATGATATCCAATCCGATCTAGGCTAGTGTTTAGACCAAGCCAGAGATAGGATGTGGTAGATCAAATCCCATTCATACCAAGTATATATATATATATCTATATAAATAAATATAAATAAATAAATAGATAGATAGAGAGAGAGAGAGAGATACCACATAAACCATACACAACTATAATCATTTTCTTGCCCATAACCTTCATACATGATTTACCTCTTTGGCATGCACCACACATAGCCCTGCTTTTCCCTCTTCATAGCATCGATCAACTTTAGTCTCTCTCTCTCTCTCTCTCTCTCTATATATATATATATATATATATATATATATATATATATATATATATATATATATATATATATATATATATATATATATATATATATATATATATAAATATGAGAAAATAAACTCAGAAAGTCTAGCATGTTGTAGACTTTCTAAATTCAATACCTTGGCTATGTTAGCAAAGCAGGTAAGTAGTGTGGCCAATGCCAATTGCGGGTTCAAAGGTTGTAAGGGGATATGATTTAGACCTTTACTCAATAGGTCTTTGATTTCCTTTGAACCAATTAGAGATAGATCTGTAGTACAAACGTGTTGTCCAAACTCACCAAAATCCGAACAGTAGTCTCTGAAAAGAGGACATGTACATGATGGTTGTTTGTCAGAAGTCAAAAATTCTGTAGAGTATACAAAATACTTCAGTGGTGGGTCAAAGGTCCAACCAAAAGTCAATTCATCTAACATGTTAGTATTGCCAAACAATCGTTGAAATGCATATTGCATCAAAGACTTTGGTGTATAAAGATCAAAAAACCGATTTGAAAAATGGCA
The DNA here is from genome assembly GCF_014529385.1 of Adiantum capillus-veneris. Classification (NCBI taxonomy): domain Eukaryota; kingdom Viridiplantae; phylum Streptophyta; class Polypodiopsida; order Polypodiales; family Pteridaceae; genus Adiantum; species Adiantum capillus-veneris. Next base: position 38,855,646 of record NC_140957.1, read on the forward strand.
GTGAATTAAACGCTTCTTCAAATAATCTTTTTTGCATAGAACCAGCTTCCCAGAATTAGTCCGCTTGATCTGAAAAATCAATACAATCAAGAGTTAAACATTTTCTTGATAGGGAGATTCTTCCCTCTTCCTTTGACATAGCTTCTAGCTTTATTACGTCCTTCAGAAGACCCAAGTGTAGAAGAGGGGGATAGAAATGAGGTGATAGAGTGAGAAGCAGAACTAGTCAGTAGAGGCCTTCTAAGAGTGGGGGTCTCATCTGTATCTAGTGATGGTTTGAGAAGGGATAGAATATGTTTGATCCCTTTAGAAGCACTAAGATTTGATAGTAGAAGACTAGGTGCATCTAACTTTAGCTCCTTCAGAGCTTCATACATGAAATTCCTGAAATGTAGATATGTAATCTGGGCTCGCACAGCTTCCTTAGCTTGGTCACCAAGCCATGAACAGATCATAGGTCAAAAATTCTCCTCCGTGTGTGCAGGGAAGAGGTCCTCCAGATGGTTGAGAAGAAACCAGATGGCATGATCAAACCAGAGGATGTTGCTTTCACAGTCTGCTTTTGCATCGAAAGCTTTACAAGCACACTTGATGTAAGGACTGTAGATGTTCCAAATAGACTCAGAGTAGAATTCACTGCTTTGTTTAGAAAAGATCATCGTCCCCTTGGTTCTGACATAGATGCCTGATAAGACCGGGCATTTCCTAGAATCCAAGAAGTGCATACTGAAAGGTACTTTTATCACATCACCTTTGTCCAAGAATTGAACTCCTTTGAGGGTTTCTAGTCGACAGTCTTCACTAGTAGAGGCCGGTAGTGCTGCTAAGAAGACCCAAGTCTCTATAGAGATGGGGGCAACAAAGGCTTTGTTCTGAAGTTCCCAAAGCTGATGGTCAAGCTCAATTCCTTTAATTGCAATCTGCCCGGGAGGGAGAAAAGGAAAACATTTTGAGACTTTTGGAACCATATGAAGGAGTACGAGCGGAAGTGCGACGCGAGAGAGAGTGCGAGAAGAAGAGCACGACGATATGGTGAACTCGCTCTACTGTAATGTGTAGAGCATAGTGAGTTCTTATTAGGTTTTTACAAAAGAATATGTGTACATACCTGGCGGCCCGCCCACTTACCTGGGCGACCACATTGGGCTTTATACCCCAACAACCTCCCACTTAAAGTCCAATGTGGTACTTTAAGTGTGAGAGAAGCTACTATACAAGCTAGTATACAAGAGATGTAGAGAAGTGATGTACTACCCTACACCTAATTGCTTGCGAAAATGTGCAAAGCTCTCTGAGGGAAGTCCTTTTGTAAGTAGATCAGCAGGATTTTTTGTGGTGTGAACTTTGACAAGATGAAGTTGCTTAAGCATTTCCCTGATGAAATGATACTTCACATCCACATGCATTGTCTTTAAGTGATAAACTGGATTGCGAGCCAATTGTATAGCTCTTTGACTATCACAATATAACACACGCATCTCTTCTTTGATTCCCAAATATGTTACTAGTCGATTAAGCCAAATTGATTCTTTGCATGCCTCTGATGCTGCAACATATTCAGCCTCTGTAGTAGACTGAGTAACACAATCTTGTAATCTAGAACGCCATGATACTGCTCCACCAACCAATGTAGAGAGAGAGAGAGAGAGAGAGAGAGAGAGAGAGAGAGAGAGAGAGAGAGAGAGAGAGAGAGAGAGAGAGAGAGAGAGAGAGAGAGAGAGAGTTAGTTTTAACTATTAACAGTATACATAACACATGAGATATTCTACAAAGACCTTGGCCTACAGATAAAGTACACAGTCATGTATTTCTTTCGATAGTTTATCCAAAGCAAATACATCATAGTAACATGCCATTAAAGGGTAGGATGGTCCTGTTATAGTCCAATATTTACAAGTACAACACTTCATCTTCTTAATCAATTGCCAAGGAGAGGACACCCTTACCTGCATCCACAGTAAGAAAAAAAACTATTCATTAGCTTCCAAACAGCATTGCAGGTAACTGGGGTGACCTAGTTGTCATCCATGTCCCCAAGGTATCAAAAAAAGAAAAATCATGCTGCTAAGGTTTAAAGTGATTAGTAATATTTTGTTTCCCTAAACTAGAATGGAATTTTGAAACAACTTTCCAGTTTCAGTTCAAGTAAAAATCCTTCCTTCCGTACTTTAAAATTTAGTTTTTATCGATAAAAACAATGTTCATGCTATATCAGTTGTTTTTTATGTTACTGTGAAGTTAGGTCTTAGTGGTTTTCATCCAGATTAATCAATCATTAGCATGGCTTTCCGCCTCTACCAATATTTCCACCATCAAAAATATTTCAAAAAGACTATTTTAATGAGTTAAAGCAATCTTTGAGTCACAGCTTTTCTTTAAAAACCAAAAACCCAAACAGTAATGATCCGAGATTTTAGTCAGCAGCAGACAAAATAAATTTTTACCACCAGCATTTTTATTGTTTTTTATCGTCCGGTTATGCTACCATTTAATCATATAGAGAATAAATAGAAATATATTTTGCAACCCCACTCATTCAAGTCGAACGAGGGGCCCATATCCCTCATGTGTTTCCAAAATAAATCCCTAAACCAACCATTAGACCAACCCATGTTATGACTACAGCCTGCTGTCGTTTCATTTCTCCGCAACAGAATGCTCAATTGTTAGTATTTTATTGCTTTACATAGCCTGCAAACTAGAAGTCAGTCGAGGGAAAAACTAGTCCGCCGTTCCCAGACCAATGTCATCCAGCCGTTCGAAACACATTCTATATCGACTAAATAGTATAGATTTTTAAGAGCCAGTCCCAAGGTCATGCAACCCTATCCCTATAAATGAAAAAGAGCATATGTATACAGTCACTCAATCAAGCTAATGTGAGAAAATGCATCAGCACGAACAAACTTCTAAATCCAAATAGAAAGAATATGAGCATATGCATACATTCACATCCAATCCAGTCATTCAATTGGTATTTCTCTCAGGCCAAAAAAAAAAAAAAACCAAAAGCTCCTAGCTAGTACAAATACTTGTGTAAAATATGGCTTTTAGAAAAACAAATAATTGCCATAGCTACCAGCCAATAAAAATCAGAGAAAAAGAGTATGGCTGCGGCACCAGCTAAGACCAGCAAAGGCCATTAAACAATTTTCCACATAGAGTGGAGAGCCTTTAAGCCGTTCTGTTCCCAAACCAACTCAATCAACAGAATATGCTTCAGCCCTAAACAACTCATTAGGTCATTCCATCCTATCCGTCAATCGCTGCAAGACAAACTTAATACTTAAGTTTAAGCATCATAACTGTATATATGAGGCATCAGTTTAATAAACCAGCAATCCAGTCGGAAAAACTAGTCATCCTATCCAACATACCACTACCAGATAGTGCCTAGAGTCAAGGTAGACCAATCCCAAGAGTCGGAAACAGTGAATATAACCAGCAAACCAGTCGGAAAAAATAACCCCAAGACCAGCAGAGGATAGCTTACCCTACCATATATCAAACATCGGCAAGGATTCTCACAAAAAAACTCATTAGGTCAGTCCAACCTACCCATCAAAAACGCTGCAACATAGACTTAATATTTAAGAGTAAGCATCATAGCTGTATCATATTAGGCAGTGGTTTAATTCACCAGCAATTAGTCGGAAAAAAACCAGTCATCCTATCCAACATACCACTACTAGATAGTGCCAAGAGTCGAGGTAAGCCAATCCTAAGAGTCGGTAGTTGTGAGTAACACCAGCAAACCAATCGGCCAAAACCAGCATAGGATAGCTTACCTTACCATATATTTACCAACGGCAAGGATCCTTACATAGTCAACAATCAATCTCAGTCCATCCACTGATTAGACACATCACTACCAGATAATGCCAAGAGTCAAGGTAGATCCAGCCCAACCCCTCAAAATGAGAGAGAAGAGTAGTCCAACAGCCCGAGACTACACCTTGTCTCAAAACCTTACTCCTTAACGGATATACTGAGCCATGCAACAATCCGAAATAGAAGCTTAAGCTTTTGTAAGATATCCATAGAAAGAAAGACAACTCAGTCTGCAAAATAGCTAGGACATTATAAGAAAGCATACATTACCCCATACCAAACACTGGACAGGATACAATCCATCCTTTTATTCACCACATTCAGTAGAACACCCGAGCAGTGTCAACCACTACTCGGATACAAGGCTAGTACAACCTTTTAAACACATTGGATTACCCAGCACGATCCATTGAGCTATTGTGAGAAACCCAATCATACCATATCCAAAAAACGATAGAGTGAGCCTTGCTACAGCCCGAACCACGAGCTTCCATGTTCCCCATTAGAGATAGAAAGCATATTTTAATTATTTTGCAAAGTTTAAACCGAAAATGGTGTAAGTAACATTAGTGAATTACCCAGCAGAAAAACCTTCATTTCAAACCGTTATATCAAAGCACACTATGCCCAAAGTGCCATTCAATATTAAAATCACACAGGGTACCTCTGTAGATTTGGCCAACGATTTCTTGTTAGGAGCCATCACCAAAGGACTTGCAGAGATGAAGCCACTCACAATCTCAACAGTATTGAAAAAGACAGAAAGGAAACCCAATGCGGAGTGGAAGCTAAGTGAGCTTAGGCTCACCTTATATAGTATTGCCAAAGAAAGTCCGTAGTGGCATTCAACTGGCCGTGGAGCCCTCTTCGGGGCAGATGGAGAGGCTGGCTGGCAACGCATTCGATTTTTCCCCCATCCGATGCCGGGCGGAGATCCCCCATTCGATTCCTCCCCCATTCGATGTCGGGCGCTGCTCTGTGCATGCAACACAAATACTGTAAGCGGCGCTACCTTCTGCCATTGAAGTCGATATGATGTGTTGTCACGCCTCATTATGCAATGAGATATTCGGTTAGAATAATGAAGACCCTAAAAAAAGTCCAAGGCGCCCAAGAAGTCTTATTTTCACACAATAATATGGGTGAAAGAAACCCTAGGTAGTTACCATGGATGAAGAGTCACCAATCCTTTAGCAGGATACAGAGAGAGAGAGAGAGAGAGAGAGAGAGAGAGAGAGAGAGAGAGAGAGAGAGAGAGAGAGAGAGAGAGAGAGAGAGAGAGAGAGAGAGAGAGAGAGAGAGAGAGAGAGAGAGAGAGAGAGAGAGAAAGAAAAGGGTCAAAGTAAATCAGAGAGTTACAATGTAGTAGATATGATATCCAGTCCGATCTAGTCTAGTGTTTAGACCAAGCCAGAGATAGGATATGGTAGATCAAATCCCGTTGATACCAAGTATATATATATATATATATATATCTAAATAAATAAATAAATAAATATATATAGAGAGAGAGATGTTGTGTGTAGTGATGCAACTAAAGTTGATCGATGCTATTAAAAGGGAAAAGCAGGGCTATGTGTGATCGATGCTATGAAGAGGGAAAAGCAGGGCTATGTGTGGTGCATGCCAAAGAGGTAAATCATGTATGAAGGTTATGGGCAAGAAAATGATTATAGTTGTGTATGCTTTATGTGGTTTTTGGGGCCAAGGTGCTCTACCATAGAGCCTATCAAAGGTGGTTGATCAAAGGGTTCAAAGTGCAAAAATGGAAGTGCCAAAGGTGGTCCTTGAAGTGTTCTCCAGGATGGTCTAGATGGTTCCTTAATCGAAGCTATGGGATGCAAGATATGGTAGCTTCAAGGGAAAGGTGGTTTGCATATCCTCACCAGATAGGACGGGTGTAGATGGATGGTCAAAGCTTGGTTGTGATGGTAGGATTTATTTCTCACATTTTTTAGCGTGTCAATCTTTTTAGATCGGCAATTAGAGTCAAATGGGCCAAGTTATGAGAAGTTGAAGTTTTGTCAGTGGCCAGTTATGTGTCAATTTAGTCACCTCGGTAAGCATGCCATTAGGGAGTTTTTGGAGCTTGCTAGGGTTTTCATAGGTAGCATGTAGTGTATGGAGCTAGACAAAAGCTACATGGCATCAACTAGAGTCATTTGCATGGAGATATGCTTGGTTGAAGTTGGTGGTTAGTAGAGACGGCAAGGAGTTAGATGACTTTTTGCCATCTTTGTGCTCGTTGTTCGAGGGCACGAGTGATTCAAAATGCAAAGTAGAGGAGTGAAGTCAAAGTCAAGAACCCAAGCTTTTGGTTGGTTTTTACAGTGGAGCCATTTGGTGGGTGAGCAGGGAACTGGAGAAAGCTTTTTAGAAATTTTTGAAGATACTTTTTTGAAGTGTTTGGAGGGGCTCACGAGGAGCCAACATGTGGTGAGTCATTTGTCCAAAAGTGTGGTTTTTTAGGGTGGTAGTGGCCCTCAACGGTAACGCATTTTCTTTGATCATACAAAAAGGCAAAATCTGACGTGTGAGCGTGGCATACACTGCAAACTATTGCAACTAGTGGCGACAAGTTTTGCCTTTGCATTGAAGACCATATGGCAACTCTGAAGCGCGGAAGAAGAAACTGAATAAATTCCTTGGTTCCTGGACGAACCATGACTCGACAAGTTCCCATCCGAAACGTTTGCAAATCCTCAAAGGGTTCTCTGTCACCGAGAGGCACCCGCATCAGCAGCAATCCATTGACGTCCAAGATAATCAACCTCTGTAAAAGTTGACAAGTACATATAAGCAGTTAGAAGCTGAACATATTTTTCCATACTTGAATAGACATTACCGGAACAACCGTATCTACAGGTAGCAAGGGTCCATACTGGGTCTTTGTAGTGTTCATGTCGTTGTTGCTCTCCTCTGCTTTATCTTCATAGTCATCATTCACATCTTCATCAGGGGTCTCCCCCATGGCTCTTTCTGCCTCATTCAAGGTTTCCTCCAAGGTCTTTTCCTCTCCCTCGGTTGATCAGCTTGCCTCATACATCCTTGCCTGATCCATATAAGTTTGCTCATCCCTAGGCCTGCTTTCCTCATCCATATCCTTTTGCTCATCTATAGGCCTGCTTTCCTCATCTTGGGTTTCAGCCATAGGCTCTTTTGGCTCCTCCACTGGCTGACTTGGCTCTTTCATTGTCTCCTCTGGTTGTACACTAGCACCTTCCATATGCTCATTTGACCTTTCCTCATCCTCGGCTCTTTCATCTTCTGCTGATATGACCCCCTCGGCCCGTTGTGATTCCACTGTATCGGATGCAGGGGTTTGTCGTGGTGGCACGTCATGTTTTGTTAGATCAATAGTGCGGTCATCCAAGCCGCTATCTTCAAGCTCTCTGGGGCTAGACATAGTAAGCAGGTGTTGTATTAAACTTACCCGGTATCTTTGCAAATAATCATATGTGTAGTTTTTTAAAGCACTCTGCAAAATTGAAAGACCACATGGTGAGAATTCTTTTATAGACTAAACCAAAACTAACTGAATGCATTGCCAAATGGGTACCTTAGTCATGAAAGGTTTTAATGCAAAGTAGCTTTGCAGGACATATTCTGCATGGAGAAGACATCTCCAGCCGCAAGAATTTCCATCGGTTTGATTTGGGACAGGTACATCTTTGATTGGGGCCTTGTATAGTTCATACCTTCCACTTAGCTTGCCATAGGCAAGCAACAACCTCTTTATACAACTGCACAAAGCAATGTCAAGATGTTAGCATGAGGCTTGAAATTTACATGGATATCTATAAGAAACACTTTCTGATACAAAACACTTACAGCCTAATTTCAGGGTGGGTTCCTTTTATTGAATTGAACACCCACACTGCTGGTTGGTCAACATCAAGGCATATGAGACTCCAGTGATGGTTGTTCTCATATGGAAAGATGATGACAGTAACTTCCAGCATAGCACAGTGGAGAAACCAACTCTCAAAGGTCCCAGATGGACTGTTCTTTTGTCTAATAATCACTGACATTTGTGGATCAAGAAGAAACACCTCTGTGTGGGTGTGCAGTAGGAGTTGACTTTTGATCAGGCTGCAGAGACTCTACCTGAGTTAGCAAACCTATTATCTGAGTTTTCAAAGCTAGCAAGATAGTAACACTTACTTAAGACAAGCATAGATAATTGTGTCTGAAATCTGAGCCTCTGGATTCTGCAATAAATTAATGTCCACTTTTTCCAGAGCTAGCTTTCTGGCTCCATCTACAAATGGTATCTCTGCAAGCAAACCATCCTTCATTGAAAGTAGAGTTTCTTGATTGCTTGCCTCTATGGATAGGGTCACATTGCATTCTGTTTGCCTCTGGGACTCCACTGCTACTTTTGCTTTCTCCTTAAGCTCTGCTTCCCTCATGTCCTCTGTTTGGCGAGCAATAGTCTCTGCCCTTGCCCTTGTATTCACATCATGTGTGACATCTACAACTGTGAGTTGTGGCACTAGCTCCGGGGGGTATAACAAAATTTCCCTCATTTTCTTATCCTTGCAGACATTGGGGACCAGTAGTTTGTCATACCTCCACCTTATTCTTTTTAGTGTCTCACTATCTTTGTCCATTATAGTAACCCTGTGGGCATGGGCTGCAACAATGGTCATGTCACTGAAGTACTCTAGTAGGAAGTCCTCTGTTGCTTCTTGTAGAGCCATTAATGCCACCACCTTCCACCTTTTGGTGCCCTAGGTAGCTTCATCACATATGGACCTCACCATCCTCTGGAAGGGCAGCTTTGGTATGCATAAATCTACACATTTCTGTGCCTTTCTGATTTCTCTAAAAAGTCCCATGCAGGTTTGTAACTTCTTCATCCTTGGCCCTTTCAGAATTTTATTGGGTTTTCCATGTCTTTTCTTTGGGGTTGCAGATCTGCTACTTGCTTTAGATGCTAATCCTGGTCCCTTGCCTGCCTTCCTTGCAGTGGCTTTTGTTCTAGCCATTTCACTGTACACAAAAAGAAGAGTCTCTCTCTCTCTCTCTCTCTCTCTCTCTCTCTCTCTCTCTCTCTCTCTCTCTCTCTCTCTCCTTTCTATAGCTTAGCATATTTAAATAGAGAGAGAGAGAGAGAGAGAGAGAGAGAGAGAGAGAGCGAGTGAGAGAGCCCATTACTAAAGGCGCGCGTGGAGCACGTTTTTACCTCAACAAACACCTCCGCGCGCCGTTAGTATAAGGTAAAATAAATACACACACACTCTCTCTCTCTCTCTCTATAACACTCAGACATACACTGGTCAATGCACAATACTAACGGCGTGCATAGAGACATGCACACCGGTTATGCCTCTCTACGCGCGCCTTTGGTATAGAGAGAGAGAGAGAGAGAGAGAGAGAGAGAGAGAGAGAGAGAGAGAGAGAGAGAGAGAGAGAGAGAGAGAGAGAGAGAGAGAGAGAGAGAGAGAGAGAGTATGTGTGTGTGTGCCTGTATTTGTGTGTGTGTGTGTGTGTGTGTAAGTTATATTTGTGTGTGTGTATGTGTGCGTGTGTGTGTTATATTTGTGTGTGTGTGTGTGTGTGTGTGTGTGTGTGTATGTTTTATATGTGTGCCTGTGTGTTTGTGAGTGTGTGTGTGTGTGTGTGTGTGTGTGTGTGTTGTGTTTGTGTGTGTTGTTTGTTAAGACTGAGCTTGGTACTGTGACAGAAACAGAGATAGAGAGATAGAGGCAAAGGTAGAGGGAGAGGCAGACCTTCATTATGTCGATGGGTCGGCTTGCTGTTGGAGATGCAGACGACGGCTCTTGCACTCTCTCTCTCTCTCTCTCTCTCTCTCTCTCTCTCTCTTTCACTCACTCTCTTTCACGAGGTGTGGTTTTTCTCTCTCTTGACCTCTATATATGACGTACAAAAGTATACGGTCTCAATAATGACCGCACGTGTGACAACATGCAATTATACTCTAATTTATAGTGACACGTGGGGCGCCGCCGTGTGTATCCGTTATAAGTGTGATTTTGAGAGAGAGAAAGAGAGAAAAATAGAGAGAGAGAGAGAGAGCCATAGAAAGAGAGAGAGTGTTAAAGAGAGAGAGAGTGATAGAGAGACAGAGAGAGAGAGAAAGAGAGAACATATTGTGAGAGAGATAGAGAGAGGGAGAGACACAGATTGAGAGAGAGATAGAGAGAGGGACTCCTTACTCTCAGAGAGAGAGAGAGAGGGAGGGAGAGAGACAGAGTCAGTTTGACACACAAAAAGCAATGGAGGAGACACCTCCCTTGGAGTTCCTGCAAACCCCACCAACAAAAGGTGATCCCTCACTCTTTCTCTCTGTATTTCCAACAGTTGGTACAAATTGTGTGTGTGTGTGTGTGTGTAAACAAAGAAAAACCCAGACTGTTGTTCAACACGCACACCTCAACACATACTTCCATAGACAGAGACACACACACACACATACACACAGACACACACATTCTCTCTCTCCCTCCCCTCTCTGTCCCCGTTACTAACGGCGCGCAGAGCCAACCAAACACTGGCTCCAGCTCTCTCCGCGCGCCTATAGTATAGTTATGACCCTCTCAAAAGGCACGTGTACATCTTTACGCGTCTTTCCCTCAATTGCACTTAAGGCGCGCGTAGAGAGTTGCAAAAAGCACGTGTTCGTCCTTGCGCGCCTTTAGTACAAATAGACACATACAAAGAGAGAGAGAGAGAGAGAGAGAGAGAGAGAGAGAGAGAGAGAGAGAGAGACTATGTGTGTTTTTGTTTGTGCTTTGGTGAGAAACAGATATATATATATATATATATATATATATATATATATATATATATATATATATATATATATATATGGAGAGAGAGAGAGAGAGAGAGAGAGAGAGAGACTTGTCATGTTTCCTGATGAATAGGATTAAGGTCCAGTAGGCAGAAGAGGCTGAAACCAGATCCAAAGCTTGTGCCAGGATTTCAACCCTTGCAGGCTCAGTTGCTTAATGTATTTGCCAAAAGAACTGTTGACTTTTGTCAGGACATATCTGAAGAAAAGTCAATTGGTGAAGATCAATCAGAGAGGTCACCAGGGCAAGAGGATCCCTCACCCTACAAGACTGTGGTGCCCTATACAGTACTTCTAAAGAAAAATACAAGAAAGAGGAATATAGACTTCTCAGATGATGCAGATGTGCTAGAAAGTAGTCCCTGTGCAACTAAATGTAAAGCCAAAGAGGATGTGTCTTCTCTGGAAGACTCAGCTGCAACTGATGAGAGGCTGTTTGATTTTGCAGCATCTTGTGGTGTTGGGGACAAGTTTGATCTAGTTCATTCTATGTTTAATCCAAAGTTTGACATTGAAGACCTGTTAGCTCAGCACAGTAATTTCTTGTAGTCCTACAGAGATAAGTTTGAAGTGATGGTGCAGGTAGGGAGGGTTGTTCTGCCTACTATGACTCTTGTGCATTTAAATGACTGTGGTGGAAAGGGACAGGGACTGAAGAAGTATAGGGAATTACCACCTTCTTGCCGACATTCAGCCTGCCCTTTGCATCAAAAAGAATGCAAACTCATTCAGGAAGCCTTTGGCTTTATGATTTACCTGAACAGCTTGTTTGGATTCCTCATGCAGAATCCTGATGAGGTGTTAGAGGAGCAGGATGCAGCACCAGATGAAGAATGCGAGGAGACAACTCATATACAAGAAGTCGAGGAGGTTGAAGACACAGTCGACCTTGAGGTTGAGGCAATTGAAGTACAAAGAAGTAAGATGCTCTCTGTGAAAACCACAGAAATCAAACTTCCATTGGATGTCAGTAACTTCACTGAGAAGCATGCTCAGATGATGTTGCCTGCTGTGCCTGACTTCAGGATTGGAGACAGGACCTATATCTTCTTACATGATGTGCAAAGTGTCTTTTATTTAAGGGAGGATTTCTCCCTGGCTATTATTTCCAGAGTCCAAGAGGAGAGGAGTGGATTTGTTTCAGAGGATAGTAGTGATGATGAGGCAATGGAAACATCCAGCAATCCAATGGAATGCCTTCGAAGATGCTTTGAGAAAGCTGAAAAATACAAGGAGACACTACCTGATGAAGCCACCTTCCAAGCAATAAGACAAAGCCTAAGACCATCAACAAGTAACAAAGAAGTGGAGGATTGGTTTAACCATTCAGGTCAGGGGTCAACTACATCTGTAGACCTGTGGCAAGAAAACCTCTTTCTGTAGGATGAGAGCTTCATGGTAACTCTCTCTCTCTCTCTCTCTCTCTCTCTCTCTCTCTCTCTCTCTCTCTCTCTCTCTCTCTCTCTCTCTCTCTCTCTCTCTCTCTCTCTCTGTCACTTCGGACATGGTATGTGCAGTCTTGGATTGCTGACAAGGATGACTTCCTTCGGTGCCGGACTCGAGAGTATCGAGGAAGGGATGCGGCCCTAGCACAGTACCTTTCAAAGCTTTGCGAGTCACCGATAGTAGTTTTTCACAATTCCATGTCACAAGAGGGTTCAATAGCAACTTACACATTCAAGACACTATCACGCTTCTTGGGTGGACCGGTGCTGCCCAACAGTGCAGATAAAGTCATTCTTGTGGACAAAGTGTTTGCTAGAGATTGTTTCGGTTATTGCCCGGGCTATACAGGTGGTCGGGCAGCGTATTACTACACCTACACAGCAATGGCACTAGCTCTTGGTAGACAAAACCCAGATGAAATTTTAGAGTATGGCAAACATCTCATGATTCGTTACAAGGGTGACGTGCCAAAAAACAAAATTGAACCTTCAAAATCTTGATACACTTCAAGTAGCAATTGTATAAGATCATGTATTACATAAATTTTGTACAATGTCATCCACTCAGAGTATCTTTCTCCACTTGTGATTCACATACACCATTGTCTCTCTCCACCTTCGTTGACTTTCACGAGCTCCGGAGTTGTTGTATGCCATTGATCTTTTAACTTTTTGTTGTTGTAAATGTCTGATGGCTTGTGCTGTTGCTGAATTTGCCAAGACTTCTTTTGCCTGCATTCGATGAATGATTCTACGATAGAACCATTCAAATAGTTCTCTCAAACTGTTAGCCTTGGTTCGAGAGCCACCATGTCGTGTGTGCCTGAAATAAGCATTTCTCGCCATGTAATGAGACTTTTCCATCCCTTGGGTATTCCATATTGCCGGGTTCCCATACTTTTGTATAAAATATGGTAAATGATTGAAGATGATGTGCTGGATATGAAAACAGATTAGTTAGAATGTTTTACAGTCACATATTTGCACATAAGAGAGAAAGAAATACATGATAATACCATGTAGTGAGTAATCTGGGTGTCTGTCCATGCTGTCTTGAATGATTTTTTCAGAAGGTTGAGATTTTCCTTGAACTTGTTCATATCACCTTGTGACCAGTCATCTTTGTCGCACATCAAAAATAGGATGTCTATTGATCGCCAAACCTCAGCCTTCGCGTTACGAGTAGTTGGTTCATAGTCTTTGATTGCAATATGTAGCTTTTTCCAGCTCTGATACTCTACCTTGCTAACATAAGATGTGTTATATATTTTTCCATGTTTTGTTAGCTTCGGATCTCTTGTACCTTGGGGCTTAGATAAAAACCTGCGTGCCTTCACCCCACCGATGGATGGTTTGCATGGGACATCCTTCTCAGTAGTTGATCTCTTTTCATCCCGCTGGATTTTCACATTGCCACCATGAAGCCCCATATCCGACAGTACCATTTCTAAGCACTGCAGGGCTACTTGTCGTTCTGCGGAGTTCTTAATCTTCCAAGCAAACCCAATGTATAAGTAGACCAATTTCTCCACAATTCTACAAAGGGCATGCATTGTACAAATGTGGACATTCACAAGTGGTATTTTCAAAACCGGTCGAAAAGCAAGATCCTCAATGTGACGTGTTGGAGCTTTTCTCCACCACTTTGGGTCCATGACCTTTGCAGGCTCCATGCAGAACAAACACGGCGACTTTGCCATTGCACCCATTCCACAATTATACATGCACTTTAATGTTTTGAGGTCACCTGCAAGATGCCACTGAACTTGAAAGTCTCCCCTTCCATCTAGACGTAGTACCTCTCCCTGGTTAGTCTGTCGATCAATCACCTCCGGAATATTAGTTCGATGGAACACCCAATATAGAATCTCATGATCTTCTTTCTTTACCTGCAACACAAAATAAATGAGACATCATGCCATTTGAGGAGTGCGCCATTAGCCAAATGTGCAGGTTTAATGGAAAGTGAATAGCGGCTGCGCCTTCGTCCCTCCATGTTAGCCTCATTCCCTCCATATTGACGAGGTTCATTCAATGCAACTGAAAAGAGGATTATCCCTCAATCACTACGAACGAATGTTCAGAAGAGTAAGGAATCTACTTAAAGTACACTTTTTGAACTTTTACTATGAAAGACCCAGCTCTTTTATTTGCCATTTTTTCTAGAGAGAGAGTGCAAAAAATACATTTTCTTAGAAGGCCCTCCAAATGACCTCCAAAATTTCCTAATGATGACATACGATAGAGATGGGGTGTCGCGGAGGGTCCTCTACAAGTAGGAAATTAGCATGGTTCTAGAGCAGTGTCATGAGGAGACTGGACATTAGGGAAAAGATCAGATACTTTTTTGTGTACTTAGAGATGGATCCTGGTGGCCATCTATGGTGCAAGATGTATACTATTGGTGCAAGACGTGTCATGACTGAATGGAAAACAAGAATATAACTCTTTACATATGATAGTGGTTTCTTTTGTGTAGTTACTCAAAGTGTTCTTGAGTTTTGCAATTACAAGTATAGTAAGCATCCTTTGTGGTTCTATTCAACTCTGGGGAAGTTGTGAAGCTGAATTGGTCTCTTCTCTCCATATCTCTCTATATTAAGCATCTATTATATCTCATTTTCTTCTTATACCCACTTACCATATAGATTATATCTATCCTTTTCTCTTATGCAGTCATATCATATATAAACAATACTATGATTGAGCACAAATGCTCAACTAGAGGAGTGGGCAATGATGGTGCAATTGAAGTTGTTCAATGCTTTGAAGAGGCAAAGTAGGGCTTTGTGTATCTACAGGAGCATGAAAAAGAAGCAAAGCAGGTATGAAGGTTATGGGAAAGGAGAGAATTTATAGTTGTGTAAGCGTTATGTTGTTTTTTGGGCCAAGGTGCTCTACTATACAGCCTATCAAAGGTGGCTTGTCAAAGGGTTCAAAGTGCAAAAATAGACTCCTTAAAGTCCTTAATAGGCGCTATGGGGTGAAAGATATGGCAAATTGAAGGTGAAGGTGGTTTTCATATCCTCATTGGGACCTTGGATGTATGGATGGTTAGAGCTTGGGTGTGATGGTAGATCTAAAGTGCTCGCATTTTTTAGCGTGTCGGTCTTTTTAGATCGGCAATTGGAGTAAAATGGACCAAGTTATGAGCAATCAAAATTTTACCGAGGGCCAATTATGTGTGAGTTTAGTCACCTTGATAAGCATACCATTATGAATTTTTTTGGGCATGCCAGGGTTTGTAGAGGTAGAATGCAATGTATGGAGCTAGCCAACAGTTACAATGCATCAATTGGAGTCATGAGTGTGGAGATATGTTTGGTTGAATTTGGCGGTGTAGAGATGATGGTGCAACCAAAGAGTGTTGAAGTTGGAAGTGGGCCCAAGTAGGGGAATGTGTGCTTGTGGGTGCATGCCAGGGTGCTAAAGCAAATGTAAAGGTTGAGGGTAGCTAAGGGGATCAAAAAATGTAGGATCGTGGTGATTTTTAAGACCAGAAAGGTTCCATGATGGGCTGGTTGCACAAGGTGTCCCAAGTGTTAGAACTATGGAGAAAGAGGTGATCTTTAAAGTGCTCTCCAAGTGGGTCCATACGGTTCCGCAATTGGAGCTACGGGTTGAGAGTTATTGCAGTTTGAAGGTTGAGTGTTGTGCAAAACCCCGTTGGATTGGGAAAGTGTTGCAGGGCCTTGAAGTGTAGGTGATGGTGCTAAGCCTGGAGTGCTCACATTATGGAGCATTTTTGTCATGAAATCTAATATCTAACCAATCCAAATGATTTTCTCATATTAAACTGATCATTTGATGTGGGCGAATAACCGAGAACAAGGGTTAGATTATAGACATGTGCTTTCACATCTATCTCAACACGGGCAAATGGTAAAGGGGTCCAAATGAGAGATGGTATGTCAAAGAGCAAGCCTAGCTAATGGAGCTTAAAGACCTTAGGTTTAGCTTCATTAAAGACCTCCAAAGGTTAGAGTTAAAAAGTCCTTTGACCTTAGGTAAGCTAGGGCTGAGCTTGAAGTGGGAACCCGGCCCAAGCTTGAGGTGCTTGTCGTGCTTGATGACTAAGGGGCTTGAGATGCTTGTCGTGCTTGATGACTAAGATGCTTGAGGTGCTTGTCGTGCTTGCTGACTAGGGAGCCTGAGGTGCTTGTGGGAACACTGCCCAGGCTTGACGTGCTTTGTCATGCTTGTGGAACAAGAGAGGGGATGAGAGAGAACACACACACCATCACACAAGGCAAGCTTGGTACAAAGAAAGCAAAAGGGACACTCGTCAAGTTCCTCTTCATGTTGCCCCCATGGTGTGCCTAAAGCCTATTGATTGGACTCCCAAGGGGTCCATGATAAATTAGTTAATTTAATTAATTGTTTTAGCATTTATCAAGTCCTCTCTCAAACGGAAAAGGGGGACACTGTCCCAAGGCTACCCTTGTTGCTTGATATGCCCATGCATGTGATTGGCTAGGCATGGAGAGGTCCAATGATCTTCAATCATGAGCTACAAGGGGGGGTCGACCAAAGCAAGCTAGGGGGTTGCTTGAGGGGCATACTCTCCCACACACACTCACACACACTCTCATTCTGTGAAGTGGAAGAGCTCCATCTCCTTCTCTAAGCTAGTAGAGAAGTTGAGAGCCTACACAAACACTCTTGGCTATGGAATGAAAATCCAACCAAGAGCCATGCTTCAATGCTTAAGCTTTCCATCTTCTCCATCTTCATTACTATGCTAGCAAGAAGAGTGATGATAAGTGAGGAACTAATTTTTTCTCCTATGGAATGTTACTTCTTCCTCTTCCCTACCCTCATTCCCCACTAGCTCTCTCCACCTTCGAAGGTGTTTGAGGCCTTGGGACTGAGGCTTGGGATAGTTAATGATTTCCACAAAGTTTATGTTATGCTTGTGATGCATGAAGCTTTCCATCTTCATTGCATTACCTAGGTCACAAGGAACACGAAGATTGTATTGTACCAAGTCTCTCTTGATGGAAGAAACTATAATACAAATGCCTATTGGAGGGGGGACCGGCTCCACATAAATCCGGTCCTCAACTGTTGTCATGTTTTCTAAACTCTCTCTCTTGCAAATGTATTGTTCATGCCAAGTTAACTAAATGCTATGTTTATGTTGCTACCATAAATTCATTTCACCCGCTATGCTCACAAAGTAATTTCACAAAAGTACTTTCTCTAATTTTGGCTACTCTCAAAGTTAATAGGCCATTTCCATTACATTAGTATCAGAACATTTGGTTTCTCTTTTCTTGCTTAAGAAGAGTGGTCCTTAAGTAGCCTATAAGTGGTTGATTTTATTAATTATAGTAGGGTGAGTGGGACTGGGATCTATTATCGGTTTTGTTGAGCCCACTATGTGGGATATGGTGCATACCTCGGGAGCTTTGGACTTAATAATGGGGTCTTTTTATACTAGCCTATGGATTACCATTATTGAGCCATAATAAGTCTAAAAGGAGCTAGCCCTCGACAATTTTGCAATGTTAGACCCGCTCCACTACTCTCTATAAACACCACTGCAAGCCATGGGTGTAGATACTTAAGTGCCGATTTTCAAAGGCTAAGAGGAGTGGCAACTAAGGTTTGAATTGCCAAAGCATACACTAAGTAAGTACACAATTTTTGTTAACATGGCTGACAATAACCAAGAGAGTATAATGAACATTGATAACTTTGATTTTGCACATGAAGGTGCTAATGATGATGCCCCCATGTTTGTCAATCATCTTGTTACTAGGTTGCTGCAAGCTATGGGCAACTTTGCTTTGCAAGCTGAAGTTACTCAATAACTTTGCGCTTATGGGATTTCCCTTCCCCTCCAAGAGGAGAGAGAGTTTAGGAGGCCTCTTGAAGAGACCCCCAAAATAAGACTCCCTCCCATACGAGAGGAGGAATCCAAAGAGCAAGAAAGTAATGAAAGTTTAGGTTCTTCTGAAGATGTGGCTCCATGAAGACGGCGGTCTAGACGATCGCCAACTCCTCCCAAGAGGAAACGATCAACGCAAAGTCCTTCTCCTTGTCACTCTAAAAGGGAAGAGAGGAACTAAAGGAAGCAAAGGGCAAGAAAGACGCCACCCTCTTCTCCTTCTTCTTCACCTTTGTACTCTTCTGACGAAAGCTATGGCTATTCTCCTAGAGAATACAAGAGGGGAGGACATCGCAA
The DNA here is from genome assembly GCF_014529385.1 of Adiantum capillus-veneris. Classification (NCBI taxonomy): domain Eukaryota; kingdom Viridiplantae; phylum Streptophyta; class Polypodiopsida; order Polypodiales; family Pteridaceae; genus Adiantum; species Adiantum capillus-veneris. The sequence goes on from NC_140957.1 coordinate 38,873,932, forward strand.
AACATACCCTAAATGGCGAAGTTCACAAAAGCTCAAGAAGTTAGGGAGGAAAGAGTATCTCTTTTCTCACCTATGATGGCACCTTTGGTGCCACCGACAAAGTATTGGCCTTCATCCAACAATTTGATGAGTCCTTTGGGACGAGGGCTTCACGGAGTCCTCCAAGCTACACCATGTAGCTATGCACTTCCAAAAAGCCGTTCGTCAATGGTGGGCTAGCCTTTGTGGCAATGGATAAGCCCCAAAGACATGAAAAACTCTACGAGTTTCCATCATGAAGCAATTCCTTGCAAGCGATGCAAAGGAAAAAGTTCTCTCTGAATGGCGCAGTTTGAAGCTTCTCTCTCATGAGTCTATCCACAAGTACGTAGACGAGTTCTGGGAAGGCTATTGTATTCCAAAAGATAGACTTTGCCAAGAAAAAGCAACAGTTTTGTGCAAGATTACATGAAGAGATGGCCGAGTATGTCAACTCTCAATGGCTTGGTTCTATCACCGAAGTAATCCACCACACCATGATTGCTTCGCGATCAATTTTCAACAAGGGGCTCTACGGAATGTCAAGCCCATGGAAAATAAAGACAAAAGTGATGCCAAGGGGAAACCCAATGCCCAAAATTCTTCCCAAGGCAATTACAACAACAAAAACAACAACAAGGTGCTATGGTTCTTGCCCCAAGAAAAATGCTCGCAATGAGACTCGTAAGGCTTCCACCATTAGATCCAAAAGAGGATGCTCATTGCAAAGGTACACCTCTCTCCTATGCTTGGGGAAAGGTAAGGGAGCATGATTCCTTTATCTTGCTTGAACCTAGCTCTACTCACAACTTCATATCAACGGAGTTGGCCACCAAATTGGGCATTCAAGCTTTCAAGATGGGAGATGTTGTAATGGCCGACACTGCTTTCAAGAAAGATCAAGCCTTCGTTACTCCCTTGATTGGGACGTTGAGGCTCCATGTCCAAAGCTATGTCGACAAAGAAGATTTTTTCATCTCTCCTCTCCAACATGAGGATGCTATCCTAGGGGCACCATGGTTCAACCGCATGGCTACGAACATGAAGTTCCCTGAAAGGCGAATCTACTTCACTTATAGGGAAAAGAACATGTATATAGATGCTAGTGAGTTTGGTCGTACTATACCACTTGCAAATTCACCTGCTTTTGATAAATCAATGAAGAGCTTAGCTTCTGCATACATGATTTTTGTCAAAGAGTCCCTAAAAGGTCCTAATGTTTCATCAAATGTAAATGGTAGGAATCAAGAAGAGTTAGACTTGTCTAATTTTATAAAAGGATTCCAAGATGTGTTCATCGATGATATCCCCATGGACTTACCTCCAAAACGAGGGGATGATGACCATCAAATTGAGCTCCTACCAGGAAGCTCACCACCTAACAAGCCTCCTTATCAAATTTCTCAACATAAAAAAGAGGAGATCATGAGGCAAGTACAAGAATTGATTGACAAAGGGATGGTGAGGCCTAGCTCCTCTCCCTTTTGTTCTCTAGTCCTTTTAGTGCAAAACAAAGATGGTACATACCGTATGTGTGTGGGCTACCGAGCACTAAATCAATCACAATCAAAAACAAATTTCCCATGCCTTGGGTAAAAGATGTGTTTGATAAGCTACAAGCCTCTACCTACAGATTCAATACTTAGGTCATAATATCTCTCAAAATGGTATCCGTATGGATCCATCAAAGTTAGAGGTAATAAAAGTATGGCCTAATCCAAGGAATCTATGTGAGCTAAGAAGCTTTATTGGTATGTATGCATACTATAGATGCTTCATAGCTAAATTTTCTCAAATAGCAAGACCATTACATGACTTAACAAAGAAGAATGTTAAGTATGTATGGACTGCTAAGGAGAAAAATGCTTTTGACAAGCTCAAAGAGAAGCTTACCTCCCAACCAGTCCTCATGCTTCCGGATCTCTCAAAGCCATTTGAGGTCCAATGTGATGCTTGTGGTGATTTCCCTGGAGCAGTCTTGCTTCAAGAAGGGCATGCCATAGACTATGCGAGCCGAAGGCTCAATACAGATGAACATATCTTAGCATTTATGAGAAAGAGCTATTCGATGTTCTACATGCCCTAGACACATGGAAGCTCTATTTATTGGGGACTCCATTTATTCTACAAACCGACCACCAAAGTCTCAAGTAATTCATGATGCAAACCAAGCTTTCCGACAAACAAATGGTGGGAAAATTTTCTTTCGCAATTTAATTTTCATATTGCTCACATTGCTGGTAAGCACAATCAAGTGGCTAATGCACTTTCACGACGACCAAAAGTTAATGCAGTCTCTATAGCAACTCACATGATCTATCTTCTGCATTAGCGTGTGGTACCAAAGCAGCCCTAGATGATTATGCCATTGACCTTGACTTTAGAGACATGCTTTGGGGAAGAAAGAGGAACCATTCACCTTGCAAGATGGTTATCTTCTCCACGTCAATAGGCTATGTGTTACCCACACCCTTCATGAGAAATTCATGTATGAATCCCATGCTCCTCCCTATGCGGGGCTTAGAGACATTCAACCTACTCTATGAGGAGTAGAAATATACTTCTATTGGCCTACCATGAAAGTGGACATACAAGAGTATGTTTCAAAATGTGTAGTATGCCAAAAGACCAAGTATGATAGAGGGAAGCAACCTGGATTACTCCAGCCATTGCCTATCCTAAATTCACCATGGAAGAGTATATCCATGGATTTCATCTTTGGATTACCTAAGTCTATCCATGGGAATACGAGAATATGAACAATAGTCGGTTTAGCAAGCAAATACAATTTATTCCTGTCAAAAAGACTATTAAGGCACACCAAATAGCAACTCTCTTCATATCACAGATTTTCAAACAGCATGGATTTCCAACCTCCATCGTGTCAGATAGTGATCCTACAATGACTAGTAATTTTTGGAAAGGTCTCTTTGAAAATCTAGGAACAAGATTGAATTTCTCTTCAGCCTATCACCCAAAAACAGATGGCCAAAGTGAGATAGCCAATCTTACGATACTTGATATAGTAAAGACTTATGTTACAGAAGTAGATCAACAGTCACAATGGGAAAAGTACTTACCTCTTGTAGAGTATGCGTAAAATAATACTGTACATTTCTACGAAAAAAGCACCTTTTGAAATGATTGAGGGAAGACCTAAAAGTCCCTTGCTACTAAAGTATATGGGAAGATCTTCGTTGTTGCTATGAGTATAGTTGTGACCTTCAAGAATCTTTTCAAAAGATTAAGGAGGCTATATCCATCTCTCAAAAAAGACAAAAAGCTACTACTAATGACAAGCACAGAAGGGCCTTGACATTCAAAGAAAAGGATTGGGTCTTACTTAAGTTTCCTAAGGCTTGATTGAGAAAAACGACGGGCAAAAAATCCTACGGGCCATCAAAAGTATTATGCTAAATTAGCAAAAAGATACTATGGTCCTTTTCAAATTTTGAAGCCAATCAATGAGATGGCTTGCTGCCCAACCATTGGCTCATACACAATGCTTTTTATGTGAGCCTACTTAAGCCCTACAAAGGAGAGCCACCAAGTGAACCAATTGTTGAAGACCTCCCAAAATTGAAGACCAAGAAGAGGTGCTACAACCCGAAGCTATCCTTCGGCATGAAGACAAGGTACTACGACATGATAAGATTATTTGACGGTATCTTATTAAGTTCAAAATTAATCCTTTTGAAGATGCTAGATGGATGCAGGGAATACAGCTTAAGGATAGTATGAACCTTGTCAATGCTTACAATGCTACATTAGAGTAAGCAAATGTACAAATTTCTTTTAAACAACCAATGTTTTTGTCTTATAAGAATAGTTCTCTTTTTATTGTGCACAAATTTAGTGCATGCTTAGAATCATGTTTGTGATGACCACGTCTCTCAAACACCAAGTAGAATTTGTCACTCTACTTTGGGAGAATGAAATGGACTAAGGAGTAGACATGCTTGCGGCAGCTATGTCTCCCAGCACCAAATGGATTATTCATCTATCTTGGAAAGATGTCGTAGGGTAAAAAGAGATCCTCTACCTGCTAAGAAAGATTGACTAATGACTAAGGCTTTATCTCTTCTACCTTATCATTCGAGGACGACTATGATTTCAAGAGAGAGGTAATGTCATAAAATCTAATATCTAACCAACCCAAATGATTTTCTCATATTAAACTGATCATTTAATGTGGGAGAATAAACAAGAACAAGGGTTAGAATATAGACATGTGCTTTTAGATCTATCTCAACACGGGGCCAATGGTAAAGGGGGTCCAAATGAGAGATGGTTTGTCAAAGAGCAAGGCTAGCTAATGGAGCTTAAAGACCTTAGGGTTGGCTTCATTAAAGACCTCCAAAGGTTAGTGCTAAAAATTCCTTCTACCTTAGGTAAGCTAGGGCTGAGCTTGAGGTGGGAACCCGGCCCAAGCTTGAGGTGCTTGTCGTGCTTGATGTCTAAGGTGCTTGAGGTGCTTGTCATGCTTGATGACTAAGGTGCTTGTCATTCTTTAAGGTGCTTGTCGTTATTGATGACTAATGTGCTTGTCATTCTTGATGACTAATGTGTTTGAGGTGCTTGTCATGCTTGATGACTAAGATGCTTGAGGTGTTTGTCATGCTTGCCGACTAGGGAGCCTGAGGTACTTGTGGGAACACTACCCATGCTTGAGGTGCTTTGTCATGCTTGCTGACTAAGGTGCTTGGGGATAAGGTATGCAAAAGTCAACAACTATTCCTACAAGGACGGGGCGAGCCCTACAAGAGGGGGGATGAGAGAGAACACACACCCTCACACAAGGCAAGCTTGGTACAAAGAAATCAAAGGGGACACTAGTCAAGTTCCTCTTCATGTTGCCCTCAAGGTGTGCCTAAAGCCTATTGGTTGGCCTCCCAAGGGATCCAATGATAAATTAGTTAATTTAGTTAATTATTTTAGCATTTATCAAGTCCTCTCTCTCAAAGGGGAAAGGGGGAAACTTGTCCCAAGGCTACCCTTGTTGCTTGATATACCCCTGCATGCGATTGGCTAGGCCTGGAGAGGTCCAATGATCTTCAATCATGAGCTACAAGGGGGGGTCAACCGTAAACCAAGCTAGGGGGTTGCTTGAGGGGTATCTCCCACACACACTCACACACACTCTCATTGTGTGAAGTGCAAGAGCTCCATCTCCTTCTCCAAGCTAGTAAAGAAGTTGAGAGCCTACATAGACTGTCATGTTCTCTAAACTCTCTCTCTTGCAAAAGTATTTTTCATGCCAAGTTAACTAAATGCTATGCTTATGTTGCTACCATCAATTAAGCTCACCCGCTATGCTTACAAAGTAATTTCACAAAAGTACTTTCTCTAATTTTCGCTACTCTCAAAGTTAATAGGCCATTTCCATTACAATGTTGGTCTTTCGGATCAATAATCAAAGTCTAGATGCCCAAGATATAGCAATAGAAGTTTTGTCACGGGCTAGGTCTCTACCACTTTGACTGCCTCGATAGGTGAGCCATCAAAGGTTTTAAAATCTTGTCAAAGTTTGCAAAGGTGGTATGCTGCATATAGAGCTAACTAGAAGCGATAGTGCATCAATTGTAGCTTAAAGTACCGAATATTCCCGATTGAAACTAGGGGAAGTTGTAAAGGAGATGGTAGCACATCGAGTGGTGATCTCGTAGTGTGTGTGAGTATTGAGTGAGTCCCAGATGAGGTTCTACTATTGTAATTTGTATATTTTCAAGTTTTTTTTTTAGAGGACAGGGGTGCTATGAATACCCTAAGCTATATAGGGGAAATTGTGTGTGTTTTGGGTGTGTTCCCCATTCCCACTCTCCATCTTCTAGTGCCCCAAGGAAGGAGCAACACTGATTGCTCCTTGATTGATGAAAAAGCATAATTTTTACATTGGTAAGCATGGAAACATGAAGCTATGGACCAGTTTTCACTAGTGAGAAGAATCCAGACAAGTAGATTGCAGATTTTGAGCTGTATATGGTATCACTACATATGTCTAACGAGGATAGCAAGATGCAAACTTTTCCATTGGTAATGCATGGCAAAGATAAAGTGTGGTTTGAAGCATTGAAAGACGAGTCAAAACATGCATGGACGGCTCTGCGAACATGGTTTCTTCATGATCTCCACAAGGAGGCATCTCCAATCGAGATTGATGTGAAGCTAAAGGTTCTTAAGCAAGATGTAAGTGAAGATTTCAATCTGCTTCTTGATTGTTTTGAAGCATGTTGGGAAAAATTGGTGGCAACCATGCAATTGGCTAATGGTGAATACTTCAGCTGGATAAGTTCATGGCATGATTACATCCCAAGGTGCAAAAAAAGGTGGACTTTGAAGGCCAAGAGGACTACAATGGTGCAATGGTAATTGCATGGTCCATGAGTTGAAAGACTAAAAAGAAGATTGGCCAAGGCGTGTTGGGCTACAAGATGGTGCTTCCTACTCAATCGTACAGTCCTGGTGATGCCGTTGTCAGGAGTTTTTTGGAGCAAGGGATTGCGCATATGTACATACACATGCATGGTGCATTGAATAAAGGGTTGCCCATTTTCCAGAGCCAGGTGATTACATAGGGCCCACATGTGTACAGGTAGGACAACATGTACATAGTGCATCGATTTTCATTATTACCAATACCAGTGTGTTTTTTCTACAATAATGAGGAGTTGGTAGCGCTTAAAAATTCTCGAGGAGGCTATCCGCGGGCCGACAACATGAGGTAAGCAGGTGCGTCAGATGGCATCTAGTGGAGTCAGGAGGCCGAACGGGGTCAATACTTGCACGCGGATGAGTACGGACACAACGTGGATGTTTTCTTGTGATAATTATGCAGAAAGGTCATCATGAGGACCATCTTTTGGGGCCACTTCACGTGGTTGCGGGATGCATTATTGGGAAAAGCTGAGTGCCAGGTGTGCGGATGATGCAAAAAGGTGACAACTATGCACTGCGAGGTCAGTTTTTGGTTTGTTCGGGGTCCGTTTGAGGTAATCTAAAAGACCAAGGGTGCCCAACTAATAAAGCTAAGTGTGGGAACTAAAAAAATAGAGAGAAGACTAGAAAAAACGTGGAGAAGAGAGGAGGAATAGCCGCAGGTGTGTTTTTGGGGTTTTTGGAGCCTGTTTTGGCTGTAAACTGCTCATCCGAGGTCGGATTTGAGCACTTTGACATTGTAGACTGGGGTTTTGGGCCGTTCTGGACGCAATGGCGTTGTCCATTTTGCCAAATTCCTTGCTGTTTTTCTATTTTTTTGGCTGTGTAAGTTTCTCCTATGAGCGAAGATTCTGCTCCAATTTGTGATTGTATCTGATATCTTTTACCCATATTGTGTGAACTATTTGCCCCATTGGTGTTGGACCAAGCTCTATTGTATCTAAACATTAGAAGTTTTACTCTTTTGAGCTGAGTTTTGTGTGTGTGTGTGTGTGTGTGTGTCTCTGTGCGGAGTGGGCAAGTGGATAGTCTCTCTCCTCTCACTCCATAGGTGTGTGTCCTGTCTCGGCTAGGTGTGTTGTGTAAGCTGAGTGGTGCCCCATAGTGTGTGTGTGTATATCCTTCCAAGAGTGTGTGTCGGGTCGTTATAGAGGCGCTGTGTGTGTTTTCATCCCACTCACATTCTTTTGGCGCCCCCACGGAGGATCTTCTTCGAGTACCTTCTGCTTCGAGCTTCAAGCTTCGAGATTCGGGATTACAGGTTGTAGGTTACAAGTTACAAGGACAGGTACAGGTACAGGTGATTCACATAGGTACAGGTAGCTGGAGTAGAGTGATACACTGACAGTGGAGGTCACTTGCAGTTGTCGTGGGTATGCATCATTTGGCGCCTGCTTGAGCGCATTGTCTACTGGTATTGTACGTTACTTGTGGAAACTGCCATTGTACGCCTTTGTGGAGCCATATTTGGTTTTATTTGGCAGTCCCAGCCATTTCTGAGACTTGGTCTAGAAGATAGTCATTTCTGAGACTTGATGTTAACCCTCACGGCTCACGGACACCCCATCACCTACGATGGACGTGTATTATGTATTTGGTAGAGTCAGGTACCGGGCTTGTCAGTCCAATAGGGAAAGGTAGAGTGATCGCCGATGAGAGGCGCACTCTAACACGAACATTCAAGGGATTAGTTAGCTAAGCATGGGCGCCCAAGTGTGAATGGGGTGAGCTCATATAAAAGCCAACTAAACCTAAAATTCATTGATTCTCTCATTTGTGCAATAGAAGAGTGCTCTTGCTCCATCTCCATCTCCATCTTCTTCTTCTTCACCTCCTTGTGTGTGTGTGTGTGTGAGAGAGAGAGAGAGAGAGGGAGAGTGTGTGTACGATCGAGCATTACGAAGGCACGACGGCGACGAAGCGGTTGAGCGCGGCACGACTGCAGCTTCTTCTTCATCGCGGCGAGGAATCCACCACGAAGGTAAGCGTAGAGCGGTGAGTGACACACCCTTTGCTCTCTTGAGCTTGCTAGTTTAAGCTTGTTGTGTGCTTGGAGCCATTTGTGGCTCGCACACGGTGTATTGGCAAGTCCCTTGCTTCGACAGTGCGGCAAGGAGCGCACATTTTTGGCGCCGCTGCCGGGGAAATGCCCTACACTAAGCTCGGTTAAGCACTTTACGCTTTCTTGTGGTGCAATTTCTATTATAGGAAAGGCAGGGAATGAGTGTGTGTAGTTGTGTGGAGATTTCTGTTTTTTTGCGTTTTCTGCGTTTTCTGGTTTGCACTGCACAGTTAGCATTTCTTGCGTATTTGCATTTTCTGCATTTTCTGGTTCTGTCAAGTTTCAATTTCTGCATTTTCTGTGTTAAATTTTCTGCATTTTCAATTTCTGCATTTTCAACATTTTCAATTTCTGCATTTTCTGCATAATTAAAAAAAAATTAATTTAAATTTTTTGGGAAAAAAAAATATTTCTGGAAAAAAAAATCCGAAAAATAAAAACGCGAGTGAGGGGGAGGTTAGATTTTCGAAAATAAAAAACGTGAGCTATAAAAACGGACGGGTTGGTTTGTATAAAAGTTAGATCGGGATCGGGATCATTTTCCCAAGCCCAAGCCTCAATCCTCAGTCTTATGATATATACTAGACTCACTCTTATATATATACCCTACCTCCTCAAGAGGGAATGGGAGCATGTGGGACAAGTCCTCCACTCTCCTCCTTTCTCTTCCCACTTGCACCCTTAGACTTGCTATTTGGAGCCTAGTTCCCCAGCTAGGAAAAGACTGTTTCAGGCTTTTCTGGAGCAAAATAGAACCAAACGGTGGGCTGAAAAGCACAACGCGTCCCTCCTAGCGATACGCTCGTTTCGAGCTATCACACGGCCCATTCCACGACACGCTCTAAAAAATCTAGCAAAAAAAAAAACAAAAAACACGCTAAAAACTAGTCACAAGGCCTCCTAGAGCAGCTTTTTGACACCTTAGGGTATCAAAAGCACATGCACTTACGCTCTGGGCGGGTGCTAGAACACGAGCATATTGAGGGTGCCTCTGTTCATACGGACACCCATTACCCCTCCACGATAGGCTCTAGACCCTCAGCGGGGACACAAGGTAGCACCACCCAAGACCCTAAAATAGCCGCTAGTGATTCCTCCTCCGACTCAGAAATCATGGAAGCATACCCTACCCAAAACACTGAGAGAGAAGGCCATGCACCTCCCGAAGCTCCACAGCCTAGTACTAGTATGTTTAGACGTTTCATGGAAACATTAGGTAGAGCTACTCGCTCGGGTGCTAGGACCGCAGCCCCCGCATCCAAGAGTCGCCCCTATGAACCAAGTGGGTTGCGAGCCATCAAATGCTTATGCAGATGGCTGTGAGGAGGAAATAGACACTAGTATTGCCTACGGACTTGATACATTGGAAGAGTGTCCTATATACTACATGGAAGATTGTTGGGGGCAAGTCAAGCCGGTTTATCAAGCTGCTGCTCTCGCATCCAGAGGTCAAAATATCAACACCCAGGCTAGGAGGCCACCTCTTCAATGCTACGAGTGTGGTGGACCACATCGGGCAGCGGAGTGCCCTATTAGGCTGCAAAAGAATGTTGCACAGACGCAAATGAATCAAGGGAGCACGTCTGCAATGCCAATACTCACCTGTAATCGTTGTGGCATAGATCACTTGATTGCCCAATGCCCCTATAACCCAAATGCGCCTAAAATCACACCCCTAAATTTGGTCGAAATTGCTAGTGTGACATCGCCAATACCACCCGTCGCACCCGCTTATGCGATTACACGGTCCATGCTTCAAGGGCCAGGCCATATCCTCGAAGAGAGAGATACCGCGTCAGTTATCCAAGCAAAGAAAAAGAAGACACGAAGGAAGAGGTCGCAGAATACGGAAAATTCAAAGCCAAGTTCCAAAACAAACATAGGAACAGGAGATGACCCCGTGTATATGAATGACCTCGAGGATGATTCAGATTCAATCGAGACAATGGAGACTAGAACCAATACCACAAAGGGAAAGACCGACAAAGAAAACCGTAACATGGAACCAAATGAAAACCGAATAAGAGAAAACCATAAAGAGCCTCTGAAAACACCACAAGTGTTTCCAAATCCAATCCAAGACCCCCAAGATAAACCGCAGGGGCAAAAAGGGAAGAATCGTAAAAAGAAGATTGGAACGTACCCAAACCCAGTAGACGAGATTGCGCAGGTGAAACATCTAAGAGGTTTAGTGGAGGAGACTCAAAGGAAACTAGAACCAGAACCCATGCATGTCAAAATTCATGACACAGTGTTTCCCACGCAAGTTCATCCACCCCACATGAACCATAGACCGTTAGCCATATCTAGTATCATCCAAGAAGGGAGTGAGGACGGGACATCAGAAAGTGAGCATACACCCTTCTTGTTGGAAAGGATGTTTAACGAAGGAATACCTGATCCCATTGAGGAATATGAGATTCCATCCTCACCAGTTCCTAGTCAAGGACCTACACCCTGCAAAACGCCAATGAATGTTGCCAAACTAGTGGACTTCATATCTTCTGAGGTCCGAACCACGATCATAGCAAAGCTGTATGGAGATCCTGAGTTATTCCTTGCACTTCGAGCATTCCTTAACGGAGAGCTACGAACGGGATTACCGCAGTTTGCGCAACCAAATAGGCCTGACTCGATTATGATTGATGAGGAAAATCATGTGCAATCACTTGACTTAGATGGACACGAGTCTGTGATCGAGGTACCCATTAACAAATTAGGGCAGTATTTTGAAGGCGACGAGTCTAATGCGACCCTACCCATCACTACCAAGGGATTAACTATAAAGGGAATTCTTGATGGTGGTGCGGGAGTTAGCATCGTTACAAAAGATTGTTGGGAATCCATGGGAAAACCCCGCCTGAGTGTTACTAACATTGTGGTAAAGATGGCAAATGGTACCATAGCCAAACCTATGGGGATGCTCAAGGATCTTAAGATCAAAGTTCTAGGACACAAGGTACGACATACGTTCATTGTAATGGATTTCTCTAAACACCCTATGTCATATGAAATGATTTTAGGATGACCATTCATGAGGGAAGCACAAATGGTTCATGATTGGTCTAAAAATCATGTCTATTTGCAATTCCAAGACTCTGTCCTTAGAGTGGATTTGGTGACTGGTAAGGTACACCCCTTAGGGAGTAAAACCATTATTGATCATCGCTCTGACACCACAGTTCACTCGGCCCCACTACAATATTGTTACACTTGTAAGAAGGATACAGACATTGGCCAAGATTCTCCTTATATGGATATCCTACCTGGGATGACTGAGTCGGACAATGTGGATTGGGTCCACCTAGCAGCAACCATAGACACTTGGGGAAATAGGGGGACGACCTGGGTAACACCTGAGGGGGATGAAATGCCTGTACCCTTAAATATGCTACAAGCAATGCATATCGCTTCCGACAAGACTCATCCTAATGTAACGAAGAAAACATACAAGTGGGTCCCTAAAGCTTCTTTAGTGACCATAGCTAGTGCTAAAAAATAGAAGCCTTGTAAGAAACGTACCACTCGCTCCAAGAAAAGTAAGAAAATGTTGCGATGGATCCCTAAACGACTATTGGAAGCCCAAGGCTACTATCAAGGAAATGATCAAATCTGGGTGCCAAAACGTAGATTGTGCTCTTACCTATCACCTGACCCAAGTGAGCCCAATCCGGTAGCTCCAAAACGAATCAATGATCGTGGAAAGAAAAAAAATCACAGAATGCTACACACCCGCTCCCGAGCTAGTTTGGGTACCAAAGAAAGAACGATTTGTTCCACCTAGCTCAGGAAGGGTGGAGTCCCATGAAGCTTCTAGCTCCTCATGTAATACATCCATAGAGGTAAAAGCTTCTACACAGCCTCCATCTATAGTAGTGGACCTCCATGAAGCTACAAAAGAATCCACACCTCCCAGTGTTCAAGAATCACCTGATGAACCACTTCAAGTTCGATCCTGAGAGAGTACCTTACCACCCTTGCAACTTGACGAGGCGCCTAGGGTAATAGAAAACTACTGACAAAAATCCTCACCTATTACCAACTGGAACAATTGGTTTCAAAGGGTGACAAGCTCATTTCAAACGGTATGATCTACCCAAGGAAGGGGGGAGTGTTTGTGGACATCCATCATTCACTTGCTTCCCTCTCAACCTTTTTCCCTGACCTCTCAATCACCAATCTTAGGGAATGTACATATAAAGCTTTATACTCACAAAAAAATAAATAAAAATAAAGAGCAAGAGCAATTAGCAAACGAGTATGCACATTAAAAGTCAAAACATTGACTCAGACCTACACGTGTCACATCTGGTACAGTGAAACAGAAACCTATGTCATGAAACACCTTTGATCCTCATCACTTGAGTGATGGAGGGTAGGTAAAATTAGTACGATAGGAGTGTTTCTGTTTTAGAGTTGAGAGATTAGCAAAGTTCTCTTTTCCCACTAATGTGCCTCCTAGAGGTATTGGTTGTGTTTCATAGTGTGTACAGGAACGTGTTGCTATTGATAGAATTTGGACCTTCATGGAACCTTTCTCTCGTTCACACTTCAAATCAAGCGCGACCATCAACACAAACAGGTGTTTTATATCCATTAGCATTGCCCTTATCTTTTTGCATCCATGTTTTGTCTGCTTTGATTGTGATTGGTAGCATAATATTCAACGCATTGGCTTAGTATCAAACATTCAATTCAATGTAATGTTTTGTCATAATCAGTTGTCTAGGTTTAAAAATCAAGCAGTCCGACTAAGCTAGTTTGACCAAGCTAGGTATTAGAAATCTTCTCTTAATACCATGGGGAATGCCTTCCTAATAAGCAATGGTTACTTAGGTTCTTAATCCGATTTAGGCAGCATTGTGTGAAATGTACTAGGGCTTTCTAGTGGGCTTAACCCTATTGACCTTTAGCTTAAGTATTATAAAGGGAGTTTACTAATGTGATGAGCCTGGGGAGGGTAACAGTGTTATATGACCCCCCCAAGTTACAAAACTAAAATGCTGAAAATGAACAAACAAAAAATCAAAGTGCCACAATGTAAAATTTTAAGTTGGAAGAGAAATCCCTGCTTAAATTGGTACTTCACTCACATGTATCGCCTATGGTACTAGAGCCCTAGAGGTTCCCAGTGTGGGCGCTTTTCCTTGAAAATCAAAAAACCCAAGGCATACAAAATAAGCACACACATCATAATTGAATCAATGTGAAAATACTTTGGGGGGTCAAAGAAAAAGTAATCAGACAGGAGATGATTTCATGAGAAATTCCTTTTATGGTAGCTTAACTACAAGGTCTTCTAGGTATAGCCTCTAGTAAGCCCTCGAACATGAATACTTGGCTCTCACGATTAAACAACTTAATTGACCACTGAAAATTAAGAAGCTTACCCATGGTATTAATATTCGATCTCTAGTTCCTTTCGACCGTCAAATTAGAGACCCCAAACTTGTTTAATTTTTTACCTTTACATCTGTTTATGCATTTGATTACGTTGCAATTTAATGTTCATTGCTGACAAATTGTCTAAAATTCTGTTACCAATCAATTTGTCTGTCTAAAATTGCATGTGATTTTTAATTGTATATGAGAATGCAATTACTGTGGCAATGTTGTTTGATTTTGCAGTGACTGAAGAAGGCTAAGGACATTCATCTCAAATGCTCTTCCACCTCGACGAACGAGCTTCAACTCAATAGCTTCCGAGGACGGAATCTACATCAGGAAGGGGGGCATGTTAACCTTCACGGCTCAAGGACACCCCATCACCTACGATGGACGTGTATTATGTATTTGGTAGAGTCAGGTACCGGGCTTGTCGGTCCAATAGGGAAAGGTAGAGTGATTGCCGATGAGAGGCGCACTCTAACACGAACATTCAAGGGATTAGTTGGCTAAGCATGGGCGCCCAAGTGTGAATGGGGTGAGCTCATATAAAAGCCAACTAAACCTAAAATTCACTCATTCTCTCATTTGTGCAATAGAAGAGTGCTCTTGCTCCATCTCCATCTCCATCTTCTTCTTCTTCACCTCCTTGTGTGTGTGTGTGTGTGTGTGAGAGAGAGAGAGAGAGAGGGAGAGTGTGTGTGCGATCGAGCATTACGAAGGCACGACGGCGGCGAAGCGGTTGAGCGTGGCACGACTGCAGCTTCTTCTTCATCGCGGCGAGGAATCCACCACGAAGGCGAGCGTAGAGCGGTGAGTGACACACCCTTTGCTCTCTTGAGCTTGCTAGTTTAGGCTTGTTGTGTGCTTGGAGCCATTTGTGGCTCGCACACGGTGTATTGGCAAGTCCCTTGCTTCGACAGTGCGGCAAGGAGCGCACACTTGACTATACGCGATTTGCATTAGCCTTCGTGTGAAGGTCGATAGCGTGAGGTTTTATTGAGCTGGGGGATTCTCAAATGTGGAGATCCTTTCGGTGATACAGGTAGCTGAAGAACCCTTTTCGTGACCTCGCCATAGGCTATGTACTAGTGAGTCCTATTTGATGCTCGGGTTCTATTGTTGACAGTTTATGCATACATATACAGTTTTTTGGGTTCTACTGCTCTACTTCTGGGGAAACTCTGTCAAAATTTTTCCAAGTTATGTTGGCTGGTTTTTTGGTCTTTTGAGCCATTTATGATGTTATGCTGCTGAAATTTTGGCAAAATCAGAGGATAAGACAGGTGTGCTTTCTTGGGAGCTGCATGGTTGACTTTAATGGATGATCAAAATGGCCCTCAATTCACTCCTTTTTATTTAACTCAGAGAATCCAGATAAATGTTCATGTGTCCAGGAAGATCTTTTTCCAGCAGCGCATAGTCTTTATGTTCGGGCCAAGAAGATTAAGAGAGATCCTAGAATGTCCTTTGCCTGTTGTAATTCCGATGATTAACTATGAAAACTCATTTGATGTGCATGTGTTTGTCCTTATCTAAAGTTGAGCTCCATTGAGGGTTCTGGGGATTGAGTCAGTCAAAAGTTTTGGGTTCTTGCATGTGTGTTCGAAGGGGTTCTCAAAGCATAGTAGCTTGGGTAGCCATGGCTTTCTCTTATCCTGAATTTCATGGAAGAAGTGGTGAAGATACGGAAGACTTTCTGGAGCAACTCGAGGTGGCATGCATAAGCAACAATATGTGTGATGAGGAGAAGATTTTGAGGCTATTTGGATTGCTTTTGAAAGATGAGGCCCGTGTTTGGTTCATGGATTTGGAAGCTAAAGAAGCAGTGGCTTCTTCTTATGGTTTGAGTCTTGACAAGTTTATAGAATCTTTTTTAGAGCGTTTCCAGGTTTTTAAAGATGCAAATGCAGTATGGAATGAGCTCAATGCTCTTAAGCAAGGTTCTTGTCAAGGTGTTGATGCCTATGTACAAGGTTTTACAGATTTATGGACTCGTTGGTGTGTTGCTCTTAAGGATGAGACCCCCCCTTGTTCATTGAAGAAAAGTTCTTTTGTTGATGGTTTGTCACCTTGGTTGCGGTTCGAGGTTGAGTTGAAGATGCCCGAGTCTTTTGAAGATGCGGTATGCATTGCAAAGCACAAGGAATGGAAGTTTAAACGTCTTGAGGAACATGGTATTAGTACAGGTATGCATGTGCAAAATGGATTTGACATGGAAGATGAAGTTAAGCCTAAGCAGGTGAAAAGTAGCCTATCCTATGATGTTTCTCGTTTCTTCCCAAGGTCTATTGTGAAGCGTAAAGAGGTCTTGCAGGTTGACAGGGTTATGAAAGAGCCTAAAGAGGTGAGTAATGCTTTGGATACAGGATTGAAAAGTCTTGAAGAGGATGCATTGGCTACTGGTGTACCTTGTGATTCTGGGTGTGAGTGTGAGGTTGAGGTTATTGATGATGAGCACGTATCTTTGGATACTAGTTCCTTGGAAATTATTAGGGAAGAGGGCAAGGTTGAGAGCCATTTTGTGGATTTGTTGGATGTGGAACCTGTTTTGAAGACATATTTTGATGCATGTGCAGTGATTGAACCGCTTTGTGAGCATGGTTGTGGTTTAGAGCAGGGATCTGTATTCTTGGAGACTGATGAACCCATGCTAGAAGCTATGGATAGTGGTGCTAGCCATGATTATGATGTGGATAAAGTTATATGTGATGATGAGTATTCTTATGATGATGAGAAGGGGTTTGGCATATATGAGTCCAATCTCAGCTATGTGGATGCCTATGCTAGGGATATGTGTGCTGCGGGGATACTTTTGTGCTTTGGATATCAACAACTTTACCTTCACACAATGCTTTTAGCTACTTGGGTGCATGATTTGCATGTTGTTGCTATGGCTAGTGAAGCCAAGATTCCAGGTGATGAGTCACTTGAGTTGTCTCTATCGGTTGTGTTGAATGTGGCATGCAATATTTATGCTTTTGGAACTCCAGACAGGGCGGATGTGTTAGTTGGATATTCCTATGGTGCATTTTGGTTGATTGTTGACAAATGTAGGTGTGGTGTTATGATACTTATTGTGAATCAGGAGATATGCCTTTGGCCTTTTGATCCAGGTGGAATGAGCATCTACTAGTGGTGTTGCTGAGCATGAATGCTCTAGCAGGCTAGGGGGTGGGCAAATTATGTCAGGAGTTTTTTGGAGCAAGGGATTTCGCATATGCACAAACACATGCATGGTGCATTGAATAAAGGATTGCCCATTTTCCAGAGCCAGGTGGTTACGTAGGGCCCACATGTATACAGGTAGGACAGCATGTACATAGTGCATCGATTTTCACTATTACCAGTACCAGTGTGTTTTTTCTACAATAATGAGGAGTTGGTAGCGCTTAAAACTTCTCGAGGAAGCTATCCGCGGGCCGACAACATGAGGTAAGCAGGTGCGTCAGATGGCATCTAGTGGCGTCAGGAGGCCGAACGGGGTCAATACTTGCACGTGGATGAGTACGGATACAACATGGATGTTTTCTTGTGATAATTATGCAGAAAGGTCATCATGAGGACCATATTTTGGGGCCACTTCACGTGGTTGCGGGATGCATTATTGGGAAAAGATGAGTGCCAGGTGTGCGGATGATGCAAAAAGGTGACAACTATGCACTGCGAGGTCAGTTTTTGGCCTGTTCGGGGTCCGTTTGAGGTCATCTAAAAGACCAAGGGTGCCCAACTAATAAAGCTAAGTGTGGGAACTAAAAAAACAGAGAGACCAAAAAAAACGTGGAGAAGGGAGGAGGAATAGCTGCAGGTGTGTTTTTGGGGTTTTTGGAGCCTGTTTTGGTTGTAAACTGCTCATTCGAGGTCGGATTTGAGCACTTTGACATTGTAGACTGGGGTTTTGGGCCGTTCCGGACGCGATCGCGCTGTCCATTTTGCCAAATTCCTTGCTGTTTTTCTGATGTTTTGGCTGTGTAAGTTTCTCTTATGAGCGAAGCTTCTGCTCCAATTTGTGATTGTATCTGGTATCTTTTACCCATATTGTGTGAGCTATTTGCCCCATTGGTGTTGGCCCAAGCTCTATTGTATCTAAACATCAGAAGTTCTCCTCTTTTGAGCTGAGTTTTGTGTGTGTGTGTGTGTGTGTGTCTTTGTGCGGATTGGGCAAGTGGATAGTCTCTCTCCTCTCACTCCATAGGTGTGTGTCCTGTCTCGGCTAGGTGTGTTGTGTAAGCCGAGTGGTGCCCCATAGTGTGTGTGTGTATATCCTTCCAAGAGTGTGTGTCGGGTCGTTATAGAGGCGCTGTGCGTGTTTTCATCCCGCTCACACCGTCTAGGATGAGAATGAGGTGAATTGAGGTGTGATAGCTGTTCCACAGCATAGGTACATTCCAAGATGAGAAAGAGGTGTGATAGTTGTTCCACAACATAGGTATATACATTCCAAGAGGTGAATTGAGGTGTGATAGTTGTTCCACAATATAGGTACATACATTCCAAGATTTTTTTGAGCAAATATAGGAATTGAATTTAAGTGTGATGAACATGGGATAGCCAAGAGGAAGAAGAAGTAGAGCTAGACTGGCGGATTCTACAACTGTAGAGAAGAAATTCATTATGCTTTAGATTGCCTGCATCCACCTAGGGAAAGAGGAGGCATGCACCCGCTATTCCACAGAGGAAGAGGGCAAGGGTAGTTTAATGGTCGGAGAGAGTAGCTAGTTGAGAATCATGTACAACAAGCTACACCACCTAGGGTGAGGTCCCTAGGGTCAATATTAATGGTGTGGACAAGTTGATCATGGATGTTTTGGATAACAAAAGAGCAAGAGGAGAAAGGAAAACAAAGACTAAATGGGAAACTAGAGCTCACAAAGGCAAGAAGAAGGTGTAGGAAGGAAAACCGTAGCCAGAGGTTAGCAATAGAAGAAGTCGCTTCAAAATCAAGAGGGAAATTTTTGTTGGCAAAATTTCCTTTTTGTGATTTTGTAATCGTGACAAAGTTTTTCAAGGTTTTTTCTTCTATCTGAATGAAACTTTGGTACTTCCATCAACAATGACATGGTTTATGATTTAGGGTTAAAGACATGCCACACTTTGATCACAATGTGAGAAATGTAATTTTGACATTTTCTCTGAATGTTGTTGCAAGTCATAATGTGAGCAATGCAATGGGAAATTTATTTGAATTTTGTTTGTGGGGCATAAAGTTTTTGAGTTCTTCATTCTATATACATAACACTTTTATTTGTTATGGGTTTTTATCCTTTGGAATGCACATGCTATAAGTATTTTTGGAAGGTGACCTAGGGGGACTAGTTGTTTAAATCCTTGCACACTTGAAAATATGAATCTTAAGGACATCAAGTTTTAAATGCATCTAGATATTTTTGAAACAACCACTATGTGTGTGTGTGTGTGTGTGTGTGAGAGAGAGAGAGAGAGAGAGAGAGAGAGAGATAATTCTTGATTATGTGACACTAAACTTGGGAAATGTTTAGACTATTAAAATTTTCACTTATTTCTTTGGTGTATCAATCAATCAGTGCAAGTGCTGATATATGAAACAAGTTCTCTCTACAGAAAGCATAGATGAGGTGGATCCAACCTAGCATGGTCACTCACACACCAGTAACATAGGTGGAAAAGTAAACCCCAACCAATGAGCAACCAATGTGTGTGTGTGTGTGTGTGTGTGTGTGTGAGAGAGAGAGAGAGAGAGAGAGAGAGAGAGAGAGAAGTTTAGGATTGTGGTTTGAATAAAATTGTGTCTAGCCATGTTGCTCATTCTAGTGTTGAATGCACCCTTATCCAATACCTCTTGATCTCCATATTTTGTAGTAGTAGCAATCATACGTGCTGCAAAAGGACCCCCATTTGATTTCTTCAAAAGAAATCAGTAGAAAGATTTGAGATAGTGGATGAGCCTTATGATATAGAAGGTCATTGAACTTCAGGATACTGGATGGTCAAAAGGTAAGGGTTTAACCCAACACAACATAGAAGTGTCTTTTCAAGGTTTTTTTGTAAAAAATAAAATACTCGTATCACATGTATGTGTTTGTGTTGTTTACTAATTTAGAGTCTTACATGCCCCCAAAACTAAGAGTTACATGGTGGTAACCACTCCATAAACACACTAAAACTTTCCTTTTATTTACAAAGATAATTCCAAAATATTTATCAAAATGTGAATTTTACTAGCAAATCAATGTAAAAACATTTATTCACAAAGACACTTCCAAAATGTTTATCAAAATGTGAATTTTACTAGCAAATCAATGTAGAGAAATGGGTCATAGTTTCCTGTACATAGGCTTCTGATGTTTTAAAAGTGTAGCAACACCTTTAGAACTACCTATGCTGGCTATGTAGCACTTTAGAGGTCACTAAGATGTGTTTCAGGGTGATCTAATGTCAATTCTATGAAAATTGGCCAAGAATAGCATAAGTTTGTTTGGCTCGCGTTGGGTTTGCAAATGTTATTCAAACAAAACTCTTAAAATAGAATCAATTGACAAAATAAATTTCAAGTTTTTTTAGGTCATAAATTGAATGAACTACCTATGTTGGCTATGTAGCACTTTAGAGGTCACTAAGATGTGTTTCAGGGTGATCTAATGTCAATTCTATGAAAACTGGCCAAAAACAACATAAGTTTGTTTGGCTCGAGTTAGGTTTGCAAATGTTATTCAAACGAAACTCTTAAAATAGAATCAATAGACAAAATAAATTTCAAGTTTTTCTAGGTCATAAATTGAATATTTGAATATAGAACACTTTAGAACTTCCTTGACATCTCAAGTAGTTATGCACTTTTTTGAACTTAATTGTATGTTCAAAATAAAAAAATTGGGTCTCAGCAACCATAGACTTTGATCAGAAACTCATTGGTGTTTACAGGAAAAATAAGCTCGTTGTCTAGAGATTTTTGTAGCTTGTCTAAATTGGGGTTCACCTAGCAAATATGTTGTTTTTTATCAAATTGAACATCCATCTAGCTAGATATTGAATACTTTTAAAAAATCTTGTTATAACCTTAGATACATGCACAATCCCTTCCATTCCATCACAACTTCAAGCAAGCCATGATCAAAACATGTGAAACCCTACCACGACTCAAGTTTCTATTTTCTTGATCTCTCCTAATGAGGTCTTTGCATTCATCATCATAGTCATTGCCGAAATATCATTATATCTATGTGTGTGATCATCTTGCTTTGTGTGAGTCCCGATCATCATCATCCCTATGGCTATGATCCCTTCTTATATTTGGAGAAAGGGAATCTCTTGGTATATGGTAAATAGCCATGTGGGGCCTAGCCCATATCTCCCTAGTTGAAGCTATGTGGATCTTGCAATCAACATGTACACGTTCCAAGTGAAGGCATTCTAGATAGAAATCCCAACAAGAAATTCTTGTACTTTTTTCAAGGCACCACATTTGGACTATGCTCCTAAATATGTGTCTCTCTGATTTCACCTGCTACTATTGTGAAGCTTCGTGTGTATTCTATTGACGATGCAAATCCTTCTTTTGAGGATGGGATTTTAGTCTGGTTCAAATAGAAAACCTTGTTGTTTTTATTCCCCATCAAGATTAAATTGTATAGTGAGCAAGACCTCATCCCAAGCCTGTGCCACTCCTCTTGTGGGCACAATACAGGCCGTAGTAGATTTAAATTTCAAAGATATTCTTACATAATACACAAATTGAGAACCAAAATGTCTTAACAATTTGGTCTAATAAGATCATTTTAATAAATATTTTATAACAATTTGATTTTAAAAACTATTTTTGACTAAATGAAGAGCCCAAAATATCCAAAATTTTGAAAAACAAATGAGGGCAAGAGCCTCCTAATCATCCGCCTGCATGCGGATGACCAGGGGGCTCCTAGTCCCCTTTTCCCTCCCATAATGTTAGATCTATAACTTTCTAGTGGGCCTCGAACAAGCTTGTGCTTTTTTTTTTGTGCAAAACTGGACTTATACCTTCTAATGGGCTTCAATGGAGCTTTTGCATTAAAAAAAATACCGCACGCAAGAGGGGGGGGGGGGTGTTCCCCATCATCCACGTGCGCACGAACAACGAAGGAGGCTCTGGACCCTTGATTTTTTGTTTGTTGCACCCTCGCAAAGCCATGCCAGGCATCAAAGATGTAAATTTTTTGTTTGTTTGACAAAAGTACTCCCTCTCTCTGTCTATGTATACTTTCTTTTTCTGGAAAAAAGGGGAGCACGTAGATGATGGGGGGGCTCTTGGTCCCCTCCTTTTTTGGGGAGAGAGAGAGAGAGAGAGAGAGAGAGAGAGAGAGAGAGAGAGAGAGAGAGAGAGCTTTGTCTTGCTCGCATCCTTCTCAAAACTAGCTATCCCTGCGGCTATCAAAGATGTTTTTTTTTGTGTAAAAATACTCCCTCTGTCTGTCTATGTATTCGTTTTTTTGTTGAAAAAAAGGGAAGGTCCCCCTCCTTTTTGTTGCGAGAGAGAGAGAGAGAGAGAGAGAGAGAGAGAGAGAGAGAGAGAGAGAGAGAGAGAGAGAGAGAGAGAGAGAGAGAGCTTTGTGTTGCTCGTGTTCTTTCACACCGGCTATTAACTTTCAAATGTGTAAATTTTTATTTTTATTTGTAAAAAATATTGCATCTCTCTACCTACAAATACATTTTTTTGGGAACTAAAGGGAGGGCCAAGAGCCCTCCCATCGTTTGCGCACACGTGGACGATGAGGGGGCCTTGGCCCCCTCCTTCTTTCGTGCAAGAGAGTGATGTCTTGCTCGTGGGCAATGGAACTTGAAAGATCTTTTTACTCCAACAGAGCCCGCAATTGACCGAGCAGCCAGCAGGAGCAAACCGAGTTGAGCGAATGACTGGTACAATAGTGCCAAGGATTGGTGCTAGAGCAGACAACCCAACAGCAATAGCAGGTGTAGCAAGAACTACAAAATTATATTGATTGAAAATGGAAACTAGAGAGCTAGGACCTTGCAGCATGCCCAAGTGACATTTAACATAAGTGCCCAGTAAGAGCGAGCAATGCTCCTCCTGGCACACCATCAGCTTCCATCAAACCACCCCGCTTCCACTTAGCCCAGCTTTTAACCTCTTTTTCCTTCTTGTCTTTGTTCTCTTCAGTATCCTCTTGAGGTGCCATCATAGAATATGCAACAGCGACAAGCTTGCTCGTGCTCATGTTTTTCCACAACGACAAGCTTGCAAGACATTTGTCTTTGTTTTCCGCACAAAGACAAATTTGTGCCTCTCCTGCATCCGCTTCTGTCACCAGGATGAGTTTTGACACCATGTTTACTTCGCCATCGCCACTTCACCTCCTACAAGCATCAAACAAGCCAAGACTATCTCTAGCCCTATCAATACCCACTCCATCTCCAGAACAGTGAAATCAAAGCTAATGGTTTTGATGAATCGTGGAGACCCTGATATTTTTGCCTTTCCAGAAGGAGATAGGGTAGTGTATGAAACCTTTTGTTCAAATTATCTATGAAGGTTCCCACGGACTATATTCCTTTAAGATCTTTTCATCGTGATGTGGATCAATATGGCAATATATGCCTTGATATTTTGTAGGACAAGTGATCTTCAGCTTATGATGTCAGAATGATTTTTCTTTCCATCAAAAATCTTCTTGGAGAGCCCAACAATGATAGACCGCTGAACAGCAATGTATGGGTCAATTAAGAAGAATACCAAAAAGAAATGCTAAGGCATTACTAGGATATTGGGTGTCGTTGATATGAACTACGTCAAGATGAAGGTGTAGGGAATGGTCGTGCACTGACCATTCTCGACAAGGTTGGATGTCAGGGGGCAATGCATCTTGGCACTTTATTTGTTGTCCCTTACAAACAAGAATGTCAGCCTACAATCAATGGATGGACAACACGTCAGTATGCGTAATCTATGTAGGCTACAACTATTCAGGTTACTCTAGGTTAGAGCACAAAATGCTGCAAGTAGCAGACACCTCAACACCTAAAATGGAAGGCCCCGTTGTCAATAGCTAGAATGGCCATTGATGCTACCAACTCATCCCGTGGAATATTGCCACAACACACCCTTACATCTCTACACAGTGTTGGTTTGCACACTTCAACCCTTGCACAATACTGGTATCTAATGTTTGTAATGATTGGTGTCTTGGTTAGCTTCCTTCACAGTGATTGGCCTCCCCCCAACCCTTGATGACTAGGAATGGACCATTCTTCACAATCCTTCTCCCCCATGGCTCCCAAAATCCACCGGTTTCACTTGGTCACCAAGGGATCAAAGGATTATATGGTCTACCCCATTAATCATGGGCGACCAGAAGAGGTCGGGATCCCTGCATTATTTTTATTGTAAACCTTGCAAAATGGATAACGAGAACCTATTTGGACCAGAGAGAGAGAGAGAGAGAGAGAGAGAGAGAGAGAGAGAGAGAGAGAGAGAGAGAGAGAGAGAGAGAGAGAGAGAGAGAGAGAGAGAGAGAGAGAGAGAGAGAGAGAGAGAGAGAATCAGTAGCAAGCAAGCACAAATAGAATACATGGAAAACGTGATGGAGAAGATAGGCAAGAAGCTCCACAAGGGGCTCTTGGCTTCCTCTTTAACATGAGAGAGAGAGAGAGAGAGAGAGAGAGAGAGAGAGAGAGAGAGAGAGAGAGAGAGAGAGAGAGAGAGAGAGAGAATGTTAGTCCAACCATGGTTGGCTGTGAAGACTACAATACACACATTTTTGATGCCAAAATGGAGTCCCTCTATTTTGCTCTTGACGATTACCATCATTTGTGCATTAGCATCGGTAGCATTATCCACTACCCCCAATCCATGCTTAACTTCAAATGTCACACCGCTATTGCATGATGCCTGATTAGATAGAGGGCTGCCATCTCTTCTCCCTCATGAGCTAGCCAAAATCTCCATGTGATCATGTACATGCCTATATTGTGTGCCCATGAATTGCATGCAATCCATTTTGTCCACCCCTCTAGCTTATCACCCGACTCACCCTCGTTAGCCAGTCATCAACATGATAAGTTGCTAGTCACACGTTGAAATTACAAAATAGAGGAGAGCCGACTAGTATGTGTAAAAGATTGCTAGAGAGAGACAAAGATAAAATGGGGCGAGCCCCTGGTTGTGACAAGCTACTTGGGCTCAAGAAGGGGCTGTGGGCACCAGATGAAGATGAAAATCTTGTGACTTGCATCCAAGAGCATGGCCATGAAAGCTCAAGAGCCCTCCCTGAGCAAGCAGATAACTTCTATCAATCTCTTTTTTAATTTTTTTACCCAGCAACACACACACACACACACACTCACACGGACTCACTTACACATGCATGTAGGCACCCCTTTCGTTAAACTATCGATTTTCCCTTCAAATTTGCCATCAATTAAGTCTTGCAACAAGGAGAAGGCAACAAAGAGAGTGTTGACAACTATATTGTTTGATAAATAGAGCTATTTTTTTTTGCTTTAGGAGTTGAGTGTGGGTGTCCATGATAATACATATGGTGCTTATAGTATGGTTGTTGAGATAGTATTTTTAGTAGTGAGCGGTCCTTGTTATTGTATTCTCTATTTGTGCAATAAAATTGGCTAACGGTGGCCACACACTACTTCCACTTAATCCTTGCTTGGAAGTTATGCCTTAGAGAGGGGGTAAAGCTTGTTGATGCTTGCATATGTGTGATCATGTCAAAATTATTGAGGTTGAGTGTAGGAGGATTGGTGGGGCAACGTGACTCCACGCACAAACAAAACTTTGTGGGACAAGGGGTTCATTTATAACCCACCTTATAAAGTTTCACTACAATTTGACATTGAATCAAAGATCTTGTTCACACTAGAGTAATCTTTTTGGCCGTTCTCCCACCTAAGATCTATCACAATATTATGGCCCTGGTGCAGCATTGCACTATTGTGTCACAGTGATTGTAAAAAACCTCCCTAATCTATATAGAGGCATCTATGTTTATTTTGGGCGTGTTTCCCATTCCCCCCTCCAACATACTCTCTCCCATTGTCATTGTGAAAAGCCTTCAATTTCTCGTCTGACTGGTTTTTTGCCATAGCTAGGAACTTCTAAAAGACATTAAAGTATTCATCTATCCTTTTCAAGAAATGGAACCACACCTTTTGAGTAGAGTCATCTCTAAAAGTAAGGAAATATAATGCACCCCTAAAGACTTATGTAGCATAGGCCCACATAGATCACTATGAACCAAGTCTAGTTGTTCAATGGCAAAGTGGTAAGCCTAGTCTATTTACCATATTTGCAATGCTCACACAAATTAAAATTAAAAACATGGATATATCCAAAACATTGCAACTATTTCATTTCCTTCTGACTCATATGACCAAGCCACCTATGCCACAACTCAGTAGAAGGCATCTTGGATACAAAGATTTTTTTTTTATAGATTGACATATAAGGAATAACAAGTAATCTTTTTGGGCTTTGAGCATGACCAAGTTATCTTTTTTTATCATCCATCAGCAACCATTGCCAAACACTATAGTGTATCCAAGATCATCAAGCTGTCCTGCCGAAACTAAAATCTTAGTTAGCTCTAGCACCTTGCAGCATGAACTCAGTACCATTATGCATACACAACTTTACATCTCCAATGCCACATATCTCAAGCTAATGAGAATCACCCAACTTAACTAAACCATGTGTAGAAGCATAAATAGAGAATTTGTGAAGAGAATCACTCAACTTAATTGTAGAAGAATGATTGGGGAACCACTCCTTGTGAGGAGTAACATGAAAATTGACATTTGATTCAAAAATCCAATTTTGTGCATAGCATTTTGTCAAGAGCTAACAATGCCTTTATACTCAAATCAGAAGTGAAGATTAGTACATCTGACGGGTGAGAACGTCAAGAACAACATCAACATGTGGAGACTCAATAACATTTCCTCTATCTTCACACTACTCTTAGGAGATACAAAAATTATGACAATGGCTTTACCCTTCTCTCTTTGCAACAAACAGAAATCTTTCTTCACGTGTCCTTTCTTGTGACAATCGTAGTGTTACTTGTGTGCAGTGATGAATACAAACAATATTTAAGACAACTCCATTACACACAGATAAGGTACAAGAGACAAAAAAAAAACAATAAAGCACTAGTATCATTCTCATCAGAATACATCAGCATCAACATTAGGTACAATACAAAAAATGCAAAGCGCACCTGATTTTATAGATCCACATGGTCATAATAGTACAAAAGGGTCGCACCATTTCCAATCAATGCTCGTACCAATTCATACATTGATTAAAATTTTGATGGCCTAACATTTGGCATGCATGGAGGAACTGATCCCATATACAAGGAAACTACTCCCCTTCAAAAGAATCGGCATGCTGATTGAAAGGGGGAGGTGGTTTGAGATTGACATATGGCCACAATTCAAAAAAGTTTTGATAATTTGAAATTGGAATAGTGCCACCTTAACAAGTTAGAAGCTTCATTCTACTAAGGGTGGAGTTGGAGGATTATAGAGATGAAGAGAATTAGCACATTTTATTGAGTAGAAAGTAGTGCATCAAAAAAAGAGCTTTATACTCCACCACACTGCTCTTTTGTTGGGCCACTTCTTCTTGTAGCTTCTCCTCCTCCTCCTTGCTCAACATCGATAGGGTTTTTATAG
Organism: Adiantum capillus-veneris; assembly: GCF_014529385.1. Lineage (NCBI taxonomy): Eukaryota > Viridiplantae > Streptophyta > Polypodiopsida > Polypodiales > Pteridaceae > Adiantum > Adiantum capillus-veneris. The sequence goes on from NC_140957.1 coordinate 38,901,491, forward strand.
TTTCTAACTCCACCTCCGTCACCCAAAGTGCCATTTCCACATTTTGCAAACCAGTTAGTATTGTGTGCATCAGATACAAGGTTTGTAAAAATGGCACTCTGTAGAATTTGATCATAAATCGTGAGCCTTTTTCTTACCTCGGTCCACCGATGTGACATATGATTCACCTGGTTGACCCTTCAATGGGGGGCTGGAACTCCAGAGAGGAGATTTCCACTTCTCAATTTCCCCTCCCAATGCACTTGAGGTCCTCCTTCAACAACAACACTACTACATCCACATCGTCTTTAGTTAAGGGAAGAAAGTCAAAGTTGGCCTTCTAATAATCCATTTTGAGGGAGTGGTCCACCCAATGCCTTGCTAACTCCTTTGAAACACTCTGGGAAAACCCCACCTTCCTTTCCTCTGCTATAGTGGCCGCTTTTGTAACCTCACATATTTGTCACCAATCTTGCTTCCTTGCACTGCTCTGAAGAAAAAGCACAAGACTCAATTTGGTGCAAATGATTTTCCATCTCCTCCAGTCTCTCCATCAGCTTGCTAATTTTGCGGAGTGAGATAAGATATATGCTTCCTTTGTGCCAGTATGGCCTGCAACTATTGGTTTTTTTTCATGCCACTATCGGTTGACATTGAACATAAATTGAAGGCAGTGCATAACATGTTGAGCTTGTAGTTTATACTCGGGTTTCATCCAGGGGTAAGTCAGAAATTGGTCTGAATCGATTGATATCTACTGTAAATTGGAGGTAGTCCATAACATGCTGAGCTTGCAATTTATACCCGGGTTGCATCCAGGGGTAACTTGCAAATTGTCATGAACCAGTTGGTATCTGCTGTAACCCCACAAAATCGGGCATTAGTCACAGAAACTATGTATGCTCATGTGTCATGGGCACTACCATAGATGTAGTCTCTGTAGACATAACGCTGGCCATGGTGGAGATAGCACTTGTCGTTATAGGAACTACTATTGTAGAATTCAACACAAGAGTAGAGGGTGGTATGGATGCCATCTGACCCGTATCACTACTGCCCTGGTTTGGCAGACTGGTTTGCCAACCAATGCCTACAACCACCGCTCCTGCATTTCCTATTTCCATATTTTGGCAGGGGGTTGTTGTATTGCATCATTTGACCAAGAAGTTACTAATGATTGGGAAGTTTTTGTTACCATAATAGGGTTATTGGTGGACGTAACATAGGCAAATTCAAATGCACCACCAGAACCTATAGTAGATAGTCATACGACTGGACTCGCCATGTTCGGATGTAAGGAGCATAGAGGTAACTAGGACATTAACAGCTGGCAGTATCACATAAGATGAAACAAGAACAAAAGTTCAAAACGTGGGGCCATGTGAAATCATCCCAATCATCCCATTCCGATGTCACTAACTTGGTCAACATCCGCATAATGACCTTATTGCTGCTTTCAACCAGATTATTCACTTGTTGCGAATAGTAAGGCATATTCTTCATATGACACAACAATTCCCTTATCACCTTATTTTAGCAAGTGTGTACCCCGATCACTAACCAATTCCACAGGTAATCCAAATTACAGAAACACATCCTAACATAGACATTATGTAACTGAGATTATCCTCTTTCAATGCCCAAGCTTAAACCCACTTTGTACAGTAATTATCCAAGTCAGAATATATGTGGATTGAAACCGTTTTGAATGGACCAAAAAAATTCAATCCTCACTTTTGGAACGGCTCTAGTGGCAAAATTGGATTAAGGGGTAACCGATCCTTATTCTCACTAGCTTTTCAATCCTTTGAATGTCATATTGAGCTGCAAACCACATTGCATACGCATGAAATGTAGGCCACCAAAGCCTGGCTTGGAATACCTTTCTTGCGATTAAGGGTTTGGACAAGTGACCACCTTCATGCGCTTTGTCAAGTATGGCTCTTTGTTGTAGTTTTGGAACACACCGCAACAAGACTCCCCACAAGTTTGATTTTTTATCATAGGAAGAAAAGAAGTGTCTTAAAGAAAATTTTTCAAGACATGGTAATGCTTTTGCTTTTCAACCACGTGAGATAGGGTGTGTTGATCCTTGTGTTGTTGTACCTATGTCGATCTTCACTATAGCTCATGTACCTTGGAATGTATTTCGAATCGTGGTTCTAGAAGCACACATGTCAAAGTTGAAAGAGCTACTCAATGAGAAGATTAGAAAATATTTTTTTGAGCTTCTTGTGTACCATGTTTAATTAAGTGGTTTACAATGCCCAAGAAGATTGGAGCTTTGAATTTTATAAAAGACAGGTAGCTTGTAAAAAAAATTACTATTAGAAATGGCCAATTTTGGACAACTATACAAAGGTGTTTGTAGGAATAGAAAAGGAAGACATATGGGTACTTTTTTAATAATGGGTTTATGTGGAAGCATCCAAGAGGTGGATTGCCACAAATGGTAGAATGTAATAAGGACAGTCAAATGAAGCTTATCAAGGAGTTTTATGAAAGTGTATAGCCATGTTGGTCACAGATGTGTATGGACAACCTTTTCCAAATCGAAAGAAAGGTATTGGTGGAAAGGAATATAGAAATATGTATCTCAACATGTGGATTCTTATGTAAGAAATCAAATCTATTCAAATGTAAAGCATCATGACGGGTTGCACCCTACTTACCCATTAGCCATGCACTACAAATGGGTAGTAGATCTGGTAGCTATGCCTTTGGGATTATAACAAATGAGCTACCTAATTCTTACAAGAGAAGATTTTTTAAACCAAGTGGATGTTTGTACATTAAAGACAAAAACTACAGAGGCAATATGCAATTTTCAATTGGAAGATGTGATTTTCCATTGTGGCTAGGTTGGGAAAGTATAGGAGACAAGGGGTGAATGGGATGCTAAGGAGGCCAAGGAGTTTTGGGTATCAAACTTAATCTCACAACTACTTACAATCTTATATGGAATGGTAAGTGTTATCATGGATTCTCCAATCATTGAATATTTGGCTAAGGCTTGCAAAGGTAAAAATTGGAGGCCAAGGTTATTACCTTCTACTTTATGGGCTGACCATACAACCTATAGCTCTGCCACGAGTTATATGTCTATCGGGTTAATGTATCATCAAAACCCGCAATGAAAATGGAATGCATTGCCTTGTGAGGATAAAAATAAATAGGGAAGGCCTTCTTGCTTTATGTATATAGCAATTAGAAAGAAGGCCTGAAGATATTTAGCTTTCCATAACACAATTGAAAAGTAGGTTGAAGTATAAAGGTAAGTCAAATGAGAGGCAAAGGCTCTCACCAAAACCTATAGAGAATGTTGATTGGGTGTTGGTTTAAACAATTTTCTTGATAACAAGCAAGCTTGCAAAGAGAGGTTTGGTCCTTATGTTGTTAAGCAAATACACAAAAATGCCACTTGCATGAGTTGGATGGGACAGAAATGAAGATTCCCATTGTGGGAAAAAGGATTAAGTTTCAAAAGAAGAGATTATTTTGATCCATTTGATGCACAAGCAAGTCAAGAAGGGGATGGATCTGACTATTTTCAAAGTGAGGATCAAAGTTCCAAGATATGGTGTCTCACGTTAAGTATTGATGCTTCACAAAGATAATGGTGAGACATATTGGAAGATAAGCAGGTTTAGAGGGGGTGGATTTCATACCATGGCATGTACACAATGTGAGATGAACATTTTTACCTCATTTTTTAGGTGTATCTATGCATGGGAGGAAATGCTATTGTGTACATAGTAAGATATGGGTAAAATCGATTGTTGCAGTTGACATCGTATACATACCTTACTACGGATTTTTGCCTTGTACATGGTGCAATTTCATGTTTTCTCACTTTAGACTATGCCTTTTTTTTTAAAGAATATGCATAGGTCGCATATCATGTGTTTCTCCTAGAAAGTTTGATTTAGACAATCACTTTCCAAAAAGGCAACTAGCAGTCATCAAAGATGTGTCCAAAGAGAATGAAAAGTGGAAAATTATGTGTGGATGAAAATTAAGGTCAATGGAAATTTTCAAAAAAATGGGGATTTTTTGTCAAGGCTTTTTATACTCAAAATTGGTCTTTTTGGGTTTAAATGGCCAAAAGTTACCCATTTTTGTTACATTAGTCATGGTGCCATGATGCTAATGAAGGAGAATGCTTTCTTATGGCTAAATATCAGCACTTTCACCCTCTCTAAGAAGGGATACACAGAGTTACTATATGGTGCGCATTGGTGTAGCCCCTCATTGCTTCTACCTTGTTTTTGAGTGTGTAACCATTAGGGTTTTCTCTCTTCAAATATGCAATCATGAAGCACACAAGAGTTTTGAGTGGAGCTTCAATGTTTGGACTGAATTCATTGTGTTTCTCTCTTGAAGAAGTTTTGTGTTATGATTCAAGCCACACTCTCACAGTCAAAGGCCCTGTGGCTTCCCAACCATGCCACAAACTTCTTGATATTGTGTGTATGCATGCCTACGTGTGTGTGTGTGTGTGTGTGTGTGTGTGTGTGTGTGTGTGTGAGAGAGAGAGAGAGAGAGAGAGAGAGAGAGAGAGCGAGAGAGAGAGAGAGAGAGAGAGAGAGAGAGAGATTGTTTTTCTATTTTGATGGTTGCCCTCTACTCTTTGCCTTGTTGGAAATGCATTCCTTGTTATTTTTAATATAGTTTATGCACGTGTTGCCTCGGGCACTCACCAAAGCCTATCACTAAGCATAATTGTCCTCTTTGGCTAGAAATGAAGATTTTTTTCCATGCCAAGAAACATTTATGGCCTCTTTTTGCTACTCAATAGGGGATAGTTGCTTGCCTACCCAATGAAAACATCCATTCCCTCTGTTAGCTCCTCAAAGGGGAAATGTTTTTTTCCCTCCAAGGTAGATGCTAATACTCTTGTTGACATTTATATTGATTCTGATGACTCCAACACGCGTTTGGTTAAGCTTAAATGAGAAGTTTTGTTAGTACGTATATTTGATGTATAAGTATGGTTGCATACTAGTCAAAGTGTTCAGACCTACTCAACGTAGCATACCTATGGAAACAAATCAACACGAAAATTCCAAATCTGTGATTTGTGCTCAAAACCATAGCTTGTATGTAAAAGGTATCGGGAGCTAAAGTTCACAGTTACCTTTTTTGGGAGAAAAAAATGCATTCTTTGACCTCTCGTACACACCCAACATTCTTACACACATTAATGTACATCTATTTGCCAAAATTTTAATCACCGTGTAATCTCAGAGTAGTCATCTTGACAACGTCTCCTTTGGATCTCCAAATCTTGGAACCTCCGAAGACTAGAACTCTGTGCCTCAAAAGAGTTTCTTAGTTGCAAACTTACCCTTGTTCATTCTAGCATAAAATATATATGTGGAATATCTTGATGGTGCCCTTCCTATTGACCTAAGTGCAATGAGCAGATGTTGCTTACAATTTAGCAGAAAGAAAAGTCTAGTAAAGATGAAGTAGACAAAGTTCACCTTAATAACCGTGGAGAAGACGTGCGCCCATAAACTAGTCGTTTCCAGATAGTTGAATATAGAGTAGATTGAAACAAAAATGTATAATTAAGGGATTAAACATATCAAAGGCTCTGATTTGATGGGGAATATATGGTTCTTGGTGAGAAGAGGTATGCCCATAAACTAGTGGTTTCCACGCAGTTGAATATACAGCAGATTGAAACAAAAATCTATAATTAAAAGATTAAACCTATCAAAGGCTCTACTTTGATGGGGAATATCTGGTTCTTGGCAAGGCAGCTTACATAAGCTATGATCACATATCAGATGACGATGCCAGAAACCATTGGGAATCCCTAATCCTAGGATCCTTGGTGTCCAAAGTTTGTTGTGATTGCCTAGTCGGGGCTTGGAGAGGGTGCCAAAAAAAACCATGGCCAAAGGAAGTCTCAGATGGCAAACATGCACCCTCTCCAAGCCTCGGCTAGGCGATCGTAGTAGACTTTGGAGACTAAGGATCCTAGGTTCAAGGATTCCCCAAGGGTTTCTCGCGTAGATAGTGTGTAATCAGAGCTCATACTGGAAACCTCATCAATAATTTGATACCCCCCAAGGGTTTCTCACATAGATAGTGTGTAATCAGAGCTCATATTGGAAACCTCATCAATAATTTGATATCCCCCAAGGGTTTCTTACATAGATAGTGTGTGATCAAAGCTCATATTAGAAACCTCATCAATAACGTGATACCCCCCATCAAAGCGCAACTTTTGCATTGCCTATAGTTCATCTCATGACCCCTGTTTAGATGTGACATGCGACACACAACGAGTTTTACTCTTATTTTGGGACATATTTATGTGAAATTACAAGAAAATATGAATCAAATACTTGGCTTCAAGAACCTTCTCTCGAACACCATTGCTAGGGAGGGCTCCAAAATCTTTTGTCAATCCCTCTGGGCTCAAGGAGAGATGTTGAAAATGGGATCTTGATGTGTGGTCAAGCAACATATTTATTTCAACAACATGAATATTAATTTTGATGCCAAAAGTGCAGAGTGGGAATTTCACAATTGGCCATCATTTGTAGGTTGGTCTATACTCCACCATGTCTTCTCATATACAATATTGCCAAAACAAAAGTAATTTTACACTTAAAATTACTTTTGTACAAATCCAATTTACATTACCAAAAAACTCAAAATATTATAGAGCTTGAGTGCTCTTGCACAACGACAAACAATAGAGTCCAAATTTCTTCACATCAACGTTATCAAGACATTTATGAAGAGCTTACAAGGGGTAGTGCTATCATAATTATTGCATCCATTCCATGACATGGTGTGCGTTTTTGTATTGCCCTACTAGGGCTCCTCACATGTTAGCATGTGGTTCTTTAAGTAGTGGAGGCCACATTCCATTAAACAATGGCATTGCTGCCTTGCAAGAGGCACGTTATTCATGCACACTATTTAACAATGTGAGAAAGCAACCCTAGAATTGATGACGTATTGTTGCAAACACTTGAGATGCTCTTTTATTGTTCCTAGTTGCATATCGATCTCTTCACTCTTTCAGTATTAAGTTTTAACAATCTCATTGTACGTTCTCTTCATTTCATTGTACGGTCTCTTCATTGTGGGCTTATCTCACTTTGTGGTTTCTCACAAGAAAGTAAGTTTTCTTCTTTCTTTTGTTAACAATTTTCCAATTGTATGTCTCTCCCCGCTCTCTCAATATTGAGTTTTAAGAGTCTCATTATACGTTGTCTTCATCGTGGGCTTATCTCAGTTTGTGGTTTCCCAATTGTATACACAGGCTCACAAGAAAGTAAGTTTTCTTCTTTCATTTATGTGGTGGTGGTATTTGTTTGTATGTGTGTGTGTGTGTGTGTGTGTGTGTGTGTTCTTTTTTTCTTTTTTTTTATTTGGGGGGGGGGGGGGGGGGCACCATAGGAACAACCCCAAGAGACCTCAAAGATCTATTCGACTAGCTTCAGCTCAAGACCTAATACTCTAAGAGGGAACTAGTCTTGCTTGGTGGGCGTTGCTATAGAACATAACAGACCATACGCAGATTGACATCAAGCATCTAGTACTGAAGTAAACGAGTACAAAGGGCATTGACGAATTTTTAAAAAACTATTGCATATATTTTTAACAATGGCATGGTCTCTTCCTCTTTCCTACCTTGTCTCACGTCGATCTTCATCATGGTATCGATCATGTCTAATGCAATCTCCATCATCATCTCTTTCACGAGTTCTACCATCATGTAAATTATCACGTTCACTACTGCTATCATGTCTACCATCACTACTACTTCCATGATGGTCTACCACGATCTCCATCATTGTATCGATCATGTCTGTTACAACCTTCATCATGATCTCTTCTGCAACTTTTGCTTGCCTATCGCATCCAGTTATGCTATCATGCCTTCCATCACCATTGCTTCTGTATTCTTCCTCTTCAATCAACTTTGCCTCATGCTCCAGCTCCATTTGCAAAATCTTTGAGTATTCATCTGTCATCAATGATACCTAGAGTCTTGCTTTTAGAGCGGAGCAAAACACAAATGCCGGTGAGCACAAGGGGTTGCTCCATACTCTTGACTTGACAACGCTGGATAGTATTCATCATCATCATCAATGCAACATATCCTTTCTATCTATTCTTGTGATCACCATGCACTCTATGGGTAGTAGCATTTCACTCAAGGTCCTCCATGAAGCCTCCCCACCACTAACGTATTAGCTTATCATCATGGCAGATTTTTTATTCTCTCACTGTCATCAGGAGGCTGAATCTAAATGCTTACTTCTAGGGGAAAGAACATGAAAGAAATTTTTGATGGCCATTCTCTTTATAACATTTATTGGGACCATTGCCTCCTCTTGCTGATGTAGCCGGCTCAAATAATCTTCTCAGCTGCCACTAGATTCCTCGCTTTTGCAGGACCTCTACAAGCCTCATGCGCCCATATTGATTGTCCCTTGCACCACATAATCGACTCAGGAAGCTTAGCACCTTTTACTTGTTCTTTGATTCTTTCGGAACGTTTCCAGCTTCTCAGTACTCTTCTTGGTAGGATGTCGATTATGAACTCTGTTGACACTGTGTGATGAAGAAGAAGAGAGAACAGCAATGCTGGCTTCCAGCTCTGTACAGACCTTCAAAAGTTCTAAAGCTTTCAACAGATCGTCACCCTGCTGTATTGTGGACATATGACATCGTCGCGGATCCTTAGTTTCGTTCCACATGCGGCTTAAGCCCCTCGTCCGGTGTGCACTGTGATCTCCGAGAACAAGAAGCTATGGGAAGACCTTCTAAACGCCCCCTCCAGCAGCCCCTCTGCTGTCGCCATCCGGATATGTATTGCTCAGCGCAAGCTATGTCTTTCACAGAGCAGGCGATTAACCAAAGCAAGCGTTATTTACTTGGTAAACCTAATGAGGTTTTATGGGTTTTTTCTGTAAATAGGCGCACATTATTAACAGAGTCATCATTCAGAATAGCCCGAAAATCAGTGCGCTGATTGTCACCGAAAATCAGTGCGTAAAGAATCTCCTGAGAGGGGCCAGAAACTCAGGCGAGATGTGCATCGCCCTGCATCCGGCTGAGCCAGCTCCCTCCCGAATCTGGTACACACACCCAACTCTGGAGTCTAGCAGAGCCAATGTTGGCCACAACAACACCTAGAGCGATGCCCGCATAACGCGTGTCCAACAGCCTTCAGACGCCGCACCTCTCAGCGCAGCTGTAGGACATGGTCGACATCTCTGCTCGGCTGTTGACACAGGCCTCCATGGGCACGTCATTTACCACCATGTCCACAAACAGCGCCGTGTTCACCCTGGCAAAGACTTCAGGGTAGTGCTCATGGCCTCTAGCCAGTTGTCGTCGATGTTCTTCTGCTGGATGTTGGCTAACAAGGATGACCAGCCTACCACACTAAGCTCTTCTTATTCTCACACGCAAGCGTGCACGCACTCACCCCCCATGAGAGGGGAAGTTTTTAGCATCGTAGGAACAATCCCAAGAGACCTCAAAGATCTACCTGACGAGTCTTGAAATCAAGACCTACTACTAAAGAGGGAAGAGGGATAACAAATTTACACAAAGAGAGAGAGAGAGAGAGAGAGAGAGAGAGAGAGAGAGAGAGATGAAATAAAATGTTATATTAACGTCTTCAAAAGGCCAAAATGACCTATGAGCCAATCTGTTACAAAATGGTGAATCTAATACCAAGAGACCTCAAAGATCTACATGACGAGTCTTAAGATCAAGACCTACTACTCAAGAGGGAAGAGGGATAACCAATTTACCGAGAGAGAGAGAGAGAGAGAGAGAGAGAGAGAGAGAGAGAGAGAGAGAGAGAGAGAGATTATGTCAAAGCTCACAAAACATGGAAAGTTATCAAGCACTAGGAGAGGAGCTGAAAAAGGATCAAGGATCCGACACTTTCCAAGGCAAAGAACAAAAACTTCCCCAACGAGTCTTTTACACATTAATGTCCAACCAATAGCCAGCTACTATGGCTGTGCAATGACAATGTAATCCAGAAAAATCGTACATAGCTAGCAATGTGAACAATCAAGTGAACAAAGGATAAATTTTTCCTGCGTAAAGCACATATTGCTTGCCTGTATGTATGATTCATTCCTGCTTCTGTTCCACTTCCACGCTAGGAGAGGGATAATCTTATGTGAGAACTACCAACTTGTTCTATCATGATTTTCACAACTGTACAATCGAAGGGGTAAGTCAACATTGATACAACCTGCACACATTGAACAAATATATACCCCCCCCCCCCCCCCCCCCCCCCCCCCCTCCCTCTGCAGGGTGAATGCATGCTGTCAATTTTTAAACCACATGAGGCTGTTGATGAGGCAATGGACAAAACCACGGGGCTTGCAAGCGAAGTTCCACAAACATTTTGAATGCTCAGCAGTCTCAATTCTCAACATCTTTCTTCTATATCTGTCGAATAGTCCACGTCTGTGGTCACCCATTGTAAAACCACGAAATCTGCAAGCGTCTATGCACGAACATTTTGATAGTCAATAGTCCAATTTTCAACATCTCTCTTCTATACCTTTCGCTTAGACCATCTGTGGTCCCCCATCATAAATCGTTCCATTATAGAGAGAAGGTAGCAGAGCACTTGAATCTGTGTCTCAAAAGATCACACATCTTCATCTAAGTCGAAATCCAGAGCCATCTCATCTCCACCCACACCACCACTACCCCCTGCCAGGGCCCTGTCATAATCTACCTTAACAGATCTAAAGTCTGCCTTCTCATCATCTGATCTTACAAAATTTCTGACCAGAATTGCTTCTGACCGCAACTCGTCATTCCCATCTTCATCATGAACATCCTCATCATCATCCTCATCTGACAAACTGTCCCAATCCTCATCGTCTACCTTCATCGGTCTAGAGTCTGCCTCATTGTCTAAACTCACAAAACTTCCACCCAAAATTGCTTCTGACCTCAACTCATCATTCCCTTCCTCATCGCCCTCCTCATCTGACAAACTATCCCAATCCTCATCTACCTTAATAGATCTACAGTCTGCCTCCTCATCATCTGAACTTTGAAAACTTCGGCCCAAAATTGCTTCTGACCTCAACTCATTATTTGCTTCCTCATCATGAGCATCCTCGTCTGACAAACTGTCCCAATCCTCCTCATCCGAGACTGTGTCCCAATCCTCATCTTCAGCATCTTGATCTTTGTCACGTTCTTCATTTTCACGCATTTTCTCAGCTGCCTGTGTCGGGGTATTTTCCATCACGCTTTCCTCGTTATCATCCTCGCCTTTTTCCTCTTCATCATCTTCCAAAATATCACACTGCTCTGGCGAGATCACATCGTACAATCCACCCAGCGGCATATCTTCTCCACTTGGCCATCCTCGATATAGAATGACTCTGAAGTCGTCTTGTGCATATGCAGTTCCACCTGTCAAATCCTGCAAGGCAAATATACATTATGTAAAAATTTAAACACTTATCTAAGGTCCTGAAAGAAACATGATAAAGATGCAACTCACCTCAAGCTCCTCCACAACATCTTGCACAGAGGCACCTCGAGGTCTGTAAGCGACTCCAATCTTCACAAATGCATGGTGCAGGAAGTATAGTCGGATTCCTTTTGCTATTGCAGACATGGGATTGCTCCTGCCTGTAGAATTGAATAAATCTCTAAGCTATGTGATCTCAAAGTTTGTTTAGGTTAATTTCAAACAGGAAACAAGAAACCTGCAGCAGATTGCACGCCTTCTCAACATATATACCTTCATGGTGTCAGAAAAGCCCCTAACTCGCTAACTATAAGCAGGCTTGAGACAGACTTTGCAGGGCAGCCGCGTACCCTGTAGCACTGTACAGCCACTACAACCCTTCGACAATTCCCTGCTGGATCTGCATGCCAACCTCACCCAGCCACGCCCTGAGTGTCTGCATATGTGATTTGCCACAGCGTCTTCCCTCGCCCTTGCAGATCTCTCCAAAAACAAACCCCCCACCCCCGCTTCCCTCTCCTCCTCCTACCCTATACCTTCTTTCTTCTGTTTTTTTGTCTGTGCTTTCCTGCTTCATTCTCTTTGCTGGTTCTTTGTTTCAGTTTTCCTCTTCTTCTTGTTTTCTGTATTATGCTTCCCGTTTTTTTTCGCTTATTTTGTTTTATTGGCAAGTTGCTTTTTGCTATTTTCTATGTGGGTGTTTGTGTTAGAGGTGAGGTGTGCACTGGATGAATGCCTGTGGAGCGTGGGTGTGTTGAGGGGTTATGGGTGTAATCATGGTGCTCGTTTTGTCTTGGGTGAGTAGGGCTTTTTACTTTGAAAATCGGGAGTGTGTGTGTGTGGGTGTGGGTGGGTGGGGCGCCGGAGGAGAGAAAGGGGTTGGGGGGGGGGGGGGGGGGGGGGGGGGGGGGTCTGTTTTATATTATAGGTCCCCAGGTATGTCTACCTTTTGGGCGTGCACTGTCACCCAAAATTACCAGGAATCCCAACTAGGAACTTACAAAATAAGATACTCTGTTCATACAACCACGCCTCATTCACAACTATGTAGCCCACATCCCCGTAATCACCAGATCCAAGGTCACAAACGGCATAGTATCTATTAGCATAGTAGGGAACCTCTGCCCCAGGTTCCTTTACAATACAGAAAAAAAACACTTACACTGCATACAAAATAGGCTTCAACAAAGCAAAGAAGACAAAGCATGACACGTACCAACAAGAAAATGGGGTGCCTTGTCCATTTTGAGAATTTCGTTCCTAAATGCATGCCTTTCTGACTTTGAAAGACGCACCGCCTTAAATATGGGACCTATTTCACATAACCTCTCAAGCTTCCACCTGCTTAGTTTTGGCACAGATGGTTCTTCATCATCTTCAAAGAGGACTTCATTCTGTTGGCTTTCATGGGACCCATCACGCTATAGCAAAAAATTTAACAATAGTAAAATATTTAATCTAGCAGATAAACAAAACAGAATTTCTCTAGAAACAAGCTGGACGGACAAGAAACCTAAAAGGGTTCTAAGAACATGCACAGTCCAAAGGTCACAAGCAAACCAGCTCGCAAGGACCTTCAAAGAGCTCCAAACTCTGAAAATCCATCATCTATGCATAAATACTGCATATTTGGGGGTGATACTCTCAGTACATAAAACGTGTCCAAGAACATAACCCTTTTTTCTAAGATTCTATAGATGATAATGCGGTTCAGCCTATTTGTTGAGTATCAAACAATGTCTTATACACCCTGTTAACCCCATGAAGTAACAACTACTTATGAAGTAGGCGCCTGGTATGATTATCATCCTGAAGTACGGATTTTTCGTTGCACTTTCAATTCATTAATCCTCTCTTATGCATATTGTGTTGACTTCGGTGTAACTTTCTATAAAAGCTTAATTTAGCATAATCAAGCTGGCTGTCACTTTATGGAGCAACACTATTCCAATTTGTCAATGACTTTTGCATTTGCCCACGAATTGACAATTTTTTTGTGTTAAAGCCCTAAACCTTAAAAGATCATTCAAAGATCAACACATATGAGAAGTCAAGGGTCTATCATCATAAGCAGTGAAATCACCACTGGAGTCAATCGACACCAAAACACTCAGGTTGCTCAATCTTTATTTTCCTCCCCTTAAGGTGACTATAAATGATTATCGTAGAAATGGCCAACAAGAAATCAAATTAGAGTCGTGAATAGTTTTTCCCCAAGAGGACACAATACACCTTTCCTCTGAACTGCCTCGAGGTTGCAAAAGAGACCAGGCCACAGGCACTTCAAGTAGGTTGATAGCACGGCCATGTTTTGGGAGAGAGTAGTCTGCCTCTCATCATAAAATAAAGGAAATTCCTACATGCACACTAACACAAACCGCCATAAAATAACACCCTCATCAATCAAACTCTTGCAAACCTACGTAAACCCTGCCCTAGCAGAAAATGTTACAGCCCCGTCATGCTGCATGTTGCTACATTACAGTGACACTGCACAGCAACAACTCCATATGAAGCATTAAGGAGCTTTTACCTCCAATGTATCATGTGCATTGTTGCTCTCTTTGCTTTGGACAGGTTCGTCACTATTTTCGAGCATCTTCATCTTACTCTGGAAGAAAGAAAGGAAACAGAAGATTTGTTGATTATTCACATAAATTGGTAGCCTTGAATGAGAAATGATTTAATATTCTGAAAAATACACAGTAAAAACTAATCTTTAAGAAAAACAACATACTAGCCCTGCTCGTAAATGAGCTATCTCCTCCTCCAGGCCCTTCATATGCCTTGACAAACTCTAACAAAACAAACAGAAAGCTTCAGAACAGAGATGCATGTCAAAACTGGAAGCAAGACGGCACACTGCTCTAACTCAAGCTCTACTGCCAACCTACCTCACGTCTCTGCATCTCCAACGACCTCCGCAGTGCCAATCTTTTTGTCAAAAGATTGGGTGGTCGTAGCTCGGGTGGTCTTGCATAGTTCTTGCCGCGGTAGACAACAATTGCAAAGCCTTTAGAAGTCGGATCTATGGATATCAAAGTTCCTCCACTTTCAGCCTCGAGCATCCTTGCCATCTCATTGAGCTGCACTGGATCCCTCTCTTTGACAACAATCTTGACCAATTCCCTATGCTTCCAATGCAAATGCATGTTCTGTACCACACCAGAGAAAACACGCCGCCGCCCTAACAGTGAAAAGATAAAACTTAGAATGCAACCGTGTCCCTGGATCAAGCACTCATGCACCACATTGCAAACTTACCAAGCAGAAGAAACGCCTTCATCTTTAACCCAAGTTTTTTAAGCATAAACCTCTCTTCATCAGTGAGGATCTCTTTATCATCAGATGAAGCCACTGGTTTTGAGAGCTCTTCTACTTTGGCAAGCTCTCTCTCTGCCTTTTGTCTCTTTTCTAGTGCCTATAAAATGACCAGATATCCAGCACAATTAAACACAGCCAATAAGTTGTTGCAAGGCTGTTATGAACCAAGCCCCACCCAAAATATTGGTTACACAACTATTCAACAAAATACTCTTAAGGTAGGTGAACCTTCACGATAATGAGCACTCAGGTATAACTCACCATTTTGAGTTTTCTCTCCAAATGAGCTATCACTTGATATCGTCGTGACCTAGCAGCCTCCTTTTTTAATCGTATTTGCTCCTCCGGATCAATTATATGTACCCAAGATGGTTGTGCACCGGAACTCGTGGAACCTTTTACAATATGGACGCTTCCATCGGCGCGTCCTCTCTCTTCTTCAACCTGCAAGTCTTCCACCCTAGTTTGATGATCAGCAAGAGCAGCAGAGATTGTTTGTGGCAAAAAATCATTCCCTCTGTAAAAGGTAATGGAGTACTTGTCCCGGGAGAGGAGAAATCCACCAGTAAGTTGCTACAAGACATGAATGGCATTTCAGTTTGCCACAATCAGGAAGACTAAAGAATACAAATGTCAATGTTCAGCAGACAAACCTTAAGATCCTCAATAATTATCTCGTGACTGGTATTTAAAACACCCCTTTTTACACCAATTTTAGCTATTTCGCTTTTCTCCCAGAGCTTTACCATTGCCGCAGCGAGACCTTGCAAACCTCTGTCCCTTCCTGATAGCACATCAAAGATAGAGACAAGCAGCAGATTATTACTAAGCAACAAGCAAAAAATTCATCCCAGCGACCTTTTTAATAAACAACCTACCAATTACAAAGTGAGGTGGCAAAGGTCGTGAAAGCCTGCGTAACTGGGTTGCTTTAGTATTGCCCAGGTTTCGTCTCATGCCAAAGGGAAGCAGTCTGTAAGGAGGGCTATAGTTGGGAATGCTGGAAAAAAGTAAGTCCCCATCGACAGGCAGTGGCTCTCGGCCTGTCCACTCCTCATAGCGAGGCCCTAAATCTTTCAAGAGATTGTCCACTTCCATTGTGTATTCTTCTAGCTTTTCAAACTCAGGTCCTGAAGTTCTGGTCCTCTTCTTCAATGCAGCCTGTTTACTAGCATCGCCTAGGTGCTCACGAGCATCATCTACGCTGTCACCAGAATTGAGCTGCTCAGTAGCAACCTCTGTGCCATCAAAGCTGTCCATATGACCTTCATTCGAAAATCCAACCTCGTTAGCCGCATGCTTCTGACTGGCACGTAAAGATGCCTCTTGAGTACCATTTGATGACATCAAACTTCGGTATTTCTTGGCTAAAAGGTCATCTACAATTTCTGAAACTGGTTGAGCATAATGTTGGCCCCTATAAAGCACTGCTGCACTTCCAGATTTCCATATAATCAAGCCTCCGGTTTGCTCCTGTCATATAGAAAAGCAAGTCCATTTTTGCCAGAAGTTCACATCATCATAATGTGAAGACCATATGAATACTGAAAGTAATAATGCTATTTTCCAAAAATGCAGGATGTATATTTCCCAGGATACCTTAAAACTGATTACTGATCTCTAGTGAGATTGGAGGGGGACACATTAGAGGAAGACTAAAAGAGTAAAAGCAGAGTTTACAAAACCAATTATAAAGCACAGAAAAAGATATCCAGTGCAAAGAGGGGTGGTGACACAAGGTCCTTTCTGACACAACATAGAAGCCTTATACCTGCATTTTTCAGCCTTCGCGAAGTGTGTCACGTAGATGGCTTCCCTGCAGAGGATGGGCATTGGTACCCCCACCCCGGGCAGCCCCCTTGCATCTATGTTATCAGCCCCAGAAACCTCTTGTACCAGCATTTTCAGACCACAGAGAGAAGGCAGATCTGTGTTCTTTCAGCTCTGCTCAGAAGCCTCGTCCCTGCATTTTCAGCCCACAAGGAGGAGACAGATCTGCATGCCCGGTGGAAACTTGTTTGGCTACGTTTTAAGCCATGGACAGCTGGATCTCCATCCGAGCTTTCCAACTCAGAAGAGATCGTCTGGGTTTCAGCCGGTACCTTCTTGGACTCATGGTGGCGGTACCTGGCTGCAGAGATCTCCTCTTGAGACACTTGTTTGCTGTGTTTTCAGCGGTAATCACAGTCATAAACCCATCTATGGTGGATACTCTCTAGTGACTTGACATCTACATGATATGTCAGGACAATGGAGAGTCTATGGTGTACACTGACAAAGACAACAGTGGTTCCATCTAGTATTATGTATCTCTTGGAAGGTGGCTGTCACATTCCAATTCAGAAGAAAGGATCATCTTGTTGACTTTGCTTAAGTGAAACACGTGGATTGACGATGGTGGCTGGGAGGTGTTGCAAGTGCCTCATGTCTCGTGCTCTATAACTAGAGGAGGTTTGTGCCTCGTGTAGAGACAGCATGTCAGGATACACAAGGAGGTTCTCGATTCACAGAGGGATGTTGATTCTCCGGAATGTGGTGCAAAAGGCATCTATATGTGGTTTAAAGGAATATGCTTAGATGCCTTCTCGAACCAGCTTTCATTTTGGATGGTCTTGAGTCTATGGGCCCTACTATCTTCTATTCTCTACCCACATCTACTCTTCCCGTAAGTAACTAGAGTCCCACATGGGAATTCCACGCTGGCACTCTGAGACTTGAAGAGAGATATGCCTCTTAAATATTCACTCAACAAGTTGCTCCTCCTCTCTTGGTAGAGCCTATGGTCCTATTCACTCCTTTTTTAATTTTATTCCTTGAAGGCTCCACCGCAGAACTCCACGGGCCTAATGCGTTGGAAGTGACCCAGTAACCACATGGACAATGGAACTTCAAAAGTAGAAGCGAAGCTGCCACAAGTTAGTAACATGGCCGAGGGGCCTAAAAAGGGAGCAACAAAACTGATTACATTGCTGACAGAGTGTCTAAAGCGCAAGACACGTGCTAATGTATTATGTGGCACCCGGGCCGCAAATCGCGGAACTGTGCTAATGTGGCAGCAATGAACGAACATGCAGTTTTGTGCAAACTTTTGAGACCAGTAGCTTTTGGGCAAGGTGCTTTTGGATCTAATGCTTTTGGGGGCTCTGCTTTAAGCATCCCATGTAGTTTATAAGGAGCCCTTGGGCCACTCTCTGGTAGAGCATCTAGACGCAAAGCCGCGGAGAGTTGGACCCTTGAGAGTTGTACCTTTGTGATCGGCAATCATGAAAGAAATAGAGTATGTTTTATGTGGCAAACTTGACCTTTTGACACACAAAACAAGTGCGTACAAACTCATCCACGTCCTTAGCTAAGGGCCGTAGAAATACTTTTCCACCCCTCTCAAGGTACTCTCGATGCTGTTAGAGTTCGGGCACCTCTCTGGATTCGTCTAGTCGGTCCCACTTCTCCCAGGGACAAATGTTAGAGAATGAGGGCTGTTTTGTGGCTGTGCTTGGCCAATGTGAGGTTGTTTTCTCATGTCAGGTTGTGTTAGCCATGTTAAGGCTCCAACTTTGGCTTGTTTCCATGGACACATAGGCTCCTGTATTTTATGAAAGATCCGATCCCTTTTCCTGTAGCACACATGAATTCTAACAGTGAATCCGGTAAAGAGGAAAGTATTCCACCGACTACCCGACTTCAAGAAGACGAAGTCAACCCCAATCCCAATGAGAAAGTAGCAAAAACCAGCAGAGTTTCCAATGGGAGCCGATCTCCTTCTGAGGAATGGAAGAATTCCCGCCAAACGATCTCGACCCGATGGTATACAGGCATCAACTACAAGTTAGACACTTGTTCAAAAGAATGATCAAGTACCCCAAGGACCCGAAGTACACCGAGTACATAAAGAACCACCCGCTTGACGAGATTCACTCACGATGACGATATGTCGTCTACTTACCTCTCAAGTTGGCCATGAAACAGAAAGCAAAGTTGGGTGTAGAAAAGCAGAAATTGTACTCGCAAGAAGAGTTTGACAACGCTCTTGAGCAACAGGTCAACAAATTGATGAAAACTACAAAGCATTTTTGGAACAAGGGCCATTCAAAAGATCATTCCGGCTACTTAGGATGGTATCCACTTTCCCAAAAGCAAGTAAATTCAAGAAGCGCATTCGCTTTGAGGATGACCCCAGTTTTTCGTCTTTGTTCTCGTCTTTTGACAACTCACAGAGGAGTTTTGTTCAATTCTTTCAAATTCTCTCGCGTGTGTTGTACTAGATCTTTGGCTTGGAGTGTCCAAGTATATTACAGTGGTATCAGAGCTCAAACCATTCTTCTTCTACGGAGGATCCAATCCCTTTATTTGCAGCACACATAGATTGAGTCGACGAATCCCGCCACGAGGAATTTGTTACACTGGGTCACTCGGGTACAGAAGAAGACAACAGGGATTCAAATGGACATCGACCACCTTCTTCCGAATCGGAAGAAGAGTATGGTCTGGCTCCACCCACAGAGTACGAAAGAATGGAGATGCAACATCAATAGCAGGTTGGCAATTGTGCTCAACAAATGAAGTACTTCAAGGATCCCTAGTATGCGAAATTTATGGCGAAATATAACCGGCTTGTACAACGTAGAGGACGGTACTATTTCAATTACCTGTTAACTTTACAAAGAGCACTGAGAAGGGAAGAGAACACAGTTGCGTCCAGCAACTAGAATGTCACTGCGCACACGAGACCGACACCCTGTAGGCCCCAAAGACTGGCGCCCCTTTCGGTATTTCTTTATTCAAATTAAGGTAGACGATCCGACCACTTAGCACAAGCTTTCACAAAGCTGTCAAAACCTGGCGAGGGCTGCAAACGCAGGTTTTCGACCTGATTTTGGCAACATAACAGCGCAAAAACCCCTGTAGGTCAAAAGCACCTGTCTAGGACAGATTCCCTCGCTATCTAGAAGCTTTCTGGTGAGCTGTCACAGAAATTCAGCGGGCTGTAATTCCCTGTTTTTCACTGCCTGTCCGGTGCCCAAAAGCCTGTACACGCATCCCAAGGCTCCCCCGGGGTTTCCTTGCAGTTTAGGTGCGAAACCCTAAACAGGCTGTAATTCGTTGTTTCAGATCGTTTTTAGCGGAGCGAACACGTCTACGCGTGTCCCAAGGGTTCCCGCACGCAATGGGACAGTTCCCCTGAGAATTGGACGAGTTTTCACGCGAGAAAACTCTCCGAACTCGCAATCTTTCACGATGGAACTGTGCGTACCTGTGGGGGATTAGCAATTAGCTAATCCGGTTCCTGTTCAGAAGGCTCTTGCCTTGGCAAACGCGCATAAACCCCCAGAATTGTACATGTTCATCTAAGTAGCCCAACTAGTGGGGCATTACCATATGTGCCAAAGGGGAAAGAGAGATGCACGAGAGCAAGTCATTGCACTACATGAGGCAGAGGAGAAGGCAAGCTTTCCATTAAAGCTGTAGACCTGCACCCACTACTCACACACACACACACACACTGTAGGTCACTTGTGTGTAAAAAATCAGCCCCCTCTCTCTCTTGGGCGCCTCCTCTAGCTGAGGTGTCCTGCAGGCAGCTCTCCTCCTGCCAAGTGTCCAGTTTGCCCCTTTGAGTTAATTCTCTAGTTCCCACTGACTTATAAAGTTGTAAGTGACTTTCCGAGTGGCCCATACTTCGTTTGGCGGGCACAGGCTTCCATACTCATCAGAATTCAGTGCTAATTGGCCCGACCAGTCCCAGACTGACCGAACCAGACTCCCGATGTGAGAAACCTATTCAGTCGCAATCGTTTCACACTGGCCATGCAATGTCCACTTGCACCTTTTCAAGGGTCCCGAGGAAACAAGTAAAAATAAAAATAAATAAAAATATCTAGTACTTATTTATTAAAGGCAATAGGAAAAATACACCTCCTGGTGACACGAAACATCCACTTGACGAGGTGCACTCTCGATGGCGTGCCGCCATCCGTTCGCCTCTCAAGTTGGCTTTGAAGAAGAAATCTACACCGATGGTATGAAGGCAAAGGGTATACTTGGTATACTCAGAGGATGAATTTGATGAAGCAGTAGAGCGACGAGTCATCAAACTCATGAAGACCAAGAGACAACTGTCACAAACTACTATCGTGTCAAGCCACTAAAGAATAGAGTCAACCTGTAGATCCCGATCGAGGGGCCTAAGCCCTAGAAGAAGGGCAGAAGAAGTTTTACCAACTTACAAAGTCTTGCCAAGTAGCCTATTACTAAAGAGGAGTTCCCACCAACTTATGGGATCCCGTCCAATGGGGCCCAGAGTGACTAAAGACATTAAAACCAAGCAGGACACACTCAGAAGAATGCGCAACCAGCTGATGACGTGCAGATATGTACGGATTTCCGGATTTTGCGCTGACATGCTGACGTGGCAGATATGTACGGATTTCAACTTTTGCGTTGACATGCTGACGTGGCAGATATGGATTTCAACTTTTGCGTTGACATGCTAACGTGGCAGATTGTACGGATTTTTGCGTTTTGTGCTAGCATGTGCTGACGTGGCAATGTTCGGACTTCCCTGTTTTGCACTCGCAGCTTTTTGGCAAGATGCTTTTTGGACCAGATGCTTTTGAGTTTGAAGCTTTTCATGTAACTGCTTTTCAAGGCCAAGGGCCTTTAAATATGTGCAGAGCGCTCATTTTTTGGCACGCTTCAGTACGAAGGTGCAGAGGGTGGAGTATCGGCATTGTACTGACTTCAAGCAATATAAAGAAATACCGAAAAGGGGGCCAATGCTCTCTTGGGGTAGAATTCCGCCACTCCCCCTCTTGTGTCGTCTATCTCTTTCAATTTAGTTGTTTTTTGAAGTGCTTAAAGTTGTTCAGTCTCTCCTTCTCCATTGGCACGTGGTACCCGTCTCCCGTGACACGTATCGCTTCGCTTCCGCGATATAAAAAAAGATTAAAAGGTGAAGATCTTACTTGACTGAAGTGTATATGGTAATTGAGCAATGATGGGAAACAATGACAGGCAAGTGCAAAGGTTCATGTATGCCAGAATATCATAGCAGGTGTGCAAGCCCAAGTGTAGAGATTTGATGCTTACAAGAAAGAGTTGTATGGAAAATGCCTCTTAAAACATGCAAGGCAAGTTGGGTAGTTGGAGGCCATGTGGTCAATGATAGACAAGAAAGTGGGTGAGAGACTAAAGGTACTGCTATGAAAACGATCCGCGAGAGACAAGGAAAACACCTTATTGGGCATTTTTGTGTCTCACGCACATAGGCCAATTTTGCATCGATTGGGAGGTATCGAAGTTTTTGTACTCTGCTGACTTTTAGGAGAGCTGCAGGAAGAAACAGGAGAGGAAGGGAGGGGGGTTTATTCTTCTTGGATGAGCTCACTCTCAGATTTTGTGCAAGGGAAGAGATGTAAAGAAAAGAGAAAGTGGATGAAGACAATGAATTGACAAAGGCGAAAGAAAGAAGATGCAATGATTTTAGGGAGTTTTCTCGCAAGGTTCGAAGACAATGCAGTTGATGCTTGACAAGCAACAATTTCATCAAGAAAGTAGATTTTTGGGATTTGGGTTCGCAAATTGAGGTGCATACCAACGATAGCTGTCACAAACTACTAACGTATCAAGCCACTAAAGAATAGAGCCAACATGCAGATCCCGGCCGAGGAGTCTAAACCCTAGAAGCAGCGAAAGCAGTAGAAGAAGTTCAAGAAGCAGAAGCAACCGAAGAAGTTTTACCAACTTGCAAAAGTCTTGACGAGCGTTTTATTTTTAAAGAGGAGTTCCCAACAACTTATGGGACCTCGTTCGATGGGGGCCCAGGTGACCTAAAGAGATTAAATAAAGCAGGACCCACACACACAGATTTGCGTGGAGCATGATGATGTGGCAATTGTACGGACACCCTTGTTTTGCACTACAAAGCCACGTGGAAGATTGTACAGATTTCCGCGTTTTAAGCTGCTGACGTGGCAAGTATATGGATTTCCGTAATTCACGTTGGTAACTTTGGGCGCCAGCTTTTGAAGACTAGATGCTTTTGAGTTTGAACCTTTTATGTAAACTGCTTTTCATAGACCAAGGGCCTTTAAATACGTGTAGAGGGCTCTGTCTCTGGCATGCTTCTGGGTGAAGGTGCAGCGCGCGAGTACCGGCATTGTATCTGCACAAATACCAGCATTGTACTGAGTTCAAGCAATATAAAGAAATACTGAAACGGATGCCAAGGCTTGGGGCCAATGCTCCCTCGGGGTGAAACTCAGCCACTCCCCGTCTCGTGTCGTTCATCTCTTTCAGTTCAGTTGTTATTTGAAGTGCTTAAAGTTGTTTAGTCTATTCTTTTCCATTGGCACGTGGTGCATATCCCTGTGACAATGGTATCAGAGCTTCATGTGTGTGCTTTTCTAAAAGCATACTGGTCCTACCACAGAGCAGACAAAGCAACGTGGTGCTTCCAAAGTTTACTGAAATTTATTATAGGACCTTCATGTCCCGACCTCTGACTTATTAGTCTCTGGTATCAGAGCTTCAGGCGTCTGCTTTTCTGAAAGCATACCGGTCCTACCAAAGAGCAGACAGAGCAACGGGGTGCTTTAGAAGTTTACTAGAGATTTTATTTATGGAATCTTCGTGCCCTAACCCCGGGCTTATTAGTCACTCCCACCCTTACTCCATCGCGCATCGGGCGCGCTCCTGTCTTCATTGCTCTGTCTTACACAGCATAAGCCGTAAGGAATTCAAGATTACTTGCACAAGAAGGATCATTTTATTTTTTTTTTGAGCCACTATTTTTCTCAAGAACAGTGCTATGCACTCGTGGATCTTTATAGCTACCAAGTCGCACACTCCAAGGACTAGGCAAGCTTTCAAGAAAATTTTTGCCCGAACTTATATGCCTTCTGACATCTTCCTTCATAGTACAGCTTCTGGCAAAGTGGGGTATCTTGAAGTGCTTGCCACAAAAACCCTAGCAGACTATAACTTGAAATTTCTCAACATCTTGCAATAGGTGTTTCTTCTCGAGCTGATAGCCTTGGAGGTCCAGTGTGATTGGTATATCTCGAGGCTACCATCACCGCCACAGGAACACTATCTGTTGAAGCATGTTTCGACAATTCGAGAGCTTATGGACCATGTTGCAATTGGCTACAACCTTATAGAAGAAATCTAACCCTAATGTTGGTGCCGGTTTCTAGCCGAAAGCCTTGACTTTCAAGCTCGACTCATGTCGAGAATGCTTTTTCAGTTTTTTTTCCCAAGACAAGATCCTTCATTAGTTAACAAATGTCACGTGACACATCCAACCCTATGTGTCCGTGGACAAGCTATAGCATGATCAGGGTTCAATCAGTCCAGTCAGTCTAGATTTAGAAGTGATCTAGCACTTTTGTGAGTCTATTCGTAGACCGTGCATGCCCAATCACTTAGTAGAGATGCATATCCTTTGGTTGCACACAGCATGATCATCAATATTCCCTTCAGAAACCAACAGATTCAGTTAGGGGAATTTTCCAGTGCATTTAGCCTATTTTCCCTATTTTTGGTATTTTTCACTTATTAATT
The DNA here is from genome assembly GCF_014529385.1 of Adiantum capillus-veneris. Lineage (NCBI taxonomy): Eukaryota > Viridiplantae > Streptophyta > Polypodiopsida > Polypodiales > Pteridaceae > Adiantum > Adiantum capillus-veneris. Next base: position 38,925,858 of record NC_140957.1, read on the forward strand.
TAAGTGACTTTCCAACAAAAGTAGGTAGGGCAATTTTGCTAAGTTAATATATAAGCAAACCCAAGTTAGCACTTTCTCGCAGAAGAGGCAGCAGGAGCTTCCCGCTCAACAGGCAACTTCTCAGCAGTACCCCCTCAGCACTCTAGCGTTTTTGGATCTTCCTCGTCGCCGGGCATTTCCAGACCTCTGGCGCTTCCATCCATTGCCACCATCACCAGCATCACCTAGCCATTGCAGATTCCCCTCATCGCAAGCAATCCCAACTTGCTAGCGTTTTCCAATCTCAGCCCTTCCAACGTTTTTGGAGTTCATCTACCAACGTTTTTACTGACGCTCAGCCATGCATCAGCATTTTTTACTTTCAGCCCCAAACTGCAGCAGATCCACAGCGTTTTCAGCAAGCCTCATCAGTACCATATCAGCCCTAATTGGTTGCAGAAGTTCCCCCTATTTCAGCCCATAAAAACGCAGCCAAAACAGTCATTTTCAGCCACCGAAACAGTCCCAAAATTCAGCAGATAGAAGACCACAGATTTCGGCCATCAAGTCGTCGTCGTCATCGGCATAGTCCAAGTTGCATCAGTCCATTGCATACACGTTGTACCACTTTGTGCAATCATTAAGTAGACCACTCTCGCCGACGAGAGTGGGGCCTTCGGAGGAGGGTTTTACAACGTCTGTGGTGTCGTATCTCTCTTCTCTCTCTATCTCTCAGTCTCATACACTTGCACGCACATTGTCCATTCACTTTGTTCGTGATCATAGCACTTTCCATTAAGAACGGAAGGCTCTCCCTTCCATAAGAACTAAAAGGAACCTTGAGCACAGTTCGGAGCACTCATCTTGAGCAAAGGGCAAACAATCATTCCGCTGCACCTAACATTGGTACCAAAGCTTTGGCAGTGTTCTATATCACTCAAGGAAAGAACCACAAGAACCACAAGAATTTTTTTGCTTGTTGAGGTCGCACGAACCCAAGTTCGCTTGGGCGTGTCGATTCCTAATCGTGTTTTATTGAAGAGTGACAAGAATCCCAAGAAAGAAGGGTTTGTCCAGCCTCCCCTTGTATCTCTTTTCACTCATTGAGAGTGGACCGTGCACTTAGCGGCCGGCCAATCGACGTGAGGTGGGAAAAAGCAACCTTGGTGTGAGCACAAGGCCGCCAAGGGGTGCGCCCGCAGAAAAGAGTAGAACTCGAATGAAGAGAAGATCCTTCTCAACATGATTTGCAAGCGAAAGAAAACCTCAAGAACCTCAAGAACCAAGACCCTCAAGACCCCAAGTTCCTCGTGAACTTAAGAACCAAAGATCATAGTGCATGGTCGTCACCCGAAGCGGAATGGATACTTCGCATACAGGTGATGAGCATGAGAGAGGCGGCGAAGATTTTTCCCACCAGGAGACTTTTTCGACCCTCCCCCTTCGCCATCTACGCCACGAGTTGCACTCACTCCTAAGGAGATGATGGTCAAGTTGATGTTGGACATGATGGCACAACAACAAGAAACGAATCGAGCTGCATTGGCACAACTCGCCAGCAAAGCAGAACAACAAGAAGCTAGGGACCCTGAGCGCGACGACAGAATTGCAAAAATTGCCGCAGAACAAGAAGCCAAGGACCGCGAGCGCGAGGAAAGAAACGCCAGACATGCCGCACAACAGGAAGACAAGCGCCTTGCTTTAGAACGCGAACGCGACGCAAGGAAAGAAAGAAAAGAACTAAGAAAGGAGGAAGCGGCAGCACGAAGCGCGGCCTTGGAGGCCGAGTGTGAAACTCGAAGGGAGCTACACACTCAAGAATTGTTTGCCCAAGTCCTAGCCTCGAAGACTGAACCACCCAAAGATCGTGGGAGTTCATCAAGTGGCGCAAACCACGACGCGGATTCCAACCATCCAGTCACATAGAAGTTGACTTTCAGTAAGTATGACGGTAAGATGGATGCTACAATTATTCATTCTTGGTTGCATCCTTTTAATGCTTATTTTGCGACAACTAAGAAGACAAGAAATAGCAAAGTTTTGACGGCAGCTATGTACCTTGCCGGTGATGCCATCAATTGGTACCACGCATGACAAGAGGCACAGCTAGCCGCGCACCTAGAGGCAGCCGACGGATTCACGTCCCTTTCCTTCGATTGGGCTGATTTCCAAGACAAGCTCAAGGCGCGATTTATGCCACCTCAGTACCTCGCACGATTGAAGGACGATTGGCGCTCTCTCAAGCAAAATGGTATGCCAGTCATGTCTTTTTCTAATCGTGTTTTGCAGCTAGGCACTCAATTACGGAAATCAGACGATGAGCACAAAGAGGCTTTTCTCTTTGGATTGGACGAGTATATCAAGTATGATGTCGAGGTACTCGATCCAATCGATCTCAACAGGGCGGTAGCGATTGCTCTCGCACAGAAGATGTAGCACAACAAGGGAAAGCCTAAGGAGAACAAGACTTCCACAAGTACCTTGCAGACTTCTCAAAACCCGCAAAACGGTAAGAACGGTAAGAATGATAAGAATGATAACTCTTCTAACCAATCTTCCAACAGTCTCTCATCAACCATCTCGAAGCGCAGTGCTGGGCCCGAAAGGGTGGACCAGGCAACGGCACCCCAAGTATACTGACGAGTAATATACAGATGAAGGAAGCGCTAGCAGACAGAGCGGAACCAGCCCTAGTGTTTTGCACCAGCCTGGCGTGTGGGAGAGTTGCAGATTCCCTAGCGTTTTGGCAGCCCTCAGCCTGGCGTTTTTCTTCCTCGGTCCTAGCGCTACCACATTCTAGCAAATCAGCCTACGTTTTCAGAATTTAACCAAAAAATCTGTAGGAATCTCATTCCGAGTTTCCTTATGTCATCGTTGACCAAAAAGTCATTGTGGTTTACATGTGAAGATTTGAGGGAAACCAATGAAGACACCTCATAGTTTGACACCTCTCTGTAGGTGCTTTTTGACTTCACCTCTGGTTTTTATCTACGCTCAATGCTAACTTCTATTTGGTGCATAGTCACATAAAGCACCGGTTTGAACTTTTGGCAAGTCCAAAATGGAAAGCTTTCTTGGCCAATTCGGACTGACCAAGCAGAGTGATGAGTGCGCAACAATGTGTGCAAGTGATAGAGCACGAGGAGATGTGCAAGACTTGAGCCTTGGAGAGGAGGCGTTGGTGTGCAGAGATGGGGGCGTGAGAGGTCGAAGTAGGAGAGAGAGAGAGAGGCTGCACGATTCTTGTAAGGGGAATAAGTTGAGAGTGAATTGGGCTCTCATTCCCTTTATTAAAGTATAGGACCATTTTTAAGTTAATGGCCAAGTTCAATGTGAACTTGGCCAAAGGTTAGTAACCTTTAAAAATTATACACAAAAGGGGTCATTTGGGTTGGCCATTGGGCCTTTAACCCAACAACCTCCCACTTAAAGGCATAAATGGTGCCTTTAAGCTACGTGACTCCCACCATCTGTATGCATAGCTGATGTTGTGCTTTGGGTAAGCACTTAGTGAGAGCATCTGCTGGATTTTGTGATGTATGGACCTTAACCAATGTAATAAGGCCATCCTCAAGCACTTCTCGAATAAAGTGATAGCGCACATCAATATGCTTTGTGCGTGCATGAAACATGGCATTCTTTGCCAGACATATGGCACTCTGGCTATCACAACCAAGCATAGGTGCCTTGTCAAGCAAACCAAAATCACTGCATAGACGTGCTAACCAAATGGCTTCTTTGGAAGCCTCAGTGGCTGAAATATATTCAGCCTTTGTAGTAGACAATGCAACTATCTTTTGCAATCTAGAACACCATGAAACAACACCTCCTGCAAGAGTAAACACATAACCACTTGTGGATTTCCGTGTATCCACAACACCAGCCATGTCAGAGTCACAAAATCCCTTCAACTCCAATGGTCCTTTACCATAGCAAAGGCATTTGTTTTTAGTCCCTTTCAAGTACCTCATAATGGACTTCACTGCATCCCAATGCAACCTGCTTGGATTAGCCATAAACCGGCTCACAACTCCCACTGCATGGGCTATGTCAGGCCTAGTAGCAACCATAGCATACATAAGTGAACCACAAGCTGAAGTGTAAGGTACACTTTGCATGTCATTGGCTTCTTCCTTTGACTTGGGGCAATCATCCTTGGAGATTTTGACATATGGCTGTAATGGCACGCCAAGAGGCTTTGCTTCAGCCATGTTAAACCTGTCCAGCACCTTTTCGATGTACTTTTCTTACGACAAATACAATATGCGCTGGTCCCTTTGCCTTCTAACCCTCACTCCAAGTATATGTTCAGCTGTCCGAAGGTCTTTCATTGAAAATGCAGATTTCAGTTGCTCTTTAAGAGCATCAACAGTGCTTCTTTTCTTTGCAGCTATCAACATATCATCCACATAGAGCACAAGAATGATAGGGCTGCCATCCTCATCACGTTTGATATACAAACAATGGTCTGCATGGCTTCTTTTGTAACCATGTTTGAGCATGAAGCGGTCAAACTTCTTGTACCATTGTCTACATGATTGTTTCAATCCATACAAGCTTCTATTGAGCATACATACCAAATGTTCCTTGCCAGGAATAACAAAACCCTCGGGTTGCTTCATGTAAAGCTCTTCCTCCACATCACCATGCAAGAAAGCAGTATGTACATCCATTTGGTCCAATTCCAAATCAAGGGCAGCCACTATGGCAAACAATACACGCAAAGTGGTCATCTTCATTACACGAGAGAACACTTCCTGAAAGTCTATGCCCTTGGTTTGAACATATCCCTTTGCAACCAGCCTTGCCTTATACTTGGGTTTTGCATCAACTGTCTTGATTTTATACACCCATTTGTTAGGAATAGCCTTCCTACCTTTGGGCAATTCCACCAAATCCCAAGTATGATTAGCATGCAAAGCTTTAATCTCTTACTGCATAGCAAGCTTCCACTTGTCGTTGTGCTCACATGTCTTTGCCTCTTTATACGTAAGAGGCTCTCCCTCATCTGTCAACATAATGTAATGCAAAGAGGGATCAGATCTACTCACAGTCCGTCTTGGACGAGTAGACCGCCTCACCCAATGATCCACATTATCCGGTAATGGGTCTCCATCAGGTGGCATGATAAAATCATCAACAATGGACTGTTGTACATCATTTTCAGCACCATTTTCAGCATTGTTTTGTGGCTGCAAATGCCCTTCAAGAGCCTGCCTAACATCATCTGGCTCAAACACCACTGGATCATCTACATTTTCAGCCATATGTGGTGCATCCTAAGGGTCAAGAATAGGGCTAACAGGTGGCTGGTCATGCTGAAATTTGTCCCTTTTATGGTCATGCTTTGAGGCACAATTGTTTTGAAGCAGCCTTGCCTCATTAAAAACAACATCCCGGCTGCGTGCAACCCTTTTGAGCTGAGGTAACCAAATCCTGCAACCCATTTCGCCTTCTTCACCATATCTCATGAAGAGGCCTTTAATGGACTTAGCATCTAGTTTGCTTCTCAACTCAGGTCTAATATGCACAAAAGCTTCGCAACCAAAAATGCGTAAGTGATCATATGAAGCAGGCTTGCCAGACCAAACCTCTTCAGGGATGTCACCTTTCAAAGACATGTGAGGGGATCGATTGCATATATGCACTGCAGTTTTCAAAGCTTCTCCCCAAAATCCATGAGAGAGATTAGATGTGGACAGCATGCATCTCACCCTCTCACAAAGTGTCCTATTGAATCTTTCAGCCACACCATTAGAAGAGGGGTTGTATGGCACAATAAGCTCCTTCTTAATGTCCAAATTTTCACAAAATTTGTTAGATTCAGCACTTGTGAACTCTCCCCCATTGTCCGTACGCAAGCATTTCAGCTTTCTACCTGTTTGGAAGGTCACAAATGCATGAAATTTCTTAAACGCAGCAAAGGCTTCATCCTTAGATTTAAGCAAATAAACCCAGATTTTCCTAGAATGATCATCAACAAAGGAGACAAAATAGCATGTACCTCCCATAGACTTAGTAGGCATGCTACATACATCAGAATGTACAAGATCAAGCACACAAGATTTACGAGAGACACAGGAGTAATAAGAACGCTTTACTTGCTTGCCATATTGACATTCATTACAAAAGTCAAGCTTTGTGCCTTAGCATCAAGCTTGTTCAAAGTACAAAGCTTAAAAAGGCCATTTTGGCTCATATGGCCAAGCCTCTTGTGCCATAACTCCATGTGAGAGTTAATTTCAACCAACGCAATAAACTTGCCCAACGTGGCCTTTCCATGCATGCAGTAAAGTGTCCCTTTCTTTGTGCCCTTTACAATCAGCCTTTAGCCTTTAGTCATTTTCCATGATCCTCTCTCAAACAAGATGTTGTAACCATGCATATCCATCTGACCAACAGAAAGCAGACTCTTCTTGATTTCCGGCACATATCTAACATCATGCAAGACAAGCTCATTTGTACCATCTATGAAGAGATGCACAGTGCCAATACCCTCAATGGAACATGCATGATAGTTTCCAAGGTATACATGGCCATGCTTGCCTGCATCAAAAGTAGAGAAACACTACTTGATAGGAGTCACATGAAATGAAGCACCGGAATCAATTATCCAAGTGTGGGATAATGCATCATTGACAGTCAACAAAGCATCAATAAGATCACTCTTGGTGATCTGTATGTCTTGTGAATGAACATTAAGAGGGGCATCAAGGTCATAAGCATCATCATCTAACAAAGTGGCACACAAGATGTCCTCTACATCTGACAGCTCCTAAATCACAACACTAGAAGCCACATTGGCCTTCTCTTTGTCCTTTGAGTTGTCCTGTGCATCTCTCTTGACTTCCTTCTTCTCTTTCTTTTTGTCTCCGCCATTCTTTTTCCGTTCTAACTCGGCTTTGTAGTATCTGCAATCGGGTTTCTTGTGACCTTTCCTGCCACACTGATAGCAAGTCACATCACCCTTGCCTTTGTTGGCATTTCCCCTTTCCTTACTCTTACTCTTACTCCTTTGTGCATAGACATTCTTCTTCTCTGTCCTGCCTCTAACCATGATGGCAGATCTGCCTCCCTCTCCACCTGCTTTCCTCCTGATTTCCTCATTCAAGGTAGAACCCCTAACACCATCAAAGATCAAATTGGGGTTATTCGGCAATGAAACCACCAATGTTTCCCATGAATCAGGTAAGGTCATAAGCAAGAAGATAGCTTTCAGCTTATCATCAAAAGGAGGAAAACCTGAATCCTGTAACTGTGATAAAGTACCTGTAAACAACGATAAGTGCTCTGCAACGCTCTTGGACTCATCTAGCTGCATGCCAACAAGTTTTCGCATCAAATGCACTTGGTTGACAAGCGTTGTATTCTTATACATTGCCTTTAACTTCTCCCACACATCAAAAGCATTTGTGAGACCTTTCAAATCAATGACTGTCTCATCGGTCATGACCATTTTGATGTATGTAACTGCCTTCCTGCTCAAGCTAACCCATGCTTCATCCGACATATCCTGTGGCTTTCCCCGTTCAAGTGCCCCTTCACAATCCTTAAGAAATAGGATTCCCTGGATCTTGTCTTTCCAAAGGTCGAAACATGTTCCATCGAACCTCTTAATCTCGAAGAGATTCTTCATATCCGAAGAAGATGAGGCCATAGATGCACGAATAAGAGGGCTAATACGCTGAATTTTTGGGTAAAATGCACCAAAACCGGAGTATAACCTCACAGAAGTGTGCACTACAGCTGCAAATGGTCACAGGAGCAATTTGGGGCAAAATGAGTCAATTTAGGCGCAAAAAACATTTCTAAAATTTCTACGCAAGAAATTTCAACAAGTGAATTTGTGCTCAAAAATAACAATTTTAGTTGTTTTTAGCCTCACAGGACATACATAAGGCTAATGCACAGCCTTTAGAAGCATGTATGAGCAAAGCCCCAATTTGTAGCATCAAATTGCAAAAAATTGAGCCACAAATGGTCATACACAGCCAAAACTTGTCAAATGTGCATAAATTGCATCAATTTGCACTTTCCTCAATGTAGATGCATCAAAAATACACTCGCAAAAACCTGCGTAAATCTGCAATTTGCTGAAAATATCTATTTTGGGACCTGATTTTCAGCAATTTCTTTGTTTTAAGGTAGCGGAGACCTAGTACAGATGTTCCCTCACCTTAATACATGATTTGCAAAACCTGTATTTTCCTGTCATAACCTGTAATTTGCTGATTTTGACCTAATTTCAGCCTGTTTTAGGTCAATTTGACTAGCCGGGAGCCCTCTAATGTCCGGGGACGAGTCCTTTGGCGATAAAATTGCAAAACCTCGTGTAAAATTTGACCTCATTGTTTGAAAAGCAACGTTTGCAGGTTTGGAAGCAAACCCTAAATTTGCTCTGATACCAGTTGATAAGTGCGCAACAATGTGTGCAAGTGATAGAGCACGAGGAGATGTGCAAGACTTGAGCCTTGGAGAGGAGGCGTTGGTGTGCAGAGATGGGAGCGTGAGAGGTCGAAGTAGGAGAGAGAGAGAGGCTGCACGATTCTTGTAAGAGGAATAAGTTGAGAGTGAATTAGGCTCTCATTCCCTTTATTAAAGTATAGGACCATTTTTAAGTTAGTGGCCAAGTTCAATGTGAACTTGGCCAAAGGTTAGTAACCGTTCAAAACTATACACAAAAGGGGTCATTTGGGCTGGCCATTTGGGCCTTTAACCCAACACAGCGCCATACAACTTTTTAAATGGTTAAGATGTGCCCCAAAGATCAGTCTTGGTCTCCACACTCTTTGTGCGAACTTAAAACATCAACCAACCAGTTTCGCTTGTGCAAAAGCTTGTGCAAGGGGGTGTGGGCTGCCACTTGTTGGACACCCTCATGGCTTCACCTTACTGCCAGCGCGGCTGACCTGCACTGTGCAGGAGCTAAGTTTCTGACTTGTGGCCATCTGAGCTGCTACAAATGTCCCGAGTTTTGATGCAGCCAGCATGTATACACGATTTGCCCACATAATGTACATTATTTGACAACTCAAGAGGCCTACCTACCACTCTCTTTGAGTTGAAGGTTCCTCGTCTTAAGTAAACGTTTGAACTTTGAACTCAAATTCATTGTCTTTCAATTTCATTTGAAAAGAGTATTGATTTATCCTACCATTCCCAAATATATATACTGGCTCAATCCACATTCAATTAGTAAGAATCTTTCTAGATTCGGCCACAACCTACTCGCATCAAGTGAAATTGCCAGCAACAGGGAGAATCGAGCTCAGATCCTCCCGCATACATTTCAAAACCTTTGCATGTCACGTGACACATCCAACCCTATGTGTCCGTGGACAAGCTACAGCATGACCGGGGTTCAGTTGTAAGGTGCAGCGGAATGAATGTTGTATTTTCTCAAGATTAGTGATCTATATTTGCTCAAGGTTCCTTTTAGTTCTTAGGGAAGGAGAGAGCCTTCCGTCTTTATGGAGAGTGCTATGATCACGAACAAAATGAGTGGATTTTGTGCATGCAAGTGTATGAGACTAAGAGAAAGGGAGAAGAGACCAGAGACATTGTAAAACCCTCCTCCGAAGGCCCCACTCTCGTCGGCGAGAGTGGTCTACTTTTGATTGCACAAAGGTGTACAGTGATGATGCATGGACTGATGCAATTCGTGACTATGTTGGTGACGACGATGATGACTTTAGAGCTGAATTCGATGCTCTTCTATCTGCTGTCCACAAGGGGGTAATGGCTGAGAATCTGGACCACTTTGGGGTGCGGGTGCTGTAAATGATTGTTTTGCTGCTGTTTTTATGGCTGAAAATCCCAGATTTGTCGAGGCTCTTATGGCTGATAAAAACGTTGAAGCTTTAGCAAGATAAGGCTGCGTTTTTATGGCTGTCGTCGAAGGCTGAAAACGCTGATTTGTCACAGGTTTAGGGCTGCGTTTTCTGGCTGAAAACGCTGCCCTCTTGCAGGTATTGTTGGCGATCCAAACGCTAGGGTTTGGGGCTGCTGATCGTGGGGAAAAACGCCAAGAAGCAGGCCTTGTTGGCGATGGGCTGCTGGTGGGAAAACGCCAAGGGGGGAGATGGTATGGCGATAGCAAACGCTAGGGGCTGATGGGGGTGGACTCACCAAGGCAAGCTTGAAGAGGGTCTTGTTGAGAGAGGGGGGGAGTACCTGTTGCTTAAAAGCCTGTTGTGCTCCTTGCTCATCTGCCCAAGAGTGCTAACTTGGGTTTGCTTATATATTAACTTACCCAATTTGCCCTACTTAGCTCCCAACAAAAGTCAATAAATAAGTGAAAAACGTCAAAATAGGGAAAAATAGGATAAGTCACTGGAAAAATCCCCAAACTGACTCAGATGGAATCTGATGGAAATGCTTATGTTTATGCGGTGTGCAACCAAAGGATATGCATCTACACTAAGTAACTGGGCATGCACGGTCTACAAATAGACTCACAAAAGTGCCAGATCACTTCTAATCTAGACCGACTGGACTGACGGGAAACCTGCTATGATGTAGCTTGTCCACTGACACGTAAGGTTGGATGTGTCACGTGACATCCCCTCCTTTTTAAAGTGAGGTACTGGTACCGAGCTGCATGGCTTCCTTGCAGTCTGCCAACAACTCTAGATAATCCTTGAAGAACTCTTCATCTACCCACACCGCTTCATGGGTTCCTCGATCTTTGAACTTCAAAAAATATTGTCGTACTTGTTTCTTCGAACCATGGCGAAACCGATGCAACAAGACTTGCTCCGGCTCCATGACTTCGGCTTCATCGATGATCTCCGGTTCTTCTTCTTCCGAAATGTCCTTTGGAGGTGTTCCCTGAAACAATTTCAACCAAGAAACATGGAAAACGTTGTGCATTGACCATGAGTTAGGCAGCTGCAATTTCATTAAAACCTCATTAATCTTTTTGATGACTGGAAATGGACCATACATACGAAAAGACTACTTAGGAAATTTCTTTCCAACTTGCTTAAGACGTTGTTTCATGATTCATAGATACACCCAATCTCCTTCCTTGATCGAGACCTCCTGACGATGCTTGTTAGCCTGCCGAGAATAAGATTCCTGAGCCTTGCTTAGCCGAAGCTTCACACTCTCAGAAATCTCATCCAATGACTAACTACTCAGCATTGGCATCAGGCATTTGACTGACCGATCTAGTCAAAAGTGGCTGGAACGGACGGCCAAAAGTTGCCTCATACGGAGTTCGACCAATAGCAGAAGAAAATGAGTCATTTAGAATAGCCTGAACCAATAGCGGAAGAAAAGGAGTCATTTAGAATAGCCTGAACCAATGGGAGATAGAGCTCCCACTGAGACTACTGAACATGAACATAAGATTTTAACACATCAAAAGCCAACTGATTATAAATTTCTGTTTGACCATCTGACTGTGGATGAAAAGCCGATGAAAAATTCAACTTTGTGCCAAAATTTTCAAAGAGTGCACGCCAAAAGTTGGACGTGAACTTAACATCCCTATCTGAAACAATGGACTTTGGCAAACCACAGAGGGGGTACCAATGCTTGATGAACAATCGTGCTACATCTTGTGCAGTAATTGTGGCTTTAGAAGGACTCAACATGCAAAATTTGCTAAAACGATCAACAATTGTTAAACATTGAGTGTTCCTTGAATGCAACTTGATGGTAAGTTAGTCACAAAATCCATAGAGATATCCTAAAAGGTCCCTCGGGAATAGGCAGTGGAAGCAAGAGGCCTTGCTGCTTACCCCGAGGAGCTTTTACTTTTTGACATATAGTGCACTGTGTGACATAACGAAACACATCTTTTCGCATTTTAGGTCAATAAAAAAATCGTTCAATCTTTTCCAATGTGGTGTTCATTCCCCTGTGCCCACCCGTGAGAGAATCATGTGCATCATGCAATATGGTTGGCCTGAGAGAGGGCAACACACATAAACGCTGACAAAAAAATAACAATCCATCACGAATGAGATAGTTGCTGGGCCCTTGGGAAGCAAGAGTCTGCAACCAATACTTACCAAACTCCGAATCTGCATACTGATTCTTCATGCTGTCAAAAGACTCATCCTGTATAGAAAATGTGGTTCTTGACTCAAGAGCCAAAATCTGTCCTTAGCGACTCAACGCATCTGCAACAGGGTTAGCTTTTCCAGGCACATACTCAATCAAACCTCCAAATTGCTCCAAAAATTGTGACCACCGTGCTTGGCGATCACTCCAATGTGCACTAGGTATAGACTGGAGCCACTTGAGGGCTTGATGATCTGTGCGCACTGTAAACTCTCTACCATACAGAAAATGCTTCCAATGCTTAAGAGAGTGAATGACAGACAAAAGTTCTTTATCATAAACTGAATAATTCTTTTCCGCACTATTGAGCTTCCTGCTAACGAAAGCTACTGGGTGACCATGCTGCTGGAGCACAGCACCTATGGTGACATTACTCGCATCCGTCCATACCTCAAAGGGATCGTCCCAAGAGGCAAGGATAAGACACGGTGCTTCTGTCACCGCAACCTTGAGAGCTGCGAAAGCCTCAATGACTGCCTCGGGCAAGTCTACGCGTTGACGGCGAGTCTTTACCGCTTTCAAAACATCAGTCATAGGTTGAGCAATGCGTGCAAAATTCTCTATGTGCGAACTATATGCTTGACATAGACCAAGAAAAGGATGCACATCATATGCAGTTTTGGGCAAATCCCAATTACGAACCTGTTCCACCTTCGCGGGGTCTAGCTTGACGCCTTCTGCAGAAATGATATAACGCAGATAAGTGACTTCAGTAAGAAAAAATTCAGACTTCTTAGCTGCAATGTACAACTGACACTCATCTAAACGAGTTAGTACCCATCTCTTTCATGTTGCTCCCACGATACAGAAAAAATTAGAATATCATCTGAAAAGATGAACACACATACACCGACCATATCGCCGAAACGACCTACCATGAGACGATTGAACGTACCCACGGCACCTGTCAATCCAAAAGGCATAACAATATACTCCCATTGCCCTCACTCGGTGCGAAAAGCGGTCTTGAAAATGTCACCTTTGAATACCCGTACCTGATGGTATCCACTTTTGAGATTGACCTTGCTGAAAACCTTTTCCCCATTGAGCCTATCAAGGATATACTCAATGCGAGGCATCAGAAACTTGTTCTTGACGGTCATCTTGTTTAATGCCTTGTAATCAACACACAAACAAGACGAACCATCCTTCTTGCGAACAAACAAAATAGGAGCAACGAAAGGACTTACACTAGGACGTATGAATCCTCTAGCCACCAACTCCGTGAGTTGTCGCTCTAACTCTTCCTCCTGTGACTTGTTCAAACGGTAGGGAGCCCTCCATAAGCTCGATGTGATGGTACTCCGGCCGCTCGGGTGGGAGACGAGGTGGAAGATCATCCTGCAAAAAGAGATATTTAAACTTGGTAAACAACTCTGAATACTTAGCTGGAGCCTGAATGCTCTGGGAAACTGGAGCAGCATAGATGAATGCCGCTTGTGCTCCTCGTCGTAATTCACGCTTTATCTACACATGAGAGATGAGAAGCAAAGAATGCAAGCCCTCCTCAGCACGAATGATGAGGGGGGAATCAGTGTCAGAATGTAAAGTGATCGTGTTAGCACCAAATTTAATGTGAGCTCAAGTTCACGAAACCATTTAACGCCCAAAATCATATCTCATCCTGAGAGAGGAGATACAAGAAATTTCCTACGAAAAGAAGCTTGTTGAACGATAAACATCACATCAAGCTCCTTCGTGATGAGAGAGTCCATACCAAGAGCGAAGCCAGAAACCTCGAGAGGAGCTTTCTGACTAACCTCTAAGCGGGCTCTCTCAACGAGAAGGGGACTAATCACATCATGCATACTGCCTGGATCAAACAATATGATAAAACGCTGCCCCTTTACATGACCATAACACTTCAAGAGAGACTCATCAATGTGTGTGTCAGAGTCGGGAGAAGATACAGGTTGTGTTGTGACATTGCTTGTGGTAGCTGTGGGTGCCTTTGGTTCCTTAGGTGGGACTGTCTTAGGACACGCCTTCTTAATGTGACCCTTGACGTGACATTGAAAACATCTACCTTCTTTAGCATAAATCACTTGTTCTTCAGCCGTGATGTATCCTCCTATAGTTCCTTGTGAAGCTTTTTCATAAGGGGTTAGCTTAGGTTTTGCAGGTGCTTTAGCTTTACCCTTAGATTCATTGTTAGAGTTCTTTTCCGAGGAATTAGAGGAAGAAGGGCTAGTAGAATTACCATTCTTACCGTTCTTACCATTCTGTGTGTTCTCAGAATTTTTGCGGGGTTCCTTGAGAAGTCTTGTTTTCCTTAGGCTTTCCTTTAATGTGCTTCAACTCGTGTGCGAGAGCAATCGCTACCGCTTTGTTGAGATCGATTGGATCAAGTACCTCGACATCATACTTGATATACTCGTCTAATTCGTAAAGAAATGCCTCCTTGCGCTCCGCATCCGATTTGCGTAATTGAGTGCCTAGCTGCAAAATACGATTAGAGAAAGACATAACCGGCATACCGTTTTGCTTGAGAGCACGCCAATCGTCCTTCAATCGTGCGAGATACTGAGGTGGCATAAACCGCGTCTTGAGCTTGTCTTGGAAATCAGCCCAATTGAAGGAAAGGGGCGTGAATTCGTCGGCTTCCTCTAGGTGCGCGGCTAGCTGTGCCTCTTGCCATGCGTGGTACCAATTGATGGCATCACCGGCAAGGTACATAGCTGTCGTCAAAACTTTGCTAGTTCTTGTCTTCTTAGTTGTCGCAAAATAAGCATTAAATTGATGCAACCGAGAATGTCACAAAGTGATGACGTGGCGGACAGCAGAAACCCTAATTTCTGCCAGAAACCCTAAAATTCCTGCAAACCCTAATTTCTGCCAGAAACCCTAATTTCCGGAAATCGCGAAGGCTGAAATTTAATTTATTTTTTATTTTATTTTTTTGGAAAATGATGAGCGACGCAAATTTCGCTTTTTCTCTACTTAAATGAGAAAGAGAGAGAGAATGCTTTTGCTTTCATGTTTTGACTCTCTGTGAGAGAGAGAGAGCAATTGGTTTTGATTTGAAGCTTTTGGGGCTCTGCTTTTGGGCATCCCTTGTAACCTTTAAATTAGTGGTGAGGGCCTCACTTCTCAGAGCATCTGGACGCAGAGTCTGAGAGTGAAACCCTAACCGCTCTCTTGTACTTTGATGATTGATTAATATAAAAAGAAATACCGAAAGGGGCGCCAGTCTTTGGGGCCAATATCTCTAGGCACGGAACTCCGCCGGGCCAGTGCAAATCTATTGTGATCTGTGAATTGTTTTGAAGTGGTTATTTGGTGCTGTCGCAGTTGATCCTTGACTTGGAGTGTCCAAGTCTGTTACAATGGTATCAGAGCACGGCCGATTTCTCTTCTACGGGAAATCCGATCCCCGAAAATTTTTTTCGCGGCACCTATGGCTTTAGGCAATGATCAGTCGACTCCCTCTGCATCTGGAGATGCGGGCAGGGATCACAAGGAAGATTCTGGCAGAGAGTACGGCCCGCCTTGGCCTACTTAGGCGGAGCAGCGAGAGATAGAGCGTCGCCAGTTGATCGGCGATGCAACAAAGATGATGCTCAATTTTGCCAAGGACCCGAAGATGGCAAAATATATGAATCAGACCTCTTTGGAAGAGGTACAGATGGAGTGGCAGAGAACCACAACACCACTTCCGAAACCCGCTCTCAAGAAACCTTCTGCCTCCAAGAAATATACGGAGAAGGAACTGGAGAACGTGGTTGATGCACGGATTGCTCAGCTTTTCGACGTGCAAAAGAAGGACAAAAAGCACGGCAAAAAGCAAAAGAAAGGCACTGACTTCCCAGGATATTTGGGTCGTCGGTCGACATTTGACAAGGCAAAGAAATTGAAGAAGCGCGTCAAGTTTGAAGACCTACCCAGTTCTTCTTCTTCTTCTTCTGAGAGTTCTTCTAGCTCCTCGGATTTGAGCGAAGAAGACAGAAAAGGTAAAAAAGCGAAGCAAGAAGCAACGCTTTGGAAAGGGCAAGAGAAAGGCAAAGAAGGCTAAATCTCGCCCGGAGACGGACAGTTCTACTGAGGACTCGTCTACAGACAGCTAAGATTCCGATGAGGGAAAGTTTTATGCGAACAAGAAGAATTTTTTTTACAAAGCTAACAAGTATGACTTTCTCGAAGATAAAAGCAAGAAAGTCCGAGAGTTTAAGAAAGGTGGCCACTCGATCAAGTTTCAGGATACTCAAATGCTTCAAAGGCTTTGTCTTTTATACAACAGTTTGACATTGCTTTCGCGGGAGGACGCTATTCAGAGCACTCCAAGATTCGGAGAGCTGCCTCTTACTTTAAGGGGAATGCTCGTACTTGGTGGTCCACACTTCTTTTAAACAAGACTGCGCCAGTTACATGGCTGAAATTTAAGAGGCTTTTTATTTCTTCTTGGTTGATGCAAGAGTTTAAACGAGATATACGAGCTGCTTGGAACCATCTTCGGATGACCAAGAGCGATACAGTGAATTCTTATTGTGAAAGATTCTGGAGCTCTTTTCTACCCGCCTCTTCATTCAAGAAGATCTCGTTCAGAGAACAGATTGAGCGGTTTACCTTGGGTCTACCTACAGAGATCCGAGATCACTGCTTGGAACAAAAGTCAGCTTCTATTCAAGAGTTGATGAGTCATGCGAAGCGGGGCTTTGCCATTCACTCTGGCAGTCTGATCTACCCCACAGATGAGGCCATGACACAACGAGCCGAACAGACTTCTGAGAATGAAAGTAGAATGAAAAAGAGCAACCCAGAGAAAAAAAAAGGATGCACGACCCAAGCTTACTCCTGAGGAGAGAGCTCGCTTCATCAGAGAGGGGAAGTGCTTTGGATGCGGGGAACAGGGACATATCTCCGCGAAGTGCCCTAATAAGGCACAGAAAGAATAGAATGATAAAGACGACGATAGGTCTGAGAGTTCGAGAGCAGATGAGGAATGTGGCAGAAAAGGTAGATAGAAAAGCAGAACTGGTACCACATGGCGTGGGACCTGCACCGAATCTAATGAATGAATGTACAAACTTTGCCTCTTTTGGGGCAAAGTGAAGGATTAGGAAGCTCTTTCGAAGGAGCCAAGGCCAACTTCTTTTCACTTGGAATTGGCGGCTCGATTTGGAATTACGCCCGACAGACTGACACCACAGGCGGAGGTAGTTCGACTGGCACCCGGATGGGATATTGCCATTACACCGAGCATTCGCAAACTTTGTTTGCAATGACAGGGGTGTTCAGGGCACGCGAGTGACGTTCTACTCAGGATCCCTTGGTACCACAAGAACTACGCCGTGGTTGACTACCGGGCCGAGAAAGAGACTTTGATAAATGAAGGGCTTAGAGATTGTACTTGATGAACTTCAGTTTTCTTACTCATTCTTTTGGGAGAACTGAACGATGGATAAAGGTTGAATATGTTTTGACCTGAAGAAAAGAACGCCAAGATTTTTTTCTCCACGCTCATGCCGATTGCTTTTGAGAGGGCCTGAAGATCATACCATTGATCTGATATCTGGAAGCACGCCACCAAATCGGCCACCTTATCATGTGAGCCGAGTACAGAATGAAAAGATTATGAACCAAGTGAAAGACCTCTTGGAAAAGGGTCTTGTCCAGCCTAGTACTTCACCGTATTGCTCTCCAGTGTTGTTGGTTTTTGAAGAAAGACGGATCTTGGAGAATGTGCATCGATTATAGCACTCTCAACGAAATCACCATCAAGAACAGATTTCCGATTCTTAGGATCGATGATATACTTGACAAGTTACACGGATCCTCGTGCTTTAGCAGGATTGACTTGAAGAGTGGATATCATCAGATCAGGATAGCGCCAGGAGATGTCTACAAGACAGCTTTTCGGACGACTTTTGGGTTATTTGAGTTTTTGGTGATGCCTTTTGGCTTAACCAATGCTCTTGCGACATTTAACCGGATGATGGATAGGATTTTTCGAGAGTACAGGCTATTTGTTGGCACTTTCTTTGACGACATCATTGTTTTCTCCAAGAATGAGGCAGAACACAAAGATCATCTGCTTCAAGTCTTTCAGGCATTACGAGATCACACGTTAGTGATTAATGCAAAGAAAAGTGAATTTTTCCTACCAGAGATACACTTTTTTGGGACACATTGTGTCAGCAACAGGAGTGCAAATGGACCCGGACTATCCGTGATTGGCCCGATTTGAGGAATGTCCATGAAGTTAGAAGCTTCGTGGGATTGTGTTCGTACTACAAGCGGTTCATACGAAAGTTTGCAGAGGTTGCTTCCCCTTTGCATACCTTGACACAGAAAGGAGTACCTTTTTCGTGGGGACCCACAAAGGTGACTGCCTTTCGGACATTGAAAGAGAAATTGACTACAGGACCAGATTTGACTTTGCCGGACTTGCAGAAGTCATTTGAAGTATTTTGTGATACTTGTGGTCGTAGTCTGGGTGCGGTCTTGATGCAAGAAGGCCATGTCATAGCTTATGAGAGCCGTTTGTTCTCTAGGCCGGAGATGACAGCACAGATCTATGAGAAAGAGCTTTTGGCGGTTATCCATGCTCTTACTCAGTGGCGGCATTACCTACTCGGAGCGGATTTTACTGTCTTTACAGACCATCAGAGTTTGCGCTACTTCTTGTCACAGAAGCAGCTTTCGGAAAAGCAGATGCGGTGGGTGAACATCTTGTCACAGTTCCACTTCCAGATTGTCCATGTGCAGGGACAGAAGAATGTAGTGGCAGATGCTTTGTCTCGAAAACCGTTGGTTCTGGCTATAATCGCGATACATCATAGGAGCTTCGAGGATATGGTCGATCAGTATGCCACAGATACAGATTTTGCAGATATTTTCACACGGCTACGGGATGGGGAGACAGTAGCTGGATACTCCCTTCGGGAAGGCTACTTGATGAAAAAGACTATGTTGTGCGTTACACAACCGTTGAGGGATAAGGTTATGACTGAATGTTACAGTCCACCTTTTACGGGTCACCGCGGCATTGCTACCACCATTAAAGGGGTAGAGAGATACTTCTTTGGGCCGAGACTCAAAAAGGATGTGGAAGAGTTTGTGCACAGTTGCTTGGTATGCCAGAAGGTCAAGTTTGACAGGCATAAAGCACAGGGATTGTTACAGCCTTTACCCATACCCACCCGCCCCTGGGAAAATATTGAAATGGATTTCATTTTTTTGATCTCCCGAGAATACAGAATGATCACGATGATTTTCCGATTACATGGCTCGTCTGAGACGATTCTCTCTGACAGAGACCCCAGATTTATGAGTTGGTTTTGGAAGGCAATTTGGACGAACATTGGCACGCAGTTACAGTTCTCGTCATCGTTCCACTTGCAGACTGACGGCGGGCAATTTGAGATTGCCAATTCAGTGATTTTAGATTTATTGAAGTCTTGTATCTCAGATCAGAAGACTCAATGGGAAAAGAACTTACCTTTGGTGGAATTTGCCTATAATAACACGATACACTCTTCAACGGGGAAGACGCCATGTGAGATTGTTGAAAGTGCTGCGAAGGTTCCATCCTTCCTAAGCACGAAAGATTAGATATTGGAAGCGGATGAATATTCGCGAGATTTGGATACGGCTTTTGCCAAGGTTCGCGAGACTTTACACGAGTCTCAAGAACGACAGAAAAAGGCAGCGGATCGCCATCGTCGCGACTTGAAATTGAAGGAGGATGATTGGGTGCTCTTACTTTTGAGAAGGCACGCCTGCGAAAGAAAAGGGGAAAGAAGAGGCTTTTTCCAAAGCTTAGTATGTGATACTACGGACCTTTCCAGATCACTGACAAGATAAATGATGTCTCCTTCCGATTGGAACTGCCAGATACTTGGAGGATTCATAATGCATTGCATGTGAGTCTCTTGAAACCTGTTAAGGGTGATGTGCCTGATGATGGGGAGCCTGATGAGCAACCCGCAGTGGAGGAAAACGAGGAGATCGTTGTTCCTGAACAGATTTTGGCACATAATGATACGAAGAAAGGTAAAGTCCGAAGGCAGTTCTTGGTTAAGTTCAAGCACTTTCCTGCATTTGATGCGAAGTGGATGGAGGAGGAGGACCTAGCAGATACTCCTCGGATTGTGAAACTTTACCTCGATGTTTTGGTTTAGCATAGTCTACTCCAAACGGAACCCAGAAACTCAGCTTGGCCGAAGATCTGGTGTAGTGGGATGCACAAGAGGGGAGTTACTCCGCTCCTTTGTCAACACATGCCTCGATTTTGATACTAAAGTCACTGATGTCTCTTTGAGCTTCAGGGATACTGAGAGCTGACAGTATTCTGCTGGATGACTTTATGAAATGGAATTCCTGATTATGATACTGATTTGTTCTTGACTTCTTGTGAGTACAGGAACTGATAGCCGAAATGACTGCAGCATTTTGATCTGATTGATCTCGAATAGACATGGTTGCAATAGGGGTTAGTCAATCGGACATCGTTGAGGTCCCGCTTGGACCTAGATGTGATTGCTAGGTACATTGCCGATAAATCATGGTCTAAGATCCGAATGAATGTTGAATGTCATGTGATGTCCTGTGATGTCGTGTGATGTGACTGTCGATTTTGTACATGTGCTAGATGTGTGTTCCTAGTACGTAGGTACTAACAGTCACTGTCTGCTAAGACGGTTTATGGCTTTTGTCGGTTTTGCAGGCGTAATCGCGGTCAATTACAATGCTTTCAAGAGGGGGTATGTCACAAAGTGATGACGTGGCGGACAGCAGAAACCCTAATTTCCGAAAATCGCGGAGGCTGAAATTTAATTTATTTTTTTTAATTTTTTTTGGAAAATGATGAGCGACGCAAATTTCGCTTTTTCTCTACTTGAATGAGAAAGAGAGAGAGAATGCTTTTGCTTTCATGTTTTGACTCTCTGTGAGAGAGAGAGAGCAATTGCTTTTGATTTGAAGCTTTTGGGGCTCTGCTTTTGGGCATCCCTTGTAACCTTTAAATTAGTGGTGAGGGCCTCACTTCTCAGAGCATCTGGACGCAGAGTCTGAGAGTGAAACCCTAACCGCTCTCTTGTACTTTGATGATTGATTAATATAAAAAGAAATACCGAAAGGGGCGCCAGTCTTTGGGGCCAATATCTCTAGGCACGGAACTCTGCCGGGCCAGTGCAAATCTATTGTGATCTGTGAATTGTTTTGAAGTGGTTATTTGGTGCTGTCGCGGTTGATTCTTGACTTGGAGTGTCCAAGTCTGTTACAAAGAATGAATAACCATAGCATCCATCTTACCGTCATACTTACTGAAGGTCAACTTCTCTGTGACCGGGTTGTTGGAGTCCGAATCGTGGCTTGCGCCACTTGATGAACTCCCACGATCTTTGGGTGGGTCGGACTTTGAAGCAAGTACTTCCCGAAGCAATTCTTGAGTGCGGCGTTCTCGTTGAGCTTCACGCTCAATCTCCAAAGCCACTCTTTGAGCTGCACGCTCGGCCTCAATGGCCGCACTTCGTGCCGCCTCTTCCGCCTTTCTTTGTTGTTTTCGTTCTTTGCGTTCGCCGCGCTCGCGTTCTAAAGCAAGGCGATTTGCTTCTTGTCTATCCATCATGGCCATCATCTGTTGGACCATTGCCTCCATAGGGTTTGGTGCACTTGGTGGCATAGATGGTGAAGGGGGAGGGTTGAAGAAATCTCCTGGTGGGGAAAAGTCTTCGTCGCCTCTCTCATGCTCATCACCTGTATGTGAAGTATCCATTCCGCTTCGGGTGACGACCATGCACTATGATCTTGGGTTCTTAAGTTCACGAGGAACTTGTGTTCTTGAGGGTCTTGGATTCTTGGTTCTTGAGGGTTCCTTCTGCTTGCAACTCGCGTTTGAGAAGTTCTACTCTTTTCTGCGGGCGCACCCCTTGGCGGCATTGCGCTCGCGTTTGAGAAGTTCTACTCTTTTCTGCGGGCGCACCCCTTAGCGGCCTTGCGCACACACCAAGGTTGCTCTTTCCCACCTCACGTCAATTGGCCGGCCGCTAAGTGCATGGTTCGCTCTCAATGAGTGAAAAGAGACACAAGGGGAGGCTGGACAAGCCCTTCTTTCTTGGGATTCCTGTCACTCTTCAACAAAACACGATTAGGAATCGACACGCCCAAGCGAACTTGGATTCGTGCGACCTCAACAAGCAAAAAAAGATTCTTGTGGTTCTTTCCTTGAGTAGTACAGAACACTTCCAAAGCTCTGATACCAATGTAAGGTGCAACGGAATGAATGTTGTATTTTTTCAAGATTAGTGATCTATATTTGCTCAAGGTTCCTTTTAGTTCTTAGGGAAGGAGAGAGCCTTCCGTCTTTATGGAGAGTGCTATGATTACGAACAAAGTGAGTGGATATTGTGCGTGCAAGTGTATGAGACTAAGAGAAAGGGAGAAGAGAGATACGACACCAGAGACATTGTAAAACCCTCCTCCGAAGGCCCCACTCTCGTCGGCGGGCGAGAGTGGTCTACTTTTGATTGCACAAAGGTGTACAATGATGATGCATGGACTGATGCAATTCGTGACTATGTTGGTGACGACGATGATGACTTTAGGGCTGAATTCGATGCTCTTCTATCTGCTGTCCACGAGGGGGTAATGGCTGAGAATCTGGACCACTTTGGGGTGCTGTAAATGATTGTTTTGCTGCTGTTTTTATGGCTGAAAATCCCAGATTTGTCGAGGCTCTTATGGCTGATAAAAACGCTGAAGCTTTAGCAAGATAAGGCTGCGTTTTTATGGCTGTCGTCGAAGGCTGAAAACGCTGATTTGTCACAGGTTTAGGGCTGCGTTTTATGGCTGAAAACGCTGCCCTCTTGCAAGTATTGCTTGCGATCCAAACACTAGGGTTTGGGGCTGCTGGTCGTGGGGAAAAACGCCAAGAAGCAGGCCTTGTTGGCGATGGGCTGCTGGTGGGAAAACGCCAAGGGGGGAGATGGTATGGCGATAGCAAACGCTAGGGGCTGATGGGGGTGGACTCACCGAGGCAAGCTTGAAGAGGGTCTTGTTGAGAGAGGGGGGAAGTACCTGTTGCTTGAAAGCCTGTTGTGCTCCTTGCTCATCTGCCCAAGAGTGCTAACTTGGGTTTGCTTATATATTAACTTACCCAATTTGCCCTACTTAGTTCCCAACAAAAGTCACTTAATAAATAAGTGAAAAACGTCAAAATAGGGAAAAATAGGATAAGTCACTGGAAAAATCCCCGAACTGACTCTGATGGAATCGGATGGAAATGCTTATGCTTATGCGGTGTGCAACCAGAGGGTATACATCCCCACTAAGTGACTGGGCATGCACGGTCTACGAATAGACTCACAAAAGTGCTAGATCACTTCTAATCTAGACCGACTGGACTGACGGGAACCCTGCTATGGTGTAGCTTGTCCATTGACACATAGGGTTGGATGTGTCACGTGACATCAGTTCAGTCTAGTCAATCTAGAATAGGAAGTGATCTGGCACTTTTGTGAGTCTGTTCGCAGACCGTGCATGTCCAGACACTTAGTTAGCTGCATATCCTCTCGTTGCACACAGCATGACCACCAGATTCCAGTCAGATCCCATAAGTAGCATTTTTACAGTGCATAGGCCTATTTTCCCAATTTTTGACATTTTTCACTTATTATTTTTAAGTGACTTCTGTTGGAAAGTAGATAGGGCAATTTTGCTAAGTTAATATATAAGCAAACCAAAGTTAGCACTTTCTGGCAAAACAAGCAGCAAAAGCAGCTTGCTCAACAAGCAACTTCTCAGCAAGACCAACATCCGCAGTAGCCCTAGCGTTTTCTCTCAACAGAAGACCTAGCGTTTTTGCATCAGATAAGCCTTGGCGTTTTGTGCACAGCAGATCAGCCCCGGCGTCATCACGACACAGCAGATCAGCCTAGCGTTTTGCATTTGCAGAACCACCGACGAGAGCAGGACAAATTTCAGCCCTAGCGTTTTTGGTTTGCAGCACAACCTCAGCGTTTTTGCGGATCATCGCGACAGAATCAGCCATAGGACCAGCGTTTTCAGTTTTCACCCTTTAGCACTCGCAGAAGAAGTCTTGAACCTCGCAGATCTCACCTTCCCGCAGCAGATCCTCACCGCACGATCAGATCCCGCGAAGTTTGCAGTTTCAGCCCGGAAAACGCAGATTTCAGCATCTGCGTTTTCAGCGCGTCGTCGTCGTACCGTCGTCATCGACATCGTCACCAACATAGAGTCAGAATTCAGCAGATAAAGATCTCGTCGTCGTCCTCATCGTTGGCAAGTCCAAGCATTGTAGAGATTTGTGCAATCAATAGTAGACCACTCTCACCATAGAGAGTGGGGCCTTCGGAGGAGGGTTTGACAACAGTTCGGTGTCGTATTCTTCTCTCTCTATCTCTCAGTCTCGGCACCTTCATTCACAATGTTCATCCACTTTGTTTGTGTCCATTGCACTCTCTCACTAAAGGAACGGAAGGCTCTCCCTTCCGTAAGTAAAAGGAACCTTGAGCACAGTTCGGAGCACTCATCTTGAGCAAAGTTCAACATTCACTTCCGCTGCACCTTACATTGGTATCAAAGCTTTGGCAGTGTTCTGTATCACTCAAGGAAAGAACCAAAAGAACTAAAGAAATTTTTTGCTTGTTGCGATCGCACGTAACCCAAGTCCTCTTGGACGTGTCGATTCCTAATCGTGTTTTTGAAGAGTGACAGGAAACCCAAGAAAGAAGGGCTTGTCCAGCCTCCCCTTGTGCCTCTTTTCACTCATTGAGAGCGGACCGTGCACTTAGCGGCCGGCCAATCGACATGAGGTGGGAAAAGGCAACCTTGGTGTGAGCGCAAGGCCGCCAAGGGGTGCGCCCGCGGAAAAGAGCAGAACTCGGGTGAAGAGAAGATCCTTCTCTAACACAGATTGCAAGCTAAAGAAGAACCTCAAGAACCTTACGAACCTCAAGACCCGCAAGAACCTCAAGACCCTCAAGAACCCCAAGAACCAAGACCCACAAGAACCCAAGTTCCTTGTGAACTTAAGAACCCAAGAACACAAGCACCCACAAAAACCCAAGACTTCAGTGGATGGTCATCACTCGAAGCGGAATGGATACTTCGCTTGGAGGTGGTGAGCATGGGAGTGGCGAAAAAGAATTTTCCTCACCAAGAGGTTTTTCCGACCCTTCCCTATCTACGACAAGGATTGCACTAACTCCTATGGAGGCTTTCAACAAGATGGTGATGGACATGAAGTTAGAACGCGAAGCACGAAAAGCAGAAAGAAAGGCAGAACACAAAGAAAGAATGGCAGCCATAGAGCGTGAGCACGAGCAAGCGCGCTTGGAAGCCGAAGAAAGAAAAGCAGAATTTGATAAGAGAGACCAAAGCAAGAAAAGCAATGAACGATCGACACATGAAAGAAATGTTGCGACTCTTTTCTCAAGTTCAGGCACAGATGCAAGAGATTCGGGAGAAGGAGACTCTCTCAGTCTCTTCTTCTCCAAAGCAAGACACACAAGATTTGCATGATGATAAGCATGATGATTTGAATGATAATGATGAAATGCATGATGATGATTTGCATGATCAAGATGTGATTTCTCACAAAACATGATGATTTGCATGAAGATGTTGTGATTGTTCACAAGGATGATGTGTTAGTGGATACTTTCTGTAGTGAAACTAACCTCATTGCAGAGACGACCAATCACGAAGAATCGATCTTGGCTTTCGAGTCGAGGTCCGCAGCACCCCCCCCCCCCAGGCAGATTTGATCAAACACGACGAACCGATCTTGGCTCTTGAGCATAGGTCCAAAGAACCCTTACAGGAAGTATTATGTGTTCGCATGATTAGTCACCACGCATTGTTCGAGTGTTTCATTCGTGATCGTTTCCTGTATTTTAGTCAGCGTCTTTATGTGATCCCTTTTCCTAGGCATCACATATTGTACGTTGAGCACGTTTCACTCATGAATGAGCACGGATGTATGCGGATTGTTCATGAAAAGCTGAAAAGTATGCATCCAAGGAAGTCACATTCCGTGTCTCTTCCTTGGCACGACACAGTTTCAAAAAGAGCACAAGAAGGATTGAGCATCAAGCATAGGCATTTCCGTTGTGAATTGCCACAGTCGATTGCTTTAGATCAGAAAGACAAGATTCGATCGCATTGTTTGCGTGTGTGTGGTCAACGGTTTGGCACTCCATCTATTTGTTCATCTACATTGCATGCACAGTCTTTTAAGAAGACAAGATTTTTTCCAGTCACTTTACATGGAGTAGGTATGTTCATGTTTTTGTGTTGGAAATGGTTTCAGGAATTTTCAGCCATCGAGATTCTTGAAGAAGAAAGAAGCATGACTCTAGACGAAGTTGAAGCATCGAAGGAGCCACAGAAGACTTTGTGTCGCTTTCAGCGTGGCCCAAAGAAGCAAGCGTTGCACACCTTTATGAAGTTCAAGTACCGCACAACCCACACATTAGAGTGGGCCGGCGAAGAGTCCCTTCCAGGATTCCAAATGTTGTTGGCGATCTCCCTCAACGCCATACAGTTCTGTACCAGTACCTCACTTTGAAAAGGAGGGGATGTCACGTGACACATCCAACCCTATGTGTCCGTGAACAAGGTACAACATGACCAGGGTTCAATTCAGTCTAGTCGGTCTAGAATAGGAAGTGATCTAGCACTTTTGTGAGTCTGTTCGCAGACCGTGCATGTCCAGACACTTAGATTAGATGCATATCCTCTGATTGCACACAACATGACCATCAGATTCCAGTCAGATCCCATCAGTAGCATTTTTACAGTGCACATAACTATTTTATTTTTGACATTTTTCACTTATTATTTTTAAGTGACTTTTGTTGGAAAGTAGGTATGGCAATTTTGCTAAGTTAACATATAAGCAAACCAGAGTTAGCACTTTCTGGTAGAAGAGGCAACAGGAGCACCTTCCTCAACAGGCAACTTCTCAGCAAGACCAACACCCGCAGTAGCCCTAGCGTTTTCTCTCAACAGAAGACCTAGCGTTTTTCCATCGGATCAGCCTCCTTGGCGTTTTGTGCACAGCAGATTAGCCCCGGCGTCATCACGACATATCAGATCAGCCTAGTGTTTTGCATTTCCAGAACCACCAGCGATAGCAGGACAAATTTCAGTTCTAGCGTTTTTGGTTTGTAGCACAACCTCAGCGTTTTTGCAGATCATCACGACAGAATCAGCCATAGGACCAGCGTTTTCAGTTTTCAGCATTTAGCACTCGTAGAAGAAGTCCCAAACCTCGCAAATCTCACCTTCCCGTAGTAGATCCTCGCCGCACGGTCAGATTCCGCGAAGTTTGCAGTTTCAGTCCAAAAAACACAGATTTCAGCATCTGCGTTTTCAGCGCGTCGTCGTCGTACCGTCGTCATCGACATCGTCACCGACATAGAGTCAAAATTCAGCAGATAAAGATTTGCAGATTTCAGCCCTTGGCGTTTTCAGATTTCAGCCCGTCTCGTCGTCCTCCTCATCGTCGTCGACATTGTCGGCAAGTCCAAGCATTGTAGAGATTTGTGCAATCAATAGTAGACCAATCTCGCCATAGAGAGTGGGGCCTTCGGAGGAGGGTTTGACAACATTCCGGTGTCGTATTCTTCTCTCTATCTCTCAGTCTCAGCACCTTCATTCACAGTGTTCATCCACTTTGTTTGTGTCCATTGCACTCTATCATTAAAGGAATGGAAGGCTCTCCCTTCTGTAAGTAAAAGGAACCTTGAGCACAGTTCGGAGCACTCATCTTGAGCAAAGTTCAACATTCACTTCCGCTGCACCTTACATTGCACTAGCCGTATGAACATGCTGGCCACTCATCTGCGTTGCCCTATCTATATTTAAAAGAAGACGCTTCTCCCTCTGCTCCCCCAGCTTCTACCATGTGTCCCTCCATGTGTGCTGCTGTCACCAGCGTGTGACTACTATCTATCCTTTTTGTTGATTTCTTTCTTATTATCTATTTACTTTCACTTTTTGGAAACACCCCTCGGGAAATCTAACTGCCTTGCATTGCATAGCTAGTGTGGAACTGTCCAGAGGGAGTCCAGGCCTGAGGGCAAGAGAGCACTAAGGTTGGACAAAGACTATGGTTAGCCAAGTGGGGTCATTGACTAACCAAAGTGGAATCCTTTGCTACAGAGGCTACATTTCAGTTCTGGATGTGGCCGCAGTGTACAAAGAGGGTCGGATGACCTAGACAGATACAATGGCAGCATCTCCTAAAATTTAGGGAACTGCTATTTTGGGACCTGAAAATGTGTTGGTGTCATTACCTCCGGAATGACAAGGGGAACATTTTCTTACTCTGCCGTGAAGTCAATTGGGCAACCCGTTGGGAGATTTTTAGGCGGCAACCCCGAAACGGGAAAATGCTTGTAAATGTGCCAAGTGGCACATTCTGGTGCAGTTTCTAATGCAAGAGAGAGTTGGCGCTGAATTTGAAGAGAAGAGGGGCTGTTTTGCAGAAATTGTCACAGGTTAAGAGCTATGGAGTGCTTGCTTTCCCTCTTATGCACAATGCGGTGCCAGGAGTGATGCTCTGCACACTACGCACTGCCCTCTCTCTCCCCTTTGGCAGTATGTTATGCCCCACTAGTGGGCTCTTCATTTGACCAATGTACAGTTGTGTGGGTTCATGCGCGATTGCCGAGGCAAGAGCCTCTTGTACAGGTACTGGATTAGCTAGCGGCTAATCCCCCCGCAGGTACAGGTGAATTCGGAGAGGTTTCACACCAGAAATCTCGTCCGATTCAAAGGGCAAGTAGCCCTACAGGTGCGGGAGCTCGAGGACTTGCTACGGATGCGACCGGCACGCGAAACGGAGCCCGAAACAGTAAATTACAGCTTGCTGTGTATTTTTGCAGGTTTAGGGTTTTGGCCCTAAACGGACCCTAATACCCCCAGGAGGTTCGGGGACGCAAGGGGACTGCTGTACAGGAGATCTGGCGCATTTTCAGGGCTGAAAACAGAGAATTCAGCGTGCTGCAGATTCTCGCCAGGTTTTGCAAAGTGCTCGTATGCGTCGGGAAAGTCACTCAATGCGTGGGAATACTGACTGTGAAGGATCCTAGTACAGTTATGCTGCCGAAATCGGGCCGGAACAGTTAAAATTCAGCCAAGTTTGTGCGGGGCAGCTTGTAGGGATCCACGGCGTTTTTTTCCCTCTTTGGAAGAAAAAAGAAATACCGAAAGGGGCGCCTAAGTTAGGGGCCAATCTGGTGTCGGTCTTCTCATACACGTGCATTCTAGCATCTGTATCCCATTCCCCTCTCTTGTGTCACTATAGCGCAGGTATAATAGACGACTATTAATGGGTGAAAGCTAAATCAAGGTTTGAAGTAAAGTCTACCACCCTTTTTGGATTGAACAGGCCGGTTTCAGCTGCTCTTCACGCCCACAAACGGATGCGTCTGACAGCCGACAACTATAACAGACTTGGACTCTCCAAGTCGAGAATCTACCGCGACACCACAAATAATCACTTCAAAACAGTTCACAGTTCACAATTAATTCAACACTAGCCCGGCGGAGTTCCGTGCCTAGAGATATTGGCCCCAAAGACTAGCGCCCCTTTCGGTATTTCTTTTTGTATTAGTCTGCAACTCAAAGTACAAGCAAGTAGCCGGGACTCACTCTCAGACTCTGCGTCCAGATGCTGTGAGAAGTGAGAGCCCAAGCTACCAATTTAAAGACTTACACGAGATGCCAAAAGCAGAGCCCAAAAGCTTGAAATAAAAAGCCTGTTCTTTTCTCTCTTGCAAGCTCTCTTAAGCCTAGAAATAAAGCAAAAGTAAAATAGCTCTCTCTCTCTTTCTGCATTGCATAAAATAAAGCAATGTCCAAAAGTTGCGCCAGCTGCCGTAAATAACGCCGCAAATCGCGCCGAAAATCACGGAGGGTCCGTACGGCAAGGTGTAACAGACAAAAACTCAAATAACCCAAAAGTCGTCCGAAAAGCTGTCTTGTAGACATCTCTTGGCGCTATCCTGATCTGATGATATCCACTCTTCAAGTCAATCCTGCTAAAGCACGAGGATCCCTGTAACCTGTCGAGTATATCATCGATCCTAGGAATCGGAAATCTGTTCTTGATGGTGATTTCGTTGAGAGTGCTATAATCGATGCACATTCTCCAAGATCCGTCTTTCTTCAAAACCAACAACACTGGAGAGAAATACGGTGAAGTACTAGGCTGGACAAGACCCTTTTCCAAGAGGTCTTTCACTTGGTTCATAATCTTTTCATTCTGTACTCGGCTCACACGATAAGGTGGCCGATTCGGTGGCGTGCTTCCAAATATCAGATCAATGGTATGATCTTCAGGCCCTCTTAAAAGCAATCGGCATGAGTGTGGAAAAAAAATATTGGCGTTCTTTTGATAGGTCAAAACATATTCAACCTTTATCCAGCGTTCAGTTCTCTCCCAAAAGAATGAGTAAGAAACTGAAGTTCATCAAGTACAATCTCTAAGCCCTTCATTTATCAAAGTCTCTTTCTCGGCCCGGTAGTCAACCACGGCGTAGTTCTTGTGGTACCAAGGGATCCTGAGTAGAACGTCACTCACGTGCCCTGAACACCCCTGTCATTGCAAACAAAGTTTGCGAATGCTCGGTGTAATGGCAATATCCCATCCGGGTGCCAGTCGAACCATCTCCGCCTGTGGCGTCAGTCTGTCGGGCGTAATTCCAAATCGAGCCACCAATTCCAAGTGAAAAGAAGTTGGCCTTGGCTCCTTCAAAAGAGCTTCCTGATCCTTCACTTTGCCCCAAAAGAGGCAAAGTTTGTACTTTCATTCATTAGATTCGGTGCAGGTCCCACGCCATGTGGTACCAGTTCTGCTTTTCTATCTACCTTTTCTGCCACATTCCTCAACTGCTCTCGAACTCTCAGACCTATCGTCGTCTTTATCATTCTATTCTTTCTGTGCCTTATTAGGGCACTTCGCGGAGATATGTCCCTGTTCCCCGCATCCAAAGCACTTCCCCTCTCTGATGAAGCGAGCTCTCTCCTCAGGAGTAAGCTGGGGTTGTGCGTCCTTTTTCTCTAGGTTGCTCTTTTTCTTTCTACTTTCATTCCCAGAAGTCTGTTCGGCTCGTTGTGTCATGGCCTCATTTGTGGGGTAGGTCAGACTGCCAGAGTGAATGGCAAAGCCCCGCGTCGCATGACTCATCAACTCCTGAATAGAAGCTGACTTCTGTTCCAAGCAGTGATCTCGGATCTCTGTAGGTAAACCTGTCACGAGGACGTGGCAACTGCTAACCTTAGTTGTTGGTTTCTTTCCAATGATTTTTGTTTAATTTTTGAGACCCTCTTTTTGAAGTTGCAAATGGTCGGACATTGTATGGCCAATGTGAACGGTAGTTTCACCCGCAGATGGGAAGTTGGTCGGCATTGGAATCCGTATGGTAAGAGGATGTCTAGGCTCAGAGCAAGATCATACAGGTCCCCCCATCGCAGTTAGCAAGTTGGTGGATACTAGGAAGTGAACTCAATAAAGGCATAAAGTCAAGGTGGGATCACCAACAGAAAGTATCCGACAGTTGGGCCACATTGCACTTTTGGATGCGGTCCCAATGAGGATAGATGGTCAGAAGACCAGCGGGAGCCCAACGGAAGTATCTCCTAAAAATTAGGGAACTGCTATTCTGGGCCGTGAAATGTGTTCGCGTCATTACCTTCGGTATGACCAAGGAAACATTTTAGTACTCTGCTGCAAAGTCAACTGATGCACAAGTTGAGAGATTTTTAAGCAGGAAACCCAATGCGGGGAAATTGCATGCATGAGTGCCAAGTGGCACTTTTTGGTCAATTTACCAAGTTTGGGAGAAGAGAACTCGTAACTGACTTTGGAGAGCAGTTTTGGAGGCTGTTAACTTGGATTTTCAGCCATTTCTCTCCATTTTTGAGCTTCCCATGACTTTGCCTAGGTCCAAGGAGCTCATTTTCAGCATTGGAAGGCATCAAATGCGTGTTTACAAGGCTTTTTTGCTGCGTTTTCAGCGATACGCAGGTTTTGGCAGCCATGGAAATCTTCTCTTTTTTGCATCTATTTGTTCACAGATGCATTACAGGTTAAGGGCAGAAGAGGGGGCGCTCGATTTATGCTGGGAGGATGCTTCATTGAGAACCTATCACAGGTTAAGAGCTATGGAGTGCATGCTTTCCTCTCTATGTACAGTGTGGTGCTAGGAGTGATGACCTGCACACTACACACTGCTCTCTTTCTCCCCTACGTGCAGTTATGTGATGCCCCACAAGAGGGCTACTCATTTGACTGATGTACAGTTGTGTGGGTTCATGCTTTTGTGCTGAGGCAAGAGCCTCCTTGAGCAGGAACAGGGGTAGCTAACTGCTGCTCCAAAGCAGGCACTGGTGAGGGTCATAACCTCACCGTACAGGTGCAAAATCAGCGTTGTGTATGCGCTGTAAATTCACTGTTTTTCAGTCGTACGGACGCCAGGACCATTGGGAATCGTGCCCCACTGGCAGAGGACAGTTAGGGGACTGTTTGGGGCTGAAAACAGGGCAAAAACCAGTAAATACAGTGTGCTGAATTTACTGTTTTTGGACAGGAATCAGAGGGTATACGACAGTGCAAGCGAGTTCCAGCAGGGGAATTGGTTTCGCGCAAGTTTTGGGGCTGTTATGCTGCCGAAATTTGGCCAAATCAAATGGTATCTAGGTGGATACACGTGAAAGATTCCCAGGACCTTACCTTGTAATTTACCCTCCTAAAGAATAAAGAAATACCGAAAGGGGCACCAATTTTGGGGCCTACAGGTTGTCGGCGTCTGCTCGGAGCATTCTAGCTGCCGAGCCGTGTGTGTATTCAAGTGTTAACTCCCGTCGCAGGTTCTCTTTGCAAAGTGCTCTGTGTGTGTGTATAAAGTAAAGAATTTCGGGTGAAAGCCAACGCCTACCGCCCTACGGGCCGGTTTCATGGTTCCATTGCCGGGATATCAATCACTTTTTCCTCAAAGAGTGAGCCTGGATTGTTCAGGGTAAAGACACACAGTGCAGGAATACGGGATTACACTATGGCCGACAAAGGGAATGGAATTATGGAAGAGGGTTCCTCTTTACAAGACAGACAAGAAATTCCGCATGTTCGCCCTGCCAAAAAGTGGTCAAATTAGGGCTGATTTTCTGCTGCGTTTTAGGGTTTGCAAGTATGAACCAAGATGAGATAGGGAGAGGTCTCACGGTGGTAGATTGGCCACTAGATCTCCTGCGGGAGTGATGTGGGTCTGCCAGGTGACATGCTGCTTGCCGATTCTCTGAGGCGATTGCTTGGATTCTATGACGCATTGGTAAATCATCTTGAAATTTGAGCTTGCTTGGACGTGGGTGGTACGTCAGGTTGTGGAATTATGTTCGTTTGCAGAGGCAAGAGCCTTTTGCAACACGTAAAAGTTAAGGGACACGTTGCAAGATGCTATGTGGTGAAGTTCAAGAACTATCCACCTATGGATGCAAAGTGGATGGAAGAGCATGAACTGTCAGAGTCACCAAATGTATTGCAGCATTACCTTGAAGCCTTTGGGTTACAGCCTACTTATGCCCCAACCCAACGTGTGCAAAGGAGGGGTAATGATAGAGCTAGTACATCAAATGTACATATGGATTCAGTGCAACAGGACTGTACAGTTTGACAAAAGTATGAAGGCCTCATTAAGTCATTTGTACACATGTTTTGACAGTCTTTCTTGCGGATACATGCGATGATAAAAGAGTGCTAACAACACAAGATCATCAGTGGCATGTATTTATGGTATGCAATCGAGGACGTTTGCGATTTCAAGAGGGGGGTATGTCACGAGGACGTGGCAACTGCTAACCTTAGTTGTTGGTTTCTTTCCAATGATTTTTGTTTAATTTTTGAGACCCTCTTTTTGAAGTTGCAAATGGTCGGACATTGTATGGCCAATGTGAACGGTAGTTTCACCCGCAGACGGGAAGTTGGTCGGCATTGGAATCCGTATGGTAAGAGGATGTCTAGGCTCAGAGCAAGATCATACAAGTCCCCCCCATCGCAGTTAGCAAGTTGGTGGATACTAGGAAGTGAACTCAATAAAGGCATAAAGTCAAGGTGGGATCACCAACAGAAAGTATCCGACAGTTGGGCCACATTGCACTTTTGGATGCGGTCCCAATGAGGATAGATGGTCAGAAGACCAGCGGGAGCCCAACGGAAGTATCTCCTAAAAATTAGGGAACTGCTATTCTGGGCCGTGAAATGTGTTCGCGTCATTACCTTCGGTATGACCAAGGAAACATTTTAGTACTCTGCTGCAAAGTCAACTGATGCACAAGTTGAGAGATTTTTAAGCAGGAAACCCAATGCGGGGAAATTGCATGCATGAGTGCCAAGTGGCACTTTTTGGTCAATTTACCAAGTTTGGGAGAAGAGAACTCGTAACTGACTTTGGAGAGCAGTTTTGGAGGCTGTTAACTTGGATTTTCAGCCATTTCTCTCCATTTTTGAGCTTCCCATGACTTTGCCTAGGTCCAAGGAGCTCATTTTCAGCATTGGAAGGCATCAAATGCGTGTTTACAAGGCTTTTTTGCTGCGTTTTCAGCGATACGCAGGTTTTGGCAGCCATGGAAATCTTCTCCTTTTTGCATCTATTTGTTCACAGATGCATTACAGGTTAAGGGCAGAAGAGGGGGCGCTCGATTTATGCTGGGAGGATGCTTCATTGAGAACCTATCACAGGTTAAGAGCTATGGAGTGCATGCTTTCCTCTCTATGTACAGTGTGGTGCTAGGAGTGATGACCTGCACACTACACACTGCTCTCTTTCTCCCCTACGTGCAGTTATGTGATGCCCCACAAGAGGGCTACTCATTTGACTGATGTACAGTTGTGTGGGTTCATGCTTTTGTGCTGAGGCAAGAGCCTCCTTGAGCAGGAACAGGGGTAGCTAACTGCTGCTCCAAAGCAGGCACTGGTGAGGGTCAACCTCACCGTACAGGTGCAAAATCAGCGTTGTGTATGCGCTGTAAATTCACTGTTTTTCAGTCGTACGGACGCCAGGACCATTGGGAATCGTGCCCCACTGGCAGAGGACAGTTAGGGGACTGTTTGGGGCTGAAAACAGGGCAAAAACCAGTAAATACAGTGTGCTGAATTTACTGTTTTTGGACAGGAATCAGAGGGTATACGACAGTGCAAGCGAGTTCCAGCAGGGGAATTGGTTTCACGCAAGTTTTGGGGCTGTTATGCTGCCGAAATTTGGCCAAATCAAATGGTATCTAGGTGGATACACGTGAAGGATTCCCAGGACCTTACCTTGTAATTTACCCTCCTAAAGAATAAAGAAATACCGAAAGGGGCGCCAATTTTGGGGCCTACAGGTTGTCGGCATCTGCTCGGAGCATTCTAGCTGCCGAGCCGTGTGTGTATTCAAGTGTTAACTCCCGTCGCAGGTTCTCTTTGCAAAGTGCTCTGTGTGTGTGTATAAAGTAAAGAATTTTGGGTGAAAGCCAACGCCTACCGCCCTACGGGCCGGTTTCAAAACCCAAGGTAAACCGCTCAATCTGTTCTCTGAACGAGATCTTCTTGAATGAAGAGGCGGGTAGAAAAGAGCTCCAGAATCTTTCACCATAAGCATTGATTGTATCTTTCTTGGTCATCCGAAGATGGTTCCAAGCAGCTCGTATATCTCGCTCAACTCTTGAGTCAACCAAGAAGAAATAAAAAGCTTCTTAAATTTCAGTCATTTAACTGGCACAGTCTTGCTTGATAGAAGCGTGGACCACCAAGTACGAGCATTCCCCTTAGAGTAAGAGGTAGCTCTCCGAATCTTGGAGTGCTCTGAATAGCGTCCTCCCGCGAAAGCGATGTCAAACTGCTGAAAAAAAGGACACAGCCTTCGAAGCATCCGAGTATCCTGAAAAAGTATCAGCTTGATCGAGTGGCCACCTTCCTTAAACTCTCGGACTTTCTTGCTTTTTTCTTCGAGAAAGTCATACTGGTTGGCTTTGTAAAAATTCTTCTTGTTCGCATAAAACTTTCCGTCATCGGAATCTGAGCTGTCTGTAGACGAGTCCTCATAAGAACTGTCAGTCTCTGGGCGAGATGTAGCCTTCTTCTTGCCCTTTCCGAAGCTTTGTTTCTTGCTTCGCTTTTTACCTTTTCTGTCTTCTTCGCTCGAATCTGAAGAGCTAGAAGAACTGTCAGAAGAAGAAGAAGAAGAAGAACTGGGTACTCCTTCAAATCGAACACGCTTCTTCTCTTTCTTTGCCTTGTCAAATGTCGACCGACGACCCAAATATCCCGGGAAGTCAGTACCTTTCTTCTACTTTTTGCCGTGCTTTTTGTCTTTCTTTTGCACGTCGAAAAGCTGAGCAATCCGTGCATCAACCACGTTCTCTAGTTCCTTCTCCGTATATTTCTTGGAGGCAGAAGATTTCTTGAGAGCGGGTTTTGGGAGTGGTGTTGTGGTTCTCTGCCACTCTGTCTGTACCTCTTCCAAAGAGGTCTGGTTCATATATTTTGCCATCTTCGAGTCCTTGGAAAAATTGAGCATCATCTTTGTTGCATCGCCGATCAACTGGCGACACTCCATCTCTCTTTGCTCCGCCTGAGTAGGCCGAGGCGGGCCATACTCTCTGTCTGAATCTTCGTTGTGATCCCAACCCGCATCTCTAGATGCAGAGGGAGTCGACTGATCATTGCCTGAAGCCATAGGTGCCGCGGAAAAAAAAAAATCGGGGATCGGATTTCCCGTAGAAGAGAAATCGGCCGTGCTCTGATACCACTGTAACGGACTTGGACACTCCAAGTCAAGAATCAACCGCGACAGCACCAAATAACCACTTCAAAACAATTCACAGATCACAATAGATTTGCACTGGCCCGGCGGAGTTCCGTGCCTAGAGATATTGGCCCCAAAGACTGGCGCCCCTTTCGGTATTTCTTTTTGTATTAATCAATCATCAAAGTACAAGAGAGCAGTTAGGGTTTCACTCTCAGACTCTGCGTCCAGATGCTCTGAGAAGTGAGGCCCTCACCACTAATTTAAAGGTTACAAGGGATGCCCAAAAGCTTGAAAGCAAAAGCAGATTCTCTCTCTCTCTCAATGAGAGTCAGTAAAAAGCAAGTTCTCTTTTTCTCTTTCTTTCTCCCAAATCAAAGCGAAAAGCTGAGATTTGCATCGTTCAAAATTCCCCCAAAAAAAAAAAAATTATAATAATCCGCCTCCACGATTTCCGGAAATTAGGGTTTCTGGCAGAAATTAGGGTTTGCAGGAATTTTAGGGTTTCTGGCAGAAATTAGGGTTTCTGCTGTCCGCCACGTCATCACTTTGTGACACAAGGACACGTCAGCATTCAGCGCATTTTCCGAGGCTGACCCATGTCAGCATTTTGCCAAGCTTTCCTGGACTGCCCATGACCAAGGGGAGGGTGTGTGGATGTCCGGTCTGCAACCCTATCAGGCCACATCACCTGTTTGTGACAACAACGCAGGCGACCGCCCTTCATGTGTCGCCTCTTGCCCCCCCTTCCATTTTGTTTTCAGTTCTTTACCCTTTGATTTCCCTTCCAATCTCGACAGATACCCCTTGAAAATGCAATTTCAAGAATCATGGGCACATACATTCTAGTCTTCTTGTTATATAAATTTAAGTCCTATGTAACACTAATTGTACATTACATTTTATTGACCGTTCTGGTCTCGAGAATGAAACCCCGGAACACCAGGTTTCCCATTTCCATTTCCATGGTTTGCATTCGGGTGGTGACTATGTTCTGGTGGTGTATCGAGAGGCTGCTCACCACCATCTACAACAAGTCTCTCCACCCTCCTCTAGACAAAGAAATGGTTGTACCTGCCTCTATCTACCTGGCTCACTCTGATTCTCTGCTGACTATTCTGACACAACTGTTTTTGGCTCTCACCCTACTGATCCCTCATCCTCTACTATGAAAAACTCTGATGCTACGCTAAGCTATGCTGGGATTGACAAAACTATGAGGATCGGGCTCCACCTTGTGAAGGACTGTCACAAGGCCTAGCCACAAACTCCAGAGACAATTTGGTTATAGGGGCCCATCGTATGACATCTCAAGCAATGGTTCTGTCTATCCATGGGCCGTCACAACAATCCTACAAAAACAAATCTCCCTTCTACTCAAATCAACAGATTCAACGAAATCCATGGAAGGAGCTATAGCTATTAGCCATACTATAGATGGGACAGATGTTTGCAACTCTACCGAGCAGAATCCATAGATTCAAGGAAATCCTTGGAAGGAGCTA
The DNA here is from genome assembly GCF_014529385.1 of Adiantum capillus-veneris. Classification (NCBI taxonomy): domain Eukaryota; kingdom Viridiplantae; phylum Streptophyta; class Polypodiopsida; order Polypodiales; family Pteridaceae; genus Adiantum; species Adiantum capillus-veneris. The sequence goes on from NC_140957.1 coordinate 38,964,163, forward strand.
TAGCCACATTTATAGATGGGACAGATGTTTGCAACTATACAGAGCAGAATGAACGTAAGAGGAGTGTCAGATAGATACCATTTGCTCCAGCATGCCAAGCAACCTAAACTCAGTCAGTAACTCTGGGAAGGCTATCTTCATGGAAAACTGGGGAACCTACAACTATCCCCAAAGCCAGATATATTAAAAGCCTCATGCCACGGAACCAAGAAAATCAGTTTCTCCTCAACAGAGAGAGCAGAGCAAGCCATTAGAGTGGAGGCTAACTCCTCCAAGGATAGAACAATGATAAATGCGCCTCAACCCAAAAGAATAGTATCCTCTATACGTTGAGAATTACTGATGATCAACGTGGCCTTCAGCCAATCCGTGATCTTTTGGAATACAAAATCCAATTATCCGACCAAGGAGGCATTGCTGAGACAGAAGCGAGCCCATAACGCCTTCAATTCCTATACATACACAACACACACACACACACACACACACTAATTTATTTGATGGGGTTGTCTGTGTAGATATGATTTAGGCAAACAATAAAACATCTAGATTATCTCAGTTAGATACATATTTACACACATACACACACACACACACACACACACACACACACACAAGTGCGCACTTTGAGAGCAGCAATCTTCCAATCATTATAGATCATAACAAAATAAGAGTGTGCACTGAAGCTCTACTCTATTCTCTCACTCACATATCTGAAACTCACATTAATTTTCACTTAGTTTCAATTTGCCTTTATGCATCTACTAAGTCCAATTTATGCCTGTACAACAAGATGGGCATCCATTCAAGCCATATCTTAAGATGTTGACACAACAAGTGCGATAAACAAGGGGCTAACCTCTAAAGTCTCCAATGTCTTTTTCATATTCCCTGCTGGGGGCCCATCACATTTAACTTTCACAACCTCACAAGTCTGAAATCTCTGCTGTACGCTGTTGACAAGATCGCGTGTTACTCCGTGCTTTCCAATCTTAACTCTCTGTTTCAAGTGAAGCGCTAAGATGCGGAGCCTTCTCAGTTCAGGTCCAGGAATTGTCAGTTCTGCTGGCGTTTGAGGCCTTAATTTCCTTGCCCTGGCAACTGTTGAATCTTCCACGTCTTTTCTTTCCCAAGGGAATCTAGTGTCTACTACCTGTTTTTCTAGCTGCTCTGCGGGCAACTTAGGCAAGCTCCTGTCTGATAGGTACTCTCTTGCACTAGGTAGAGCCAAAACATCTGCTAGTTCGCTTCTTGGACGTGAGACTTCCCTTGCGTGTAGCTGAGGAATTCTGTCCTCTACACTGCGGAGCTTTTGCATAATTCTGGAGATTGGAGAACTTGAAACTGAGCTATTCTCTTGCTCTCCCAGAAACTCCGAGTTTGCTCCTTCAACTCTCTCTACCATTTCTTTTGGGTAAGCTTGTACTTCCTTTTGCCACATTTGTTCTGAGTAGGAATTATGGACAGGTGGCTGTAAGCTTAAAACACCATTACGTGAGTGGGATCTTTGCCCTGTAGCCGTTGCATACTTATTTGACTTTCGTTCAAACTCCTCTGAAGAAACTGCACCTGAACCCCATGGTTTATTGAAATTTCCCCTCTTTTCTTGATATCCACTGGTGTCCCATGGGGAGAAAGTATCGGGAGGGCTTGAAGAATAAGACCTCGATGCACCCTGCTGGAAAGACTCCCCCTGCCTTTGCCAAGGAGTACTTCCCCTTTCTCTATATGCATGTCTGGGCCTGGCATAGTCATTGTTTTCCATGTCTCTGGGGCTGGCATAGCCACTGTTTTCACCCCGGTGGAAAGACTCCCCTTGCCTTTGCCAAGGAGTGCTTCCCCTATCTCTATATGCATTTCTGGGCCTGGCATAGCCATTGTTTTCCATGTCTCTGGGCCTGGCATAGCCACTGTTTTCCATGTCTGTAGGCCTAACATAGCCATTGTTTTCTATGTCTTTTGCCTCAAAACCGTATCTTCTGCTATTCCTACCTGTCATTGCCTGGTCGTGATGTCCTGTCTCCTCTCCTGCATGTGAAGTCCATGAAGAAACATTCCGGTTACCTTGTGAGCTGAACGGCTTGTTATAACTTGCATTCACCTCACGTTTAGCAAATCCATGCTTCTTCCATGGTAGATCATTATTGAGTTCCCACTCTCTGCGGCCGACATTACCATCTGCCTTGCCAAACCTGGGTGCAGAGCGTGCCCTTCCATAAAGGTCTCTACCGGGCTGACCAGAGCGGCCTTCAGCATATGGATTTTGCACATCATCGAAAGAAACAGCTTCGTCCGGAGGCCGATTATGGCGACTTTGCTTGTAAGCCCGGATATTGTGGGCCTCTAAGACGCCAGCAGAGACGGAGAAGGAGCTCCTTTGGCAGGAAGGATGGAAAAAGAAGGAAGAGAAATGAGGATACGCACCGGCAGCACTACAGACAGAGGCCGAGGAGAGAGCTGAGGAATGGGGAGGCTCCACAGCGCGCACGGGAAGCAGAAGGCGAGCTGGCGCAAGGGCCATCCTCTTTAGCGCGAACACGATGCCATATCTGGCTCGCCAGCAAAATCAAAATATCAGAAAGAGTATTTGATAAAATCACAAGGCCTCTGCATTTTTATTTTTATTTTATACAATCACAAGGCCTATGTAGTGCATTTTATTCAAACTAGTATGTGACCTCGGCGTTGTTGCTGCGGCTAATTATAAAAGCATGACATGATCCTCCTCTCCAAAGTGGAGTTTTACTAATGCTCCCAGTAAGATGGTGCTCCACTATGTATACTAGCTCGCGTGCCCCGCCTATCGGCGGGTCTCGCTCGCTCTTACCACCTCACTCTGTATGTGTTTGTGTGTGTGTGTGCATCTTTATACATCTCTCCATGACACTCACACGATCGACACTTTCCGTCTTTGGCCCCTTTAAACTACTCCTGATACATTTAACCCATTTCGCGCACACAGAGAGAGAGAGAGAGATTACATAAAAGCACATGACTAAAGAGTTATATTTTGAAAGAAAAAATAGTTTACATTATTGCCAAAAAGGTTCAAGAACATATCTACATAGCACTCTTAGTTGTGCTATTTCAACACGTTCAAGATATTGAGCTGGAGCTCTACAAACTTCTTTTAAATCTATTTTTTGAACCCAGCTCAAGTAAATCTTGTAATGACGAATCAACCCAAGCTCTTGCTTTAAGAGCATGAGCCTAATGTTGGGAAAGAAATAAGGATCAAGCAACTTGATGTAAATCGTGTCCAACTCTTCATCTACATATGACCCCCAAACAGTGTAGTTTTTCTCAATCACTTCCCATGTCCATTGCCATCCCCGTTCAGCAGGTAACAAATTTTCTTCAAAGGCATCAACAATAAGATTTTTTACACTTGGAAAAACATTCACAATTTCGTGGGCCATTTAATTGGCTGCAAGAAAAGAAGACAACATTAGTACTCAAAGCTAAAAATTAGAGAGAGAGAGAGAGAGAGAGAGAGAGAGAGAGAGATGATCAACATGACCACTTAAACACTTTAAAAAAGTATAAGCGCAATACGAACACTTCAATTACTAATTGTCATGCCAAAAAGTGTCAAGAGGTTCATTAGGTCATTAGTCTTTACAACAACCTCAATTATTTTGTTTACAACGACTCATATTCTACTCTATAATTGGACGGTTGAGGATCGCTCCAATATACCCCATTGATAAACTTCACCATTAATTTCAAAATTTCAAACTCTTCATCCGAAATGTAAGATTTGTGATTGTGATATATCTTTTGCAACTGAATATCACAACCACAAACATTGACATAATAAATATCAACCATGTGTAGTTCTTGTAGGACTCTCATCAATTTTATTTCGCTCAATATTTGTGATACTTTGCATAGTGAAATGCTTAATCGTCCACAATTTCCATACCACCCATCAGCATATGAATACACCCAATGATGCCACCAACACCATGTATCATATCCTTGACAAATGTACTCTTCCTTAACCTTCAAATATATAATCATCCTTATATGTATTGGGAGAATAGCCAATACATCATGACCCATGTTAACCTACATTAGCAATTCGCAAATCTCTCTCTCTCTCTCTCTCTCTCTCTCTCTCTCTCTCTCTCTCTCTCTAACCTATGTAATAGATAAAAACCCACTTCAATAAGCCAACAATAACTAAAAAAATATGGTACTTAGCATGCATAGACAACGGATCAAGTGTTTGATCATCTAGAGCAGTTGAGCGTACGACACACTCTACTTGGAACTCTCAAGATCCAAGGTCCGACACGTCGAACACTACGACCGAGGCGTCGAGGTGATTCACCCAAAGAATATATTCTAAACATCCATTCATTCACTCGATAGGGACCGTATGAAAAGTTGCAATTGAGAGGCCGTTGCATACCTAACTCTCGTATAGTGATTCGCATATCATCTATATCAAACTCTATGTGATAATAACCTACAACACTTCTAAAATATCGTGCTTCATATAATGCCAAGACAGAATGTCTACAATAATATTGAAGCCTGCAGTGAAAATAACAACCAACCATTCAGACATAAAAAGTAACAACACATTTAACGTCATATGGATTCAAGTTCAAGCTATACGCACCGAAGGATCTCAAAATCCTCTATAATACGAACAATATCCTCAGCATGTGCAGGACCCCTCCACAATGGAGGATCTAGAAAGAATATAACACGTGTAAACATACAAAATAAAAGCCACAAAGTTCTCATTCATGGTAAAAGTAAGTAACAAAGATAAGATTTTACATTTACATTCCTCTAATATAAGTAGGTACATCATTGAAGGTGTACGAAACCATGATGTATCGTGCCATTCTTTATCTGCTCTAACAACAAAGATTTAAGAGGAACAAAGATGAAATAGAATAAAGAAGACTTTGACGATCATGCCATAGAGAACCATGTCCTTCTTTCTTTTGTTTCAGTGAAGGATTTAAGAGAGAGAGAGAGAGAGAGAGAGAGAGAGAGAGAGAGAGAGGAATGAAAGCAATTCAAAAGACTTTGAAATTTCACAACTTCACAAAGAGACAATACAAAACAGTTATTCAAAGTGTAGCCTTCGAGAGACCACATTAGGGATTCTATAAGTCCAAGGACCTATGTTGTATACATTTTGCAAGATACGGGGTGGTGTTTCAACTTGAGTAAATATCCTCAATCTATATGGTGTAGTGCGGTCTCCAACAACCCCCACCTGTTGTGCATTGACTGGCCTCTCGTCACTCACAAACCAAATATTAACTTGAATTTGACGATGCTCGTGGTCCGAAGAAAAGGCAACATGGTAGTATCCAAGAACTTCCATAGATATATCTCTACCTAAGTATAGCATTTCATAAACACCTACGATGATAAAACCTTGATGGGCGTGATCTCTGCAAAGGCATCCATGAATTATGTAGAGCAATAAAAGCTTAAAACTACCAATATACCATATATAAAAAATAAAAACTCTTACAATATAATATGAGTTGTGTTAATTAAGATCACCAAAACCATAGCAGGAACTCTTCCTCTCCATTGCGGTGGATCTTCAACAGAGTAAGTCAATGTATAAGCCAATCTTCTCAAGAAAATATTAGGTCAAGTTAATAAACTAATTCAAAAAAGAAGATAAATACCTCGAATGAATTCTGTGATGTGACCCACTACATAGGAGGCACTGCGTCGAGGATCCATATGTAGGCAATACTTTGATCTAAGAGATATGAATAAAATTTAACATCGAGTGTGTCTGACTTTAAGTGAGAGCCACAGTGTCAATTTGAACTTATTGTTATGAGCTTGCTAGTTGTAATACTTCCTTGAATAGAATGTTTGGAGTGTAGTAACATTCCGCTTGAGTGTTTTCAGTTTTGACAACAATCCTCATAGAAGCTGCACTTCGTACACGTGACATTGCAACATACAATTGTCCATGAGAAAAGATCGATGATGCAAGATATAGACCAAGAATTCCAAGTGTTTGCCCTTGTGCTTTGTTGATAGTCATCACAAAAGCATGCCTGATTGTAAACTGACGACGCTTCATTTGAAATGGAAGCCCCTGATGGTTTCCAATAATAAAGTCAATCCTTGGAAGAAAAACTCTCTCTCCAATATTCGATCCTGTAACTATCTCTGCCTCAATTACCTTATGATGAAATTGCTTGCATATCAATCTGGTTTCATTGCATAATCCATGTGTTGGATCCAAATTTCGCAGCAACATGATAGGAGCATTTTCTTTCAATACTAAAGCATGAGGTGGAAAACCACCACCAAGAGTAAGGCTATTTAGATATTCAATTGTGTACAAATGTGTGTTTTCCTCTGACATACAAATTGAATATGCACTTAGATACTCTTTGCAATCTCCATGCATTCTTTGCAATGCATAGTCATTAATTAGATCCACTTCTTTATTCCGCGGAGCAAATATTGCTCCATCTCTGAAAAAAGTTGCATGATCTTGCACATGACACAAATCTCCATATATAAAGCTTAGAAGATCTGCCAAACTATTTCCTTGAATCATCATGTGTGAAGGTGTTTTGACTCTGTCTAATTCTCCTCCATCATCCATAACCCCATTGCCAATATCAAGCACCCAACGGGAAAAACTTTGTTGAAGTGAATTTGAACCGCAATCAAGTATAAGCATATTTTTGGTAAGCCTCGGTATCTTCATACATTTTCATATGTGAGAATGACACAACGAAGCATTTACAATGTCTGTACGACTACCTTTTGGTACAACATGTAGTATTGTCGAAAGTCACCTCCAAGCAAAATGACTTTTCCACCAAACAAAGTATCTCACTACATAATATCTCTTAAAGTTCTGTCCATTGCTTCAAATGCATAGCGATGTGTCATGGGAGCTTCATCTCATATAAGTAAAGCTGCATTCCTTAGAAGTTCTGCATGGTTGACTATTTACCTTTATATTGCAAATTGCTTCAGAGTGAAGATCCAAAGGTATCTTAAACCTAGAATGAGCAGTTCTTCCATTATTCAAACGCAAAGTTGCAATACCCGAGGATGCACATGCAAGAGCAACTCTACAACTTCCTCGCACTCGTGAAAGAAGTGCATTATATAAGTAAGTTTTTCCTGAGCCACCAGGACCATCTAGGAAAAATATTTTCCCTGAATATGTGTCAACAGCTTGTAGCACTTGGTGGTAAGCATCTTGTTGATCCTCATTTAAGGAAGTCTCCATATAATCTGCTATACTACACTGTTCATCAACGTTGAGCATTGTTTCTTCAGCCATAACACCATTTTCACTTAAGGATACCATTGTTGAGTCTATTGCAAGCAACATATAATCGCAAAGCCTCTTGCCATGTTGTTGCAAAAAGCATTCTATATGAAGCAAAGCTTGATTTTTTGCCACATCAAATCGTATGCTTGCATATGAAATACGCATCCTTAGGGCATAAACATAGTCCTCACAAAATTTGGTACAAAACCTGTCCCAAAGAGCAACCGGATGAAGTGGCTCACAAAAGACTAAAATGATCGCAAACAGTTGTCTCAACTGCATTCCATTTTGAAAAAAAGATGCCTCTTGGAGGCAAAGTGACCATTCTTCATCATCTTGCAATAATCCTCTAGCTATACATGCCTCCTTGTATGTATCATAAATGTGACCATCATACATCCGCAAGTCTTCAAAAGACTTACATCCCTTGCAAATATTGAGAAGCATTCGTAGGTTATAAACCTCACTAGCAGTAGGGACAATATTATACATTCTTCCATAGAAACACCCTGTTGTCGTGGAGACCATGCCTTTTGACTTTTATTCCATACCCAACTATTTGGAAAATCTGAATATGTGAAGCTATTTTCTTCTGGATAGTTTTGGTTTGCAACAAACTACTCTGTCTTTAATTTTGCTCATTATCCAGCAAATGCGATACATCATCACTATCTTGAAATGTAACCATATTCTGCAATGGAAGGTGTACTTGCAATCGTTGAATAGATGGCCTTTCACTATGCATGTAGAAGCCAAATATTCTCCACATAGCCTCAGATGCAGAAACATAACGTGCATTGAGATAACTCTTGATCTCATCAGTAGCTCCTTCACAATCTTGAAGAACAATAGTGGCTCGAACATGTCCCTTGTAGACATACTTATAAAGATATTTCACGGCAGTGACAATTGAGCAGATCTCCACATTAATATGGGCTTGGTATCTTAGTGATAAGAGAGGGCTATAAGGTACAACCCAACGATTATCTAAATTGTAATTTTTAGACGGAACAAACCTTCCATCATCTTGTCTCATATACACAGGATATCCACTTTCGCTTACATTTGTAGATGTAGAAAATGTTTGTGGAAACTTGAATCAGTTGAGCAGATCTCCACATTAATATAGGCTTGGTATCTAAGTGATAAGAGAGGCCTATAAGGTACAACCCAATGATTATCTAAATTGTAATTTTTAGATGGAACAAACCTTTCATCATCTTGGATATCCAATTTCATTTACATTTGTAAACGTAGAAAATGTTCATGGAAACTTGAATGTACACTTTCTATCAACCATGCATGGAGAACTTGGGTTCAAAGGACCACATGGCCCATGAACATTACAACGACTCACTACATCAAATAATTCTCGAAATACATTCTTGTCAGGGAGCTCTTTACAAACCCACTTGTCATAGTGTAATGTATCTATGGGTTTATATTCGGATGCAAGTATCAACAATATATGAGCATGAGGAAGACCTCTCTTCTGAAACTCAATCACTGAAACATGTCCAATCACCTCCCCAAATACGGCTTGCTTGATAAGTAAATGCATCATATCTTGGAACTTCTGATAAAACACTCGTATAGTCAGATCAGGACGATCAACAACACTTTGTCCAGGTAGTAATGCATCATCTATTTCCTTCCATCGTGGATTACATGTGAATGTGATGAAGAGATCCGGTTTACCCCTACTACGAACAATTGCCATTGCATCTTGAAATAGTTGGCACATATATCTTGGACCTCCAACAAAAGATGAAGGCAAAACAATTCTACGGCCAACATTTTGACCTTCAGCCCTCTCGAAGCCATCTCTAGCCTCAACCATGTCAACCAATCCTTGGTACACTTCACCACGAAGTGTTTTTTGGTTATTGCGCATCCACAAAAGCTGTAACTCCTCTAGAGTACTATAAGCATTCACGACATACTGTTGTAATATCCTACCCCCTCGAAGAAGACACTCCACGATATCATCTCTTATTTGTAAGCGAAAGACATAATATTGCTTTTGACTCAATTTTTTTCCATCGGTAGTCTGTAAATAAAGATGTCACCCATCCTCTCCACTTGAAAATAATAAAACATACAATAAGGACATGTAAGCTCGATGCATGCTGGGGATTCTTTTCAAGTCCCCCGGGTCAAAAATTCAGTACAATGTCGTGATATCCAATATTTCTATCATCCCCTTGTCCTGGCATAATTGCAGCAACTTCCGAACCCCTTGGAACAAGATATTGCCAACCATCACAACGATGCTCCACAATAACCATCCTCATATTGGGTACAATAGCATCTCTAGACAAAGAAGTAGCAGATCGTAGAGCATTTGCATAGGGATTTACTCTATGCATCATCAATTGTAAACACTCTAGAATACTACGATCTAAATTTGAAACATGATGCAATTTGTTGCTCAACTCATGTTCGGTATCAAAAAAATATAATTGTGCAAAGCGTGGAACTTCATTTTGTCCTTCAGTAGGCACTAAAGAACCAATGTTATGATAGACAGAGCCATGAACTTTAAAAGTGTATACACCTCTCCGACCATAATTAATAGTCTCATCGATATGGGCACCAAGAGACAAAAATACCAATGCATTATTATATCGCCGAATGTTTTTTAAGAATTGTCTACTTCTTGTTGTGGTTGAGCTCATCAAATCTTTCAATTCATTTGGTGGCTAATTCAAAGGAAGTAATCGAACTTTTCCATCATAGCAGCAATATTTACCCACAAATGTTTGGATAGTCTTTCCTTCATCCTTCCATGCCTTTGCTCCACATTTGGAGCAAACAAAATCTAAGCTTCCTAAGTTGTGCAACACACACTTTTTGGATATAATTGGTGCTATAGACTTGTGATGTAAAAGGAGAGATGTTGGATATTTAAAGCGGATGAACAAACAATGCTTTTCTACTTTCGAATAGTTTCCCTCTACTATGTTCATTGTTGTCCCAACATTCATGGGTTCAGAGTTTCCTTCATGTACATCATGCATGCTCTGCCTTTCATTGCACTCCAATAAAGTTCCAATAGTACTTTGTAGTGAATGCCTTGTTCTTTCTTGTGCTATTTGCTGCCTTGTCTTTCAGGAATCATCACATAGTCGACTACGTCGTGGATGACCAGGTGATAATATACGTGGTCCAGATACCATCTATGAAATCAAGTGCAAATAGATCTCATATTATAAATATAATATACTTGCTATAATTTTGATCAATCACTAAAAGGACATTCTTATGCATAATAGAAAATCAATATAAAAAGGAACATCTAATTATATCCTCTAAACTAAATACATTTGACACATTGATAGTGACTCAATTAAAAAGTACAGTTTGATGAAGATACAGCATAACATTACATATTTCTACCATTAGTAGGACTAAATACATTTGACACTGTTGATAGTGACTCAATAAAAAGGTACAGTTTGATGAAGATACATCATAACATTACATATTTCTACTATTAGAAAGATTAGTAGGATTAGGTCGTTGAGAAACTTGACGCTGCTTTGGTCGAACTAATCTAGCCAAAGCACTTAATTTATTTGAGGTAGCTCGAATATCTGAAAGTCTTGAACCTTGAACCTTTGTCAAAGCACCGAGCTTGTTGATGATACTTCTCAATCCTGGCAGGATTTGTCGTAGATTATTGTCTTGCATTCGTCCTTTTGATTTACGTTGACTCCGCGAAGCCTCTTTTCGAAGATTCTCAATAGATGCCAATATCATCTTTTGAGAATCCTCAACTTTGGAAAGTTTTTCTCTCATGTATGCCTCACTCTCTAGTCTCTGCAAGTTTGATGCTTTTGTCTCTTCTTGCAATTTCCATAGTATCCCACTTTCAATCTCCAATGCAGAGCTTAAAGTTTCAACCACATCCGAGACATTGGTTTGCATTGTCTCCATCCTATTGCAGGAGGCTTTGATCTCTAGCAAGGTTTCAGTAATTTGCTTCTTAGAATTCCACTCGACATTTTGAGCTGCTCTCTTTGCCGCACGCACATTTCGAATACAAAGAGATGAAAGCATCTTTCGTTCATTAGCAGATGCACTATTCCTCCCGACATTTTGAGCTGCTCTCTTTGCTGCACGCACATTGCAAATAGTAGGAAGAGATGACAATATCTCCTCTTCACCCGCTGATGCACTTCCAGCTATCCCGGAAGATATCAAGCCGTTGGTTGCAATAGCCAATGGAATGGCACAACTAATCTCCATTTTACTGTACACAAAAAACTACAGTGGTTGCAAAGAGAAATGTGACAACCAAAGAGAAGGTTTGAATGCTTGTAAATTAAAAAATAACCCTCATAGAATATAAGATATCAAGCCGTTGGTTGCAATAGCCAATGGAATGGCACAACTAATCTCCATTTTACTGTACACAAAAAACTACAGTGGTTGCAAAGAGAAATGTGACAACCAAAGAGAAAAATACTTCATTTCTATCTAGATGTGAAAAACAACAAAGGATTGCATGAGAAGTGGAAAACAAACCAAAATGCTCATGAATCACTTTTGTTCAGTAGATAAAAGTTTTGCTCAATACATGATCAACCCCATCTACATTTGAAAATGGAAAAAGAGAGTTTAGCACTGGGACGCTTGAAAATATTTGCTCCTTATCAGATCCTACAATTCTCTTTAGCACATTAATTTTGCTATAAACTTCAGATATAGAACAACAACTTAATTCAGAATCAAGGTAGAGGGCATCTGAGTTCCCATCTTTACTCAAATTTGCAAAAAGGTGTAGGTTGCGAAACCATTGACTGGGATCATTCTGGATTCTGACAAATTCTTCTATAGTAACAACCCGGAAAGAAACCTCAAACAATGCTTTGAAAGAAGTCAGCTTTGTTTTCCGGAGATTAGTGAATCATTATATGATCCATTACTATCTCAATCGCTTCCAATCCATGACCAAAACATTCAGCAAATACCCTAGGTGCCATAAAGTTCCTAAGTAAAAAAAGAGAGACATTGTAAGTCTAGCTGCTCTAGGATTTCATCCACAAGACTTTACAATATGTCTCTTTAAATAAGTATGTTTCTAGGTCTATTTCCCATCCCTCTCTCTCCCTCTCCCTCTCCCTCTCTCTCTCTCACTCAATATCTAAAATTTATAGGGTTCGGAAGCAATACTGGATCTTTCAATCACACGTGTTATTCTCTCTATCCAACCCTTTTTGAAATCTATAATGATTTCATATGATCTTCTATCCATGTGGTCACCTTTTGGTGATCAAACTATGGATTATTTTGAATTGTAATGCATATGTAATTGCATTAGGAGAGAAGCCCCCAGTTCGCATCATATGGAAAATTAGATCAGTCCTTGCCTCTTTGGGACATCATCTCCTCCTACAATTATCAAACTCGGCATAATGTATAGAATAATCAGGTGTTTTATCTTATTATTAAGAATAAGATGTTGATTATCCAAATTCCCTCTTGAATTTCATACATTAGGGCACTTATAATATCCTTGGGATCTTTTGAAACTATTTGTATGAGAGTGACAAACTGGTTATGTTAATTATCACTGGAATAGCATAGCTAGATTTGGAGGGCCTATCATTAGATAGATCTTTCAATACTTCCATAGACAGGACCCTAAAAACCTCTTCCTTATTAGGGTGAAGACAAAGATCCCATCTTGGTTTAGTATGATGGCTCTCTTGGGATTGCCTTTCGAGTATCATGCCTTGATTTTCAAGACTACACATGAATCTCTAAGGTCTATTGGAAAATGCTCTAGGCATTTACATCAAGCCCGAGATCTTTGGAAACCCTCTGACATTAAAATCTACATCTTTGGATGGAATTGTTACTCACATTTAACTCTCCCTATGTCTCTCCCTCCCTCTCTCTCTCTCTCCTCCCCCCCCCCGCCCCCCCCCCCCCACCGCCCCCCCCCCCCCCCACAACCTCCCCCTCCCCCCCCCCTCTCCCCCCCTCTCTCTCTCTCTCCCCCCCCCCCCCCCCCCCCCCCCCCCCCCCCCCCCCCCCCCCCCCCCCCCCCCCCCCCCCCCCCCCCCCCCCCCCCCCCCCCCCTCCCCCCACCCCCCCCAACCCCCCCCCCCACCCCCCCTCCCTCCCCCCCCCCCCCCCCCCCCCCCCCCCCACCCCCCCCCCCCCCCCCCCCCCCCCCCCCCCCCCCCCTCTCTCTCTCTCTCTCTCTCTTCTCTCTCTCTCTCTCTCTCTCTCTTCTTTGTTTGTGTGTGGTTGTGTAGCATGCACGCGTGTATGTGTGTAAGTACCCTTTAAACTCAGTTCATTTTCAACTATTTGTCTCTCTATGTGTGTTTGTGTGTGTGTTTTCTCCCTCCCTCTCTCTCTCTCTCTACTTAGTTCACGCCTACCAGTTTAGGACCCCATAGTACTTTTATCTTATCATTTTATCATTTCATTTTATTACTCAGACTTTGTATCAGATTCAACACATTGTAACCCTCTAGTCTCATAGGTCATTTTGGCCTTTTGAAGACATTAATATAACATTTCATTTCATTTTATTTCTCTCTCGGTCAAGCACAGGAGCTATCAAGATCCAGACAATAGAGGATTTGAGCCATACTCTCTCGATATCTAGAGTGCTGAAGATGTTTGGATTCTAGTAGTAGTAGTAGTATTTTTGTTCTAGTCTTTTAGCACCCAGACATGGTATCATAATCACAGTTTTGTAATAGTTTGGTCTCATAGTTGATTTTGGCCTTTTGAAGACGTTAATATAACATCTCATTTCATTCGACTTCGTTCTCTCTCTCTCTCTCTCTCTATCTATCTTCACATTTTTTGTAACAGTTTGGTCTCATAGGTTATTTTGGCCTTTTGACCTAATTTACCTAAGTTTAGGTCAAAACATTCACAACTTTGTAACAAATTGGTCTCAAAGGTCATTTTGGCCTTTTGAAGACATTAATATAACATTTCATTTCATTTTATTTCTCTCTTGGTCAAGCACAGGAGCTATGGAGATCCAGACGGCTATGTAGCTATGGGGCTACATAGTGTTGGGGTATAGGCGCATGTGCCTTGCCCGGCCGCCCAGAGTCTGGGCGCCCACTGACTTGTATACCTTATACATAGCATAAGTGTATAGGGGGCTGCTCACTCTTTGAGTCTCCCCACCCACATCGTGTCTGTCTCCTTCTCTCTCTCTCACTCTCCGTCTGTGGTGCTCCCCGATCCCCTTCAATTGGTATCAGAGCTATGGTGACCGCAGAGAGCACGACGGCTTTGAGAGCTTCGAGACGATAGCTCGCGCGATAGCTCGCTCGCTCTCGACGGTGGAGTTCGATCGCGGAGTTTCACGGAGAGCGATTTTAGCTTGAGGAGCATTGTCTTTGGAGCTTGGTGTGGTCAAGCTTGGTCGAGGAGGCGGTTGCGGCTTCCTTGGTGAGAGGAGCTTTTGAGCTCAATGGAGCTCGTTAGAGAAGTGCTCGGCGGAGGAGAGCTTGACATTCGAGTGCTTGGATGCTATTGTGGCAGAGATCTTGCGTTGGAGCTTGCATTGAGAGGACATTGCATCATGCAGAGTGGAGCAGGAGCAGGTTCAAGACTGTGTGCAGCTCGTTTTTGCCATTTTCAGGCTCTAAAACGCAGTTTTTTGCGTAGCTCCGTCATACAGAGTCAGATCTACATGATCTAGGAGTCTAGGTCAGGGTTTTGGCACACTCCGGACACGATGGTGATGTCTATTTTCTGAAATTATGCTTTGAATTACAGCAGGTACAGCAGCAGGTTTATTTGTGCACTTTCGGGTCCCAAAAACACTGTTTTTGGTATATCTCACACACACGGAGTATTTTCTGCAGCAACTAGCAAATTCATAGGTGTACACAGGTTTTTGGATATGCATTTGTCCAGAGAGCCACTCATGTGAGAGTGAGCTATGTTGCCATGGTCTTGGCGGTTTATGTATGCCATATATGGATTTGTGTATTTGTTTGTGGCTGAGATTATTTAAGATTTGGCTCAATTTACGTATTGCTTCTACGTATCCGTAGGTTGCTCTTTGACAGTTTAGTGGTTGAGTTTACTCCCACTTTGACAGGTGATTTTCAGTCATCATTTGGTTGGAGTTTGGAGTCACTTGTGTATGCCCTTGTGTGCCGTATTTCGCATTGCGCATAGCGACAGATCTTGCAAGGTTTTTCGAAATGTTGCTATAGTTATCTGGCAGACATTTGGTCATCGATTGAAAGGTATTTTGGCAGCAATCATCACTCACATGTATGTCATTTGCGGTGCCGTTGAGTGGTACTCCGGCAAGAGCGGGTATGCTCATATGTATGACTTTGTGAGGTGATTCCGGTCGAGTTTATTCCCGGATTGGCCATCGTGGCATATATTATTGTCTCTTTGAGGTTTACTGTTGAGACTTTGCTCCAGTTACAAAGGACACTCTGCCAAAATTTTGTCAGATATTTATGCGCGATTGAGTCATATTGACTTGTGATTTTGTGCAAGGCTTTGCATGGTTATTGGTGCAACTTTGCATCAGATTTTATAGCCATATTTGCAGACTTTTGTTGATGCGATTCGAGCCAGTTTAGGGCTGAGAATTTTGTAATTTTGGGTTGATTCAGTGAAGATTATGCACAAGGTTATGGTCGTCATGAATGCGTCTTGTAAGTAGTGCGTTTGATTGCAGTGTGATACTAGAGCAGGCGAGGCTTGTATTGACATTGCGGGAGCTCTATTTTGGAGTGTGTCTCACAGGTTTTACATTGTGTTTCTGGCCATATTGGTAGACAGTTTCTAGGTGTTGTCGGTGAGGTGGTTTTGCTTTCTAGTTTGCTACATTGTGCTCATGGCAGAGACAGGTGATCGATCAGATTGTGACCTCTCACAGATGCGCGTGTTTGATGGGTCAGACTTTGCGGCATGGAGAGAGTGTATGCTTGATGCATTGACACAGCGAGGGTTGCATCGACCATTGAGTGGTGATGCAGGTAGACCTTCAAACATGTCTGACGATCAGTGGCAGGAGCTAGAGGAGATGGCACTATCTACGCTCTCTTTGCACCTTGCGGAATCTGTATATGCTCTTGTTATGTATGAGACTACTTCGAGAGCACTTTGGCGCAGATTACATGATATGTATGATAGATCTGAGTCATCACGGACTCGTGTGAGACATGTACATTCACGAGCACGCCGACAGGTGACATGTTGGTATTGTGGTCATTCTGGACACGTTAGACGGCGCTGTTTTCGTCGTATGCAACATCGTAGGAGACATGGCAGTCTCAGAGATGTATGTAGTGATGCCATGGACTCAGTTGCTTTGACAGTTGATGCAGATGTAGTATCAGAGTATACTAGTGACGAGGATGTCACTTTTACCTCGAGCTATGCACGAGATTCTATACATGTGGATAGTGCACTCCCTTCGCAGTGGTTGCTAGACGCAGATGCTATGTTTCATGTCACGCCGCATCGTGAATGGTTTTGTAGCTATTCTAGCGAGATGCTTGGCAGTGTACGTTTGACCGATGGATCGGTGCATGCGATAGCAGGTGCAGGAGATGTGAGACTGTCATTACCGAGTGGTGCATCTTACTTGTTACGACATGTGCACTATGTACCAGATTTGACAGTGAGTCTGATCTCGATTGGTCAGCTTAGAGATTATGGATGTCAGATTTCGCTACAAGAGCGAGATTTTGTGATGCATTTGGGTTCTCTAGTGATTGCAAGAGGTGCCAGGAGTGGTACAGGTTACCCATTGCATGTGGATCACGCGAGAGACGGTGTTGTCTCTGTGATCATGCAGCCAGGTAGACAGCGAGAGAGCAGGCGAGTCTCTTTTGCTTGTGGGTTGCAGGATGCTTTGCATGGAGTGCAGAGTAGTGAGCTCGTTGTGCACACAATTGGGGCACGACTTGAGCAGTCACACAGAGAGGTGACAGAGTCAGACATGCATGCTTTGCTAATGACTGAGCAAAGCAGAGAGTCAGTTGTGCAAGATACTTCTATGCAGGATAGACAGGTAGAGCGGTCTTGCTGTAGTGAGTCACGACAGGAGGACGTTGTGCAAGAGTCTATGCATACGGAGTTAGAGCATGAGAGCTCTAGTGAGTCACAGCAGATTGAGTGGTCATGTTTGCAGTGGATGATTGCAGAGGAGGCTGAGACGTCAGCGATTATGCAATCATTCCTTTCTATGCTCGACAGTGAGCATGGGGATATAGTTGTGCAGGATATGTCTTCCAGCAGACACCTAGAGCAACTAGTTTTCTCTGAGGTTGCACGACAGGTTGATGCGTCTTTTGTGGACAGTCAGGAGATGCATGTGGCTGACACGCCTTGTCAGTTAGAGATGCCTATTGCCACGGATATATATGTTGATGCATGCTCCGTAGAGCTAGCAGGGCCCGCTAGCATTGCATCGGCATTCGGTGGTCTCATGTATGAGATGCTAATCTTGAGACCGGATATCGCAGCTGCAGTGGGAGCATTTGCAGTTGGGGTTGTCAGTCGTTTGTTGACTGATGATGGCATAGTGCACGAGGGAGATATGCAGGTATTGCATACATACTTGCAGTACGTGTGCGGTACGTCTGGTGTATGGACTTACACGGGAGCAGGACAGCCGGATGCACACGATCACAGCCAGCCAGTGGGCATCGGTTGAGAGCGGTTTTCTCTCACCTTTTGTAGTCTTTAGACTAGGTTCCCTTGCTTAAAGGCACAGTCACCTTTAAGTGGGAGGTTGTTGGGGTATAGGCGCCTGTGCCTTGCCAGGTCGCTCAGAGTCTGGGCGCCCACTGACTTGTATACCTTATACATAGCATAAGTGTATAGGGGGTTGCTCACTCTTTGAGTCTCCCCACCCACATCGTGTCTGTCTCCTTCTCTCTCTCTCACTCTCCGTCTGTGGTGCTCCCCGATCCCCTTCACATAGCAGAAAGTACAACAGAGGATTTGAGCCATACTCTCTCGATATCTAGAGTGCAAATGAGGATGGATTATAGTAGTAGTAGTAGTATTTTTGTTCTAGTCTTTTAGCACCCAGACATGGTATCAGAATCACAGTTTTGTAACAATTTGGACTCATAGTTGATTTTGGCCTTTTGAAGACGTTAATATAACATCTCATTTCATTTGACTTCGTTCTCTCTCTCTCTCTATCTTCACATTTTTTGTAATAGTTTGGTCTCATAGGTTATTTTGGCCTTTTGACTTACCTAAGTTTAGGTCAAAGCATTCACATTTTATAACAAATTGGTCTCATATATCATTTTGGCCTTTTGAAAACATTAGTATAACATTTCATTTATTTCTCTCTATCTTCACAATTATGTAACAGTTTGGTCTCATAGGACTTTTAGCCTTTTGAAGACGTTAATATCATTTCATTTCTTTCTCTCTATCTTGTATTTTTATGGATTATGGATTATTTTAATTTACCATTTCCGATTACTTGACAACTCTCTCTCTCTCTCTCTCTCTCTCTCTCTCTCTCTCTCTCTCTCTCTCTTTTGGTCTCATAGGTCATTTTGGCCTTTTAAAGATGTTGATATAACATTTCTGAGCCATACTCTCTTGATATCTAGAGTGCAAATGAGTATGGATTCTAGTAGTAGTAGTAGTATTTTTGTTCTAGTCTTTTAGCACCCAGACATGGTATCAGATTCACAGTTTTGTAACAGTTTGGACTCATAGTTGACTTTGGCCTTTTGAAGACGTTAATATAACATCTCATTTCATTCGACTTCGTTCTCTCTCTCTCTCTCTCTCTCTCTCTCTCTCTCTCTCTATCTTCACATTTTTTGTAACAGTTTGGTCTCATAGGTTATTTTGGCCTTTTGACCTAATTTACCTAAGTTTAGGTCAAAACATTCACAATTTTGTAACAAATTGGTCTCATAGATCATTTTGGCCTTTTGAAAACATTAGTATAACATTTCATTTCATTTCATTTCTTTCTCTCTATCTTCACAATTATGTAACAGTTTGGTCTCATAGGACTTTTAGCCTTTGAAGACGTTAATATCATTTCTTTTCTTTCTTTATGGATTATGGATTGTTTTAATTAACCATTTCGAATCACTTGACAACTCTCTTTCTCTCTCTCTCTCTCTCTCTCTCTCTCAAATAATCAACAAATCAAATAATTAAATTGAAATAAAAATTAGCCAAGACATTTTACCTGGCTGCGCTACCTAGTTGAACTGCCTCACCACAACACGACTCCACTCTCCCTGGCTTGCACACTTGCTACCTACAATAAAAATATAGATTTTTAAGTTACATTCGAACGATACTTAGGAGGACACACACACACACACACAAACACACACACACACACACACACACACACACACACACACACACACACACACACACACACACACACACACACACACACACAGAGTTTTGCTGCAGTGTCGAGTGCATGGCAGCGAGAGGAACCGCTCACTGCACCCTAATCCCTTGGTGGGAGGTCCCACCATGCAACGCGAGGAGACGTCGGCAGCCGTTTCCGGCATGCAGCCTCTCAGGTGTGTGTGTGTGTGTGTGTGAGAGAGAGAGAGAGAGAGAGAGAGAGAGAGAGAGAGAGAGAGAGAGAGAGAGAGAGAGAGAGAGAGAGAGAGAGAGAGAGAGAGAGAGAGAGAGAGAGAGAGAGAGAGAGAGAGAGAGAGAGAGAGAGAGAGAGAGAGCTCTACCATATTGCATGTGTCTCTAAAACACACACAAGCACACACACACACACATGGAGTGGTCTAGTGGTGAAGAATACAAGGGCGGGTGCACCATAATACGCTGCCATGCAAATGGCCATGGCTCTATGGGTCATGTTTACCATTTGCTAAGCATGGATCAGAGGCGGGTTTACCATGGAGGTGGCGACTCTCTGCAGCCTACCCATGGCTCTGAAGGCAGTGTGGCGGAGCTCCACGTGCCCAACATGATCGCCCAAATAGAACTGGATAGAGTCTCAACAGCAAACTCTTCTTGCTCGTTGGAAGTACAAAGATCGTGTGTCCTCTCTCTCTCTCTCACACACACACACAGTACCCTCACGTACATTCTTTCGTGAACGTAGGAGACACATACAATGCGGAGCCTAGGACTTCACAACGCGGGTCAATGAATGACTGCACACGGTATCCAGCTGATAGCCAAGCATTTGCGCCAGCTTAGGACTTCATAGCGTGGGTCAGTGAATGACTGCACATGGTATCCAGCTGATAGCCAAGCACTTGCTCCAGCCTAGGACTTCACAGTGCGGGTCAGTGAATGATTGCACACGGTATCCAACTAATAGCCAAGCATTTGCACCAGCCTAGGACTTCACAGCGCAGGTCAGTGAATTGTTGGGATATAAAGCCCAATGTGGTCGCCCAGGTAAGTGGGCGGGCCGCCAGGTATGTACACATATTCTTTTGTAAAAACCTAATAAGAACTCACTATGCTCTACACATTACAGTAGAGCGAGTTCACCATATCGTCGTGCTCTTCTTCTCGCACTTTCTCTCGCGTCGCACTTCCACTCGTACTCCTTCAACTGGTATCAGAGCTCAGATCGAGGCTCGGGGCAGCACTGCAGGAGGCTAGAGTCACTAGCTCAGATTGGAGTGAAATTCGACAGGCAAAGACACGGCCCCAAATTTTGTGGGAAATGCCGTAGGGCTTGGTGTGCTCAGAATTTCATTCTGAGATCATCTCGGTCACCGTTCGGCTTCGACAAAGTTCTGCGCACGCCATTTTCGACTACGTGGTCTCAGCGGGTGCAGATCCGACTCTGCAAATTTGGGGTTTTTGGCCTACGACTGCAGGTGCTGAGGATATCGACACTCCCAGAGTGTTGATTTGTGGCTGTCTACACATCGAAGGACGGCTCACAGTTCTTGGAGGCGTGTCACATACGACACGGGCGCATCTACACACAGACTGTAGGCGACATCCACTAGTTCATCAGGTAGCTTGTGTTTGCTGCTTGATATTCCAGATTTCATCCTGACATTGCAGGTACTTCCACATGGGATGTATTGTCAGAGATGATGTATGTCTGTTGAGGGTTTGCTGGTTGAGTCACGCAGCAAACAACCGCCGCAGCGGTTACAACATATAGTGGGAAATTTGTGGATGTATGACTTTGTGGGAAGTTGTGCGCTCCTTGCCGCACTGTCGAAGCAAGGGACTTGCCGATACACCGTGTGCGAGCCACAAATGGATCCAAGCACACAACAAGACTAATCTAGCAAGCTCAAGAGAGCAAAGGGTGTGTCACTCATCGCTCTACGCTCGCCTTCGTGGTGGATTCCTCGCCGCGATCAAGAAGAAGCTTCAGTCGTGCCGCGCTCAACCGCTTCGCCGCCGTCGTGCCTTCGTAATGCTCGATCGCACACACACTCTCCCTCTCTCTCTCTCTCTCACACACACATACACACACACACAAGGAGGTGAAGAAGAAGAAGATGGAGATGGAGATGGAGCAAGAGCACTCTTCTATTGCACAAATGAGAGAATGAGTGAATTTTAGGTTTAGTTGGCTTTTATATGAGCGCACCCCATTCACACTTGGGCGCCCATGCTTAGCCAACTAATCCCTTGAATGTCCCAATTAGAGTGCGCCTCTCATCGGCGATCACTCTTACCCTTTTCCTATTGGTCCGACAAGCCCGGTACCTGACTCTACCAAATACATAATACACGCCCGTCGTAGGTGATGGGGTGTCCGTGAGCCGTGAGGGTTAACATGCCCCCCTTCCTAATGTAGATTTCTTCCTCGAAAGCTATTTGAGTTGAAGCTCGTTCGTCGAGGTGGAAGAGCATTTGAGATGAATGTCCTTAGCCTTCTTCAGTCACTACAAAATCAAACAACATTGACACAGTAATTGCATTCTCATAAGTGATTAAAAAGCATATGCAGTTTTAGGTAGACAAATTGATTGGTAAAAGAATTTCAAACAATTTGTCAGCAATGAACATTAAATTGCAATGTAATCAAATGCATAAACAGATGTAAAGGTAAAAAATTAAACAAGTCTGGGGTCGCTAATTTGACGGTCGAAAGGCACTAGAGATCGAATATTAATACCATGGGTAAGCTTCTTAATTTTTTGTGGTCAATTAAGTTGTTTAATCGCGAGAGCCAAGTATTCCTGTTCGAGGGCTGACTAGAGGCTATATCTAGAAGACCTTGTAGTTAAGCTACCATAAAAGGAATTTCTCATGAAATCATCGCCTGACTGATTACTTTTTCTTTGACCCCCCAAAGTCTTTTCACACTGATTCAATTTTGATGTGTGTTCTTATTTTGTATGCCTTGGGTTTTTTGATTTTCAAGTAAAAGCGTCCATACTGGGAACCTCTAGGGCTCTAGTACCATAGGCAATACATGTGAGTGAAGTACCAAATCAAGCTGAGATTTCTCTTCCAGCTTAAGATTTTACAGTGTGGCACTTTCATTTTTTGTTTGTTCATTTTCAGCATTTTAATTTTGTAACTTTGGGGGGTCATATAACACTGATACACCTCCCCAGGCTCATCACACTAGCAAACTCCCTTTATAATACTTAAGCTAAAGGTCAATAGGGTCAAGCCCACTAGAAAGCCCTAGTACATTTCACACAATGCTGCTTAAATCGGATTAAGAACCTAAGTAACCATTAATTATTAGGAAGGCATTCCCCATGGTATTAAGAGAAGATTTCTAACACCTAACTTGGTCAAACTAGTTTGTCGGACTGCTTGATTTTTAAACCTAGACAAGTGATTATGACAAAAAATTACATTGAATTAAATGTTTGATACTAAGCAAATGCGGTGAATATTAGGCTACCAATCACAATTAAAGCTGACAATCATAGATGCAAAAAAGATAAGGGGCAATGCTAATGGACAAGAAACATCTGTTTGTGTCGATGGTCGCGCTTGATTTGAAGAGTGAGTCGAGATAAAGATTCCATGAAGGTCCAAATCCTACCAATAGCAACACGCTCCTGTACACACTAGGAAACAAAAGGAATACCTCAGGCGCTCCCCCTAGAGAGTCAAGGGAATAGGATCTTGTAGAGGTTGGGGGGAAACCCTAAGGCTAAACCCCTATCCTCGTCGTCGAGATAAACAAAGTCATCATCCATGAGACCATATGTGCCATCCGTGTAGTCGTGTAAATTTTCTTCTTCATCATAGGTGCCCATGTTTACTAAGAAGGTCACAAGACGCCTATAGTCATCTTTGTCAAAAGGGTAGGCTTGTGCAATGGGAGAAACGCTCTCTACTAAGTATGGATCAGACGTGGTCAAGAGACGTATCAACCATTCTAACTCCTCAAAATTCCTCTCACATGCTAGCGTACCTATCAAATCCCATTCACATGCAAGCACTGGAAAGACCATGTGAAATATTTGTGAAAAGTAACGAGGGTACCTCTCACCCAAGGCAGGAGTGGATGACTCTAGCGTACTAGCCATATCTGTACACGCAAATAGATGATGGTTAGAGTGCAAATATTACAAGGGTCGTGTTCTTGTGCATAATTTGTTTTTATGATTTGTGTTATGGCTCTTGCTCTTTTACTTTTTTATCTTGTTTTTGTGAGTATAAGGCTTTATATATACATTCCCTAAGATCGGAGATTAAGAGGTCGAGAGGGAAGCAGGTGAATGATGGATGTCCACAAACACTCCCCCCTTCCTTGGGTAGATCATACCGTTTGAAATGATGTCGTCACCCTTTGAAACCAATTGTTCCAGTTGGTAATAGGTGAGGCTTTTTGCAAGTAGTTTTCTATTACCCTAGGTGCCTCGTCAAGTTGCAAGGGTGGTAAGGTACTCTCCCAGGATCGAACTTGAAGTGGTTCATCAGGTGATTCTTGAACACTGGGAGGTGTGGATTCTTTTGTAGCTTCATGGAGGTCCACTACTATAGATGGAAGCTGTGTAGAAGCTTTTACCTCTATGGATGTATTACATGAGGAGCTAGAAGCTTCATGAAACTCCCCCCTTCCTGAGCTAGGTGGAATAAATTGGTTTTGCCTTGGAGCCCAAACTAGCTCTGGACTAGGTGTGTAGCATTCTGTGATCTTTCCCTTCCCACGGTCTGCCATTGGCTTTAGCGTTACACTGTTTGACTCATATGGGTTTGTTGTCGATAGGGAAGGACACATTTTACGTTTAGGTACCCAAATTTGCTCATTTCCATCATAGTAGCCTTGGGCTTCTAATAGTTGTTTTGGAATCCATCGTGATTTGGTCTTGACTCTCCTAGGGCGCGCTCTTGGTTTTCCCGGGAAATTTTTTCTTGGAATGGATGGGAGGGTTGAGGTAGTTGGAAGTAAGGCCTTGGGGACCCATTGATATGTACTCTTAGGTCGTGTAGGTTGAGTACTTGCAATATTACTGCTTGCTGCAACTACAAGTGTTGAAGTGCTAGATTCATGGGTAGCCGGCAAAGACGAGTTAACCACCTTGGCTTGTGAATGTTGGCTATCCTTCAACTTTGCTAGAGTTTGCAACGTAGGTGACTTTGCTTGAATGATAGGGGTAAGAGTCGGTGGTCGCGTCGTGACACTACCAGTATCCCAATCAATAGTGCATTTGGTTGCCAACATCCACGTGCGTCCCAGGTTTACGTTGCCTTCCATAGCTCATGCGGGCATGACTAGAAACCTCTGCACTATGCTTCCATTGTCATAGACAACAGGGGTCTGAAGGACTCCAAGAATAGCAGGTTTCTTTTTATTAATGCCCTTGACTTGCATCGTACTCGAGGATAGAGTCGGTTTTCCTAATTGGCACCAAACTCCATAGGATAACAAATTGTGTTTAGCTCCCGTATCTAATAAGGCATTGTATAGTACTTTCCCATAGGGGCTATTTAGCTCAATTGGGTATCGTAGGGGTGGCTCAGATTCTAATGAGTCGTCATCTGTGTCCTCGAAAAATGCTTGCGTGATTCCCAGATTAGCCTCTCGTTGGCGTCTAAGACGTTGTTGTCGTTCTCGAGCCTCAACTCTTGCTTGGATTTTTTAAAGCTATGCTTGTTCCTTGGCAGCCTTCTTTTGATGGATGGCTTGCAACTCTTCCTGGCTTAGAGGATCATAATATCTTTTGAATTTACTCCCATTAAGGAATCCAATGGTTTCAACTCCATCTAGAGTCTCCACACGAATGGTACCTTGCGGAGTAATTTCACACACTCGATATGGTCCCTTACCAACGTATTTCAATTTCTTCTTTTCATTACGTACCCCGTACATAAGAACTTTATCACCAACCTTGATGTCTTTATCCTTTAAATGGCTATCAAACCACTTCTTTCTCCTATCCTTCTCCACTAGAGCATTTCGCACAGCTAATTGCCTTTCTTCATCTAGCCTTTCCAGGATATATAATCGCTCCACTAAGGGGTTACCATCCCAACCTTCTTGAGAAGCTACTCGAAGACTAGAAATGACAAACTCCCATGGCATAACTGCTTCTTGGCCATACACCATCTTAAACGGTGTGCAATTAATAGCAACTTTATACGCAGTACGATAAGCCCATAAAGCTGATGTAAGCTTTAGGTCCCAATCAGTGCGATGAGCCTTGACTGTCTTTGTCAAAATGGAGATGAGAGTTTTGTTGGTACTCTCAGCTTGGCCATTTGCTTGGGGATAATAGGGTGTAGACTTGTGGTGAGATATCATGAAGTTTGATGTGAGTTCTTTTATTACTTCATTTATAAAATGAGTTCCATTGTCACTCACAAGTTCAAAGGGGCATCCAAAACGCGTGATAATGTTCTCAAAGAGGAACTTAGCTGTTGTTTTTGCATACGCCTTTCGTGTTGCTTTTGCTTCAGCCCATTTGGTTACATAGTCGGTAGCGACAATGATATATCGTGATTGCGTGTTACGTGCAGCCGGACTATTCGGTCCTACAAAGTCTAAGCCCCACTTTTCAAATGGTTGGGTTACCTTGATAGGATGTAGAGGCATCCTATCCCTTCTTTGTGGCTTGTTGAAGCATTGGCATTCATCACATCCCTTTGCAAAAAGTGATGCATCCTTAAACAGAGTGGGCCACCAATAGCCTGACTGTAAGATCTTTCGGGCAGTCAACTTTCCTGAAAAGTGACCACCAGCTACGTCCATGTGTGCCTCTTGTAGAATATATAAATACTCATCCTCGCGGGCACAGCGTCTAAGAACATCATCTTTTCCTCTCTTATAGAGAGTTCCAGCCAGTAAGCAATAGGGTTCGCATTCCTTGATTAATTTTCGAGCTATATCTTTTCGCAGTTCTTTGGGTGGAAAACCATTAACTAAGAAGTTAACAATCTTTTCACTCCATTCAGGCATTGTCTCAACAATGAACAAAGGAGTATCAGGCAATTCATCATCAACCCCCGTAGGAGCTTCGCCATTAGGGATACGAGATAAATGATCCGCCATGACATGTTTCCTCCCAGGCCTCACAACAACGGTGAAGTCAAACTCAAGAAGAATTAACAACCATCGTGTAATTCGACCTGTGGAACACGGCTTGTTTACCAAATATAGAAATGCTTGATGATCAACATAAAACACAAACTTGGTAGCAAGAAGGTAATAGCGAAATTTCTTTACTGCGTAAATCATAGCTAGACTTTCGCGCTTTGTAGTAGTGTAGTTCATCTCGGCATCATTTAATTGGCGACTTGCAAAGCTAATAGGGTAGTCCAATTTATGTTCTCCTGGTTGAGTTATAACACACCCAATAGCAAAATTTGATGCATCAATATGCACATGAAAAGGTACATTCCAATCAGGTGTTCGCAGGATTGGAGCACTTGTTAGGGCCTTCTTTAATAACTCATAAGATTGATGACATTCTTCCGTCCAGTGAAACTCGATAAGAAGCTTGTACAATGGACGCGCTATCTCGGCAAAGTTTAAAATAAACCTTTGATAATAACCAACATGGCCCATAAATCTTTGAACTCCTTTATAGTTAGTAGGTGGTGGCAAATCGGCAATGGCTTTAATCTTACTCTCATCTGTGGATATCCCGTTCTTGGACACTATATGCCCTAGAATGACTCCATGCTTAACCCAAAATTGGCATTTGAAAGGGTTCAATGAGATGCGATAAAATCTGCACCTTTCAAATATTTTTCGTAGATATAACAAATGCTTCTCCCAAGAAGAATAAACACAAAGGTCGTCTAGGAAAGCTTCACAAAACTCCCTTAGAAATTCTTTAAACGCAGTGTTTATTAATTGTTGGAATGTAGCAGGGGCATTCGTTAAGCCAAAAGACATAACACGAAATGCAAACACTCCAAACTCTGTGATAAAAGCAGTTTTAGCTTGGTCCTCTAATGCAATTGTGATTTGATTGTAACCAGAGTACCCATCTAAAAAGCTATAAGCTTCCTTGCCCGCAACTCTTTCAAGCACATGTTCTGAATATGGCAAGGGATAATGATCTCTCCTAGTGGCTGCATTAACTTTCTTGAGGTCCACGCACACTCTTAGTTTCCCATTCTTTTTTGGCACAATGACTATTGGAGAAACCCATTCTGAGTGCTCAATAGGGTATATGAATCCACATTGGATAAGTTTTTCAATCTCCTCTTGTACAATTTTGGCGTACTTAGGATTCAGTGGATAGGGTCGTTGCTGGACGGGTTTAGCAGTGTTGATCATGGGAATTGTATGTTGCACCACAGAAGGTGGAACTCCCTTCATGTCATGATATGTCCAAGCAAAGATATCCTTGTATTCCTTGAGGAGCTCCTTAAGTACAGCCTCTTCAGTTTCGGTAAGGTCTTGAGCAATAAAGACTGGTTTAGACTCCTCACCTGGTTCTGCTAATTCTATCTCTTTAACTACCGCTGGACCATCATAGACTCCACTGCTTCCATTGGTAGGTATTCGTTGGGCTTTGGCATACACAACCTTTCGCTCCCCCGTGGTATAAGATTTAAAATGTTCAGGAGCCGTATGTAAGTCAGCAGGCTCTTGTCCTGACGGAGACCTTTCTTTTAGTTCTGCCTCCTTTTGTTGTTGTGCTAACTCTCGGTTTTGACGTCTTCTTACAGTTCGACTCAATTTCGGCTCTGTAACCTCCAATTGAGCGAGGTCAATGGGTCGCGGGCTGCACCACATGACACTCTGGAGATGTTCACCCCAATTGTCTACTAGCTTTCGATGAGCATCACATGCCCCTAGATAGCTAAGCCATTCTGCAGTAGTTGTTCCTCTAGCTCCCCATGTATCTATAGTTTCCGCTAGGTGTACCCAATCGACATTGTCTGACTCAGCCATTCCGGGTAGGATATCCATATAAAGAGAGTTCTCCCCAATATCCGTGTCTTCGTTACACGTGTAACAATACTGTAATGGACCTGAGTGAATTGTTGTGTCTGATCGATTATCAATGATGAATTTATTTCCTAGAGGATACGTTCGACCACTTAAAAGATCAACTCGAATGACAGAGTCTTGGAACTGTAAGTAGACGTGGTTTTTGGACCAGTCATGCACCATTTTTGCTTCCCTCATGAATGGACGCCCTAAGATCATCTCAAATGACATAGGATGCTTGGAAAAATCCATAACAATGAAAGTCTGCCTTACCTTGTGTCCCAAGACCTTGATCCTGAGATCCTTAAGCATTCCAATAGGCGTAACAATAGATCCATTAGCCATTTTTACCACTACGCTTGTGGCTTCAAGGTGAGGTCGCCCCATAGACTCCCAACAACTCTTTGTCACCATGCTGACTCCCACACCACCGTCAAGGACTCCCTTTACAGTTAATGCTTTAGTAGTGATTGGCAGAGTAGCATTAGATTCATCACCTTCAAAGTATTGCCCCGACTTGTTAACGGGTACTTCAATTACAGATTCATGTCCCGCTAGGTCAGATGGTGGTGCTAAATGTTCCTCATCATTCATTACCGAGTCAGGTTTGTTCATATGTGCAAACTGTGGTAATCGGGCCTGTAATTCTCCATTGAGGAAGGCTCGAAGAGCTGAGACTAGCTCGGGGTCTTTATATAGTTTGGACATGATGGTGGTTCTAACTTCTGAAGACATGAAATCCATCAATTTGGCAACATTTAATGGCATCTTGTGGGACGTAGGACCCTGACAAGAGAATGGTGAAGATGGAATCTCCACTTCCTCAAGGGGGTCGGGCATTCCCTCACCAAACATTCTCTCTATTAGGAAAGGTGTGTGTCCACTTTCAGATGTCCTACCCTCACTCTCTTCTCGAATGATACTGGGTATAGCTAACGGCCTGTAGTTCTTGTGAGGTTGAACTTGTGTGGGAAACACTGTGTCCGACATCTGGATATGTTTGGGTTCAGGTTCTAATGTTTGTTGAGTTTCTTCCACCAAACCCCTCAGTTGTTGGACTCGTTCAATTTCCACTGTTGGGTTTGGATAGGTTCCAATCTTTCTCTTGCAATCCTCATTTTTCGTCTCTCGTGGCTTATCTTGGGGGTTCGCAACTGGGTGGTTTAACTTTGAATAATCTTTTGGTGTTCATCGTAATTCCCTCTCGTGATCCTCCTCACTGGCTTTTTCCTTTGTAGTAATAGTTTTGGTCTCCGTGGTCTCTATCGAATCTGAGTCATCCTCAGGGTCACTCATATACATGGGATCCTCTCATGTCCCTATGTTAGTCTTTGAACTAGGTTTTGAGCTAGAAGCATTAAGGGATTTCTTTCGTCGTGTTTTCTTCTTTCTCGCTCGGCCAATGGATGTAGCATCTCTCTCTTCGAGGATGTAATTTTGCTTTTGGAGCATCGACCGTGTGAGTGCATTCACTGGTGCTATGTTTATAGTTGGTGGTGTCCTATCAATAATCTCTATTAAGTTCAATGGTGTGATTTTCGGTGCGTTTGGATTGTTAGGACACTGTGCGATCAAATGATCTATGCCACAACGATTACAAATGAGTATTGGCATTGCCAATGCACTCCCTTGACTTGTTTGCATTAGTGCAGCATTCTTTTACATTCTAATGGGGCACTCAGCTACTTGATGTGGTCCACCACATTCGTAGCACTGAAGAGGTGGTCTCCTGGCAAAACTATTAATGTTTTGGCCTCTTGCTGCTAGCGCAGTAGCTTGATATACCGGTTTGATTTGTCCCCAATGGTCTTCCATATAGTACATGGGACACTCCTCAAGCATGTCGACTCCATAGGTGATACTAGGGTCTATGTCCCCTTCGCAATCTACATAAGTACTAGATGACTTGCAACCTATTTGGTTCATAGGTGTAACTCTTGGATGAGGGGGTTGCGGTCCTAGCACCGGAGGTGGCAACGGTGTGGTTTGGACCACATTTTGGGTTCTAGGGACCATGTGCTGTAATGGCAACTGTTGCTCCATGGGTGGGGTAGGCATCAATGCAGGAACTCAAGGTGAGTCTGCCCAAGCTATAGGCGGTCTATTTTCCATGATGCGTTTAAGCATTAGGCAATCCTTCGCTTGATGGCCATACCTACCACACGCGTTACAAGTCCCGTTAAACTTTACTATGAAATTAGGGCATTCACTCGTAGTAGGTGGGCCCAAGCAAATTGAGCGCCATTGTTGCTCCCTTCTTGGATACATATGAGTGTTTTGTGGAGCACGATTACCCCTAAGGCTTTCTTGGATGGCCTTGGTGAGATCTGCCAAAGTCATCTCAGATATCGTTTGCTCGTTCACGATTGGCTTTATCTTCATTGGCTCATGCCCTGATGCTTGCGAGCTACTTGACTTCGCCTTGGCAGACACTCTTTCTCCTGCAATCATTAAATTATCCTCCAATTGGATTGCATTCATGGTGACTGCTTCCCAAGTAGTGATACCTCTAATGACTAGGCCATTATAGATACTTTCATGTCGTAGTCCCCTAATGAATCTATCGAGCAATTGGTTGTTGTTGAATTGCTCGTTTGGATTGCATCGAGAATTCAAATTCTTTAGGCGACTAATGAAGTCTCTCACGGATTCACCTTCTTCTCGTTGGGCTTTCTGGAGCTGAGAGGCTACACCCCAAAGTATTCCCTCTCGTATGTATTCTTTTAAGAACAGTCTCGTAAGAGTAGAGTAGATCATTTTCTCTTCTACTCTTAAGGTTCTATACCAATCTCCAGCCTTTCCGCTTAGGGTCAAACTCAAAGCTTTACACTTATGTAGCTCATTGTGCTCTTCCAAGGAATCGCACACATGTTCAAAGACTTCCATATGCTTTCTAGCATCTCCGTCTCCACTGAATTTCTGTGTGAGCTTAGCTACTTGAACTGCCTTGCTCCTAGGCTCTCTATCAGGTGCACTACGCATGTTTTCCGCAATAGAGCAACCGATAGTTTGAGCAAATGCTGCCAAATCTCCTATTTGAGCAGGTATAATGGGTGTATGTGCTCCTGGAACCACATGTGAGATGGGAGTTGGCCTTGGCCTTGGCATACGCGCGGCTCTTGGGTCCCAAATTTCGTATGGTGGTGTACCAGACGGTGGTCCAAAGTTTACAGGCGTGGCCCTAGGCATAGGGGGTGCCTGATATGGCATGTTATTATTAAATGGCATGGCTCCACTTGTATAAGAGCTTGGATAATTCCATTGTGGATTGTAAGCTCTTGGAATAATCGGAGGTGTAGGAGCTACATGAGGCTGAGGTACGACAGGTGCACATGATTGATACATACATGTAGGTATAGTTGGGAGCACTGTGCTACTAGGCATCGGCGCAGTGTTAACAAATGAACTCCATGGTGTACTTCTTGTCATGCTCACCATTGGGATATGCATGGTAGCCGTAGTGTCATTAAGAGAAAGATGAGCTAGATCTGGGAAGGTAAAGCTGCCACTTGTGGGCCCAGATTGTACTGAGGCTCCTGGCGAAACAACATATGGAGGATCAATGGGGCTCACTGAGGGAGTCTCCATTTGTGACAGGGTTTGTTGGTTGGCCTTTCCCGTATCCAAGAATCTCATTAGGCCTGTTGAAGGCATGTTGATCCCTGTGTTCTGTCTTTCTAACTCGACAATCCTATGGAGGACATCACAGACTTTCTGTTGTTGCTCATCTATGCTAGTAGCACCCGATGTGGATTGTAGAACATCTAACCAACCCACATGATAGGTGTGTCCTGTGTACCGATCAGTTAAAGCTTCTGCTTGTAGGTCATACTCCCAATTTTCGTTTAGGAATATACTATCTAGGCCTGGCGTGCTGGAGGTTTCCCTTCAAGTGGAAGCATTATTGCTCCCCATAGCTTGCCCCTCCGTGACTGCTACCTTGGGAGCACTCGGTTGCTCGGCTGGCATGATTGTTGTCATAGGAGCCTTTGCTTTCAGGGCTCGACTTTGTTCTAGCCTTCGTAGGTTCTCAATTTCCCTCTCCCTTGTTGCTTGCATATAGCGTTCGATCTCTTGTACTTCGGCTAGACTCCTACCATCAAGTAGTAAAACCTCAGAGGGAGATAGTCCTAAAGGATCAGGAGGTGCAGTGGATGGAACATTCACATGCACGCTCTCAAGAAGCATAGGGTCCATTTTAGGCATGAATGACAAATTTACTTCCCCACTCCCTTCATTTATTTCATTAACCGCATGTTCGGAGCGAGTAGCTCTACTAAGGGTCTCTTTTAAGCGGCTAAACACGCTGGACCCAGGCCGTGGGCCCATGGCATGCATGTCTTGACTTGAACTATCAGGGTTTGGTGTAGGATACCCCTCCATGACTTCGTAGTCAGAGGAAGAATCACTAGACGCGATATGAGGATCTTGGGTCGCGTTACCTTGAGTCCAGGCCGAAGGTCCAGAACCTAGGGTGGAGAAATAATGGGTGCCCGCGTAAATGGAGGCACTACCAATATGCTCGTGCTCTAACACTCGTCTAGAGCGTAGGTTCATATGACTTGGATCCCCTAGAAGTGTCAGTGAGGGCCCGTGAAGGCTGCTCACCTAGTAATTTTGGGTGTTTTGCAACCCAAGTCTTTTCTTATTTATTTATTTTTTGATTTTTTGGTCCTTTTTTTTTGACCCAGCTATAGAATAGAACGTATGATAGCTCAAAACGAGCGTCTCGGTTAGAGGGACATGCCGTGCTTTACAGCCCTCCGTTTGGTCACTTTATGCCCTCGGAATCCCTAAAACCGTCAATTTCTAGTAGGGAACTAGGCCCAAATTAGAAAGTCTAAGGGTGCAAGTGGGAAGAGAAGGGAGGAGAGTGGAGGACTTGCCCCACATGCTCTCATTCCCTCTTGAGGGGGTAGGGTATATATATAAGAGCGAGTCTAGTATATATCATAGGACTAAGGCTTGGGCGGGGCTTGGGCTTGGGAAAATGATCCTGATCCCGATCAAAATTTTAGTGTAGCCCCCCAGTCACTCACGCTTAAATATTTTCGGTTTTTTTTAAAAAAATTTAATTTTCTTATTTTTATTTTTATTTTTTTTGGCGATGACCGCGTGCGGTTTAGGTGACCCTTTCTTGGCCACACACACTCTCACCTACCTAACCTCCCAGTCAACAGCTCACAGACAGCTCACTACCTTATCTACTTACTAACAGTGCTGCTAACCACTGACTAATCTGTTAATTGCTTATTGACAGTGAGCTAACTGTCCACCTACTTCCTCTCTCACTACCTTGCTGTGCAAAGACTGTGTGAAGCCAAACCTTGACAGAAAACTGTGTACAGACTGTGTGCAAACAGAAATTGCTAACTGCCTTCCTACTTATTCATTCATTGCAAACAAGCTAACGACTACTAATTGTGCAAACAGAAATTGCTAACTGCCTTCCTACTTATTCATTCACTACAAACAAGCTAACGACTACTAATTGTGCAAAGACTGTGTGCAAACAGAAAACACAACATTATGCAGAAATCATAGAACTTGCAGACAACACAGAAATTAACAACTTACAGAAAAACAACTCATTCCTCTTCCTCTTCCTCTTCTTTCCTACTACAAACAACTCATAGGAGAAGCACAAAGTGCCTCTTGGGCTTAGTGCAGGGCGATTCCCCGGCAGCGGCGCCAAAAATGTGTGCTCCTTGCCGCACTGTCGAAGCAAGGGACTTGCCGATACACCGTGTGCGAGCCACAAATGGCTCCAAGCACACAACAAGACTAATCTAGCAAGCTCAAGAGAGCAAAGGGTGTGTCACTCACCGCTCTACGCTCGCCTTCATGGTGGATTCCTCGCCGCGATGAAGAAGAAGCTTCAGTCGTGCCGTGCTCAACCGCTTCGCCGCCGTCGTGCCTTCGTAATGCTCGATCGCACACACACTCTCCCTCTCTCTCTCTCACACATACACACACACACACACACACAAGGAGGTGAAGAAGAAGAAGATGGAGATGGAGATGGAGCAAGAGCACTCTTCTATTGCACAAATGAGAGAATGAGTGAATTTTAGGTTTAGTTGGCTTTTATATGAGCTCACCCCATTCACACTTGGGCGCCCATGCTTAGCCAACTAATCTCTTGAATGTCCCAGTTAGAGTGCGCCTCTCATCGGCGATCACTCTTACCCTTTTCCTATTGGTCCGACAAGCCCGGTACCTGACTCTACCAAATACATAATACACGTCCGTCGTAGGTGATGGGGTGTCCGTGAGCCGTGAGGGTTAACAGAAGTCTATGTACTGTCAGATTTACTGTAGCCTTTGTTGAGGGTCGAGTGAGGTTTTATTGAGCTGGGGGATTCTCGAATGTTGAGATCCTTTCGGTGATACAGGTCTTGGAGCGATCCCTCGAGCACCCTTAGATAGGCAGCTAGGATGTATTGACTGTGAGTTAGACAGTTGGGATTGCATCTTTGCTTTACTGCCGTCAAGGCATTGTCGCAGTCTATGCTTACAGGACAGTCAGAGACAGTACAGGTGCAGGACAGGTTTACCCACAGCTTACAATGTTAGAGAGATAGTGGTTTTTTGAGCTGTTTTTTGGTCTGTTTTTAGTACACCAGAGCCATTTTACAAAGGAGACTCTGCCAAAATTTCTGCAGAATCTGAAGCTTTCTTGGTTCATTTGACAGGTTGATATTGGTTTGGAGGTCAGTTTACAGGGGAAACTCTGCCGAATTTTTCCCAGGAAAGTAAACTACTGTGAAGCGTAGCTATGGCTGGATCACAGGACACTGCTCTTTACAATATCAAGAAGCTGGATGGAACCAATTTCCCATTGTGGAAGCAGCAGATTTGGCACGTGTTGGTACAAAAGAAGCAGATAAAACCTATAAAGCTCAAGGGGATAAAACCAGAAGATATGGACGAAGATGAATGGAGCGAAATGGATGAATTGGCACTTTCTACCATTATGTTGACTTTGGCAGAAAGCGTTTACTTCAATGTAGCAGAAGAGATGTCGGCTTATCAAGCATGGTTAAAGCTGAGTGATCTTTATGAGAAGCAGAGTGCAGCTTCACAGGTATACTGGCTTAAGAAGCTTGTTGACTTGAAGATGAAAGAAGGGACACCTATGTCCAATCATCTGAATGAATTCAACACAATCTATAGTCAGTTGTCAGCTCAAGGTGTCAAGTTTGATGAACCTGTTAGAGCTATGTTCCTGTTGATCACATTGCCGGAAAGTTGGGACACTTTTCACACAACTTTGAGTAATTCTGCACCTCCAGATGGTTTGAACATAGTAGGTGTAGAAGGAAGCCTGCTTACTGAAGAAACCAATAGAAAGACAATGGACAAAGGCAAAGAAACAGCCTTAGTTGTCAAGGGAAGGACCAAAGAAAAGTACAAAGGTGGAAAGAGGAATCAGTCTCATAGCAAGTCCCGCAGTGCTAAAGGCAAGGGTGACATAGAATGCTACCATTGTGGCAAGAAGGGTCACATGAAAAGAGACTGCAGAGAATGGAAAGCAAAAAAAGGCAAAGAGAAAGCTGAAGACCATGGTGAGAAGAACAAGTCCTCAGTGAAGATTCAAGAAATAAATGTGACAAACA
This sequence comes from Adiantum capillus-veneris, assembly GCF_014529385.1. NCBI lineage: Eukaryota > Viridiplantae > Streptophyta > Polypodiopsida > Polypodiales > Pteridaceae > Adiantum > Adiantum capillus-veneris. The sequence continues at coordinate 39,000,410 of NC_140957.1, forward strand.
CTGTTGTAGAGGATGACAGTCTAGTGTCAGGAGACATCTACTTCTTGAAGAATACAATGGACTCAACTCTTCTTACAGCATCTGATGGAAATGCACTGAGTGACTGGATTATAGACTCAGGGGCATCACTTCACGTGTCTCCAAACAAGGAGTGGTTTACCTCTTATGTGACCACTAAAGATCATGTTCGGCTAGGCAATGGGCAGACATGTGAGATCTTAGGTGTTGGAGATGTTCAATTGAAGTTTCAGAATGGCTCTTCTTTCACGCTGAAGAATGTGAGACATGTTCCCGCAATTACAAAGAGCTTGATCAGCACAGGTTTACTTGATGATGTTGGCTACGTCACCACTTTTGGAAAGAACATGTGGAAGATATCCAAGGGTTCTATGACAATAGCACATGGAGTAAAGTCTGGAGGACTTTACATGATTTATGTATCAAATGTCTCTAAAAATGTAATCAATGTAATCAGATCTGGATGTGTCACGCGACCTCCTGATAGGTTTGTTCCATCTATGAACTATGTCATGTTGACTGATTGCAATGAGCCTTCATGTTACAAGGAAGCAGTGCAAATGAAGGCCTCCGGGAATTGGCAATTGGCCATGCAGTCAGAGATGATAGCTCTGCATAAAAACAAGACATGGAAGCTAGTTAAATTACCACAGGGCAAAAAGGCTCTACCTTGTAAATGGGTTTACAGGTATAAGATCACCGCTCATGATAGTCAGCCAAAGTACAAAGCAAGGCTTGTTTCCAAGGGCTTTAAGCAAGAACAAGGCATTGACTTTGATGAAGTCTTCTCTCCGGTGGTCAAGATGACTACATTGAGATGCTTTCTTGCATTGGTTGCCATATTAGATTTGGTGTTGCACCAAATGGATGTCAAGACAACGTTCTTGCATGGTGATTTAGATGTGGAAATCTACATGCAGTAGCCAGAAGGGTTTGTTGAGAAAGGCAAGGAAGATTGGGTATGCCAGTTGTTAAAGAGTCTTTATGGCTTAAAACAATCACCGAGGGCATGGTACCATAAATTCCACAAGTTTATGCTTTCTCAAGGCTACAAACGTAGTGAGTTCGATCACTGTCTATATACAAAGAAGGCTAAGGATGGTAGTTGGCTGATCCTTATTTTGTATGTGGATGACATGTTGATTGCTGGCAAGCACTTGGAAGAAATTTCAGCTTTGAAGTCAAAGATGGCAAAATCGTTTGACATGAAAGACATGGGTGAGGCAAGTCATATACTTGGTATGCGCATTGAGAGAGACAGATCAAAGAAGTTGATTTGGTTATCTCAAACAGAGTATATTGACAAGGTTTTGCAACGTTTCAATATGGAGAAGGGAAAGGCACTGAGTGTTCCATTGCCACCATATGTGAAACTTAGCAAACAAGATTGTCCTGTGTCTGAGGAAGAACAGGCTGAAATGGATAAGATTCCATATGCGTTTGCAGTGGGTAGTTTGATGTATGCAATGATTGCTACTCGCCCAGACATTGCATTTGCAGTGGGAGTAGTAAGTCGATACATGTCAAACCCAGGCAAGAAACATTGGGAGGCAGTGAAAGGAATATTGAGATACTTGAAAGCTACAAAGAGTATGCGTATATGCTATGGGAGTCAGGAGCTAAGTGTAAAGGGTTTTACAGACTCAGATTATGCAGGTGACTTAGACAACCGAAGGTCTACGTGAGGGTATGTCTTTACATTGGCTGGTGGAGTAGTATCACGGCGTTCTAGATTACAAGATTGTGTTACTCAGTCTACTACAGAGGCTGAATATGTTGCAGCATCAGAGGCATGCAAAGAATCAATTTGGTTTAATCGACTAGTAACAGATTTGGGAATCAAAGAAGAGATGCCTGTGTTATATTGTGATAGTCAAAGTGCTATACAATTGGCTCGTAATCCAGTTTATCACTCAAAGACAAAGCATGTGGATGTGAAGTATCATTTCATCAGGGAAATGCTCGAGGATAAGCAACTTCAGCTTGTCAAAGTTCACACCACAGAAAATCCTGGTGATCTACTTACAAAAGGACTTCCCTCAGAGATCTTTGCGCATTTTTGCAAGCAGTTAGGTGTAGGGTAGTACATCACTTCTCTACATCTCTTGTATATTAGCTTGTATAGTAGCTTCTCTCACACTTAAAGTACCACATTGGACTTTAAGTGGGAGGTTGTTGGGATATAAAGCCCAATGTGGTCGCCCAGGTAAGTGGGCGGGCCGCCAGGTATGTACACATATTCTTTTGTAAAAACCTAATAAGAACTCACTATGCTCTACACATTACAGTAGAGTGAGTTCACCATATCGTCGTGCTCTTCTTCTCGCACTCTCTCCCGCGTCGCACTTCCGCTCGTACTCTTTCATGAATGACTGCACACGGTATCCAGCTGATAGCCAAGCATTTACGCCACTAGAGAGATGCTTTGCCATTTTTAGAAATTACAGGATTGAAGGGCCAGTATCCAGCAGGAGCTCTTTTGTAGGAGATGCCGTGTGGGAAGTGGCCTCAAGGGGGGGGGGGGGGGGAGGTAGTAGGAGACGCAAGCAAGCTTGGTGGTGGGGGTGGGGGAGAGAGAGAGAGAGAGAGACAGACCTTCGAGCTGTATCCAGCAGGAGCTCTTTTGCAGGAGATGCCGTGTGGACAGTGGCATCAAAGGGGGGGCGGGGAGGGAGGTAGTAGGAGACGCAAGCAAGCTTGGGGGAGGGGGGGGGGGGGGGGGGGGGGGGGGAGAGACAAACCTTCGAGCTCCTCTGCGTCTTCTTCTTCCTCTCTCTCTCTCTCTCTCTCTCTCTGTGTTGTACTTCATGGAGAGCAGGGAAGTGAGTAAGGAATATGAGGTGAGGTGCCGAGGTCCTAGGTTCCCTGGTGTACTTCAATGTGTACTTGAAAGCATTGCAGAGCCAGAGCTGTGAGTGCACGGATGCGGTGCGTGTGCGCAGAGAGTGCAAAGGCGAAACAGGGAGAGAGAGAGCACGACACAAGATGTGGGTGGAGCTCCCAAATCTCATTGTGTGAGCACCATGTGAGAATGTGAGTGAGAGCTCCTTATTCTTGGTATGTATAAAGAATAAGGAGATAAATGTGGGCGGCCGGACACTTCCCGGCGGACACGGGAAAAGCACAGTGAGACACACCGCCTTTACCTAACATTCTCCCACTAAAGGCTGTGTGCCGATAAGTGGCGAGAAGACTAGCCTAAGACTAGTATATACAAGAGGTGAGAGAAGACGGCTCTCAACCTATGCCCACTGGCTCACTCTGTAACCACTCATGTAGATGCAACATGCATACCACTAGGGCTAGAGCTATGATGACACTCCTGATGCAGGTATCGAGTGACGACCTGCATGGCTCCACAATGCACAATGCCAATGTCAGTCATCACACGACTGACAACTCCCACTATAAATGTACCAACCGCATAAGCAAGATCAGGTCTCGAAACCAAAAGGTCAGACATGAGAGACCCGAAAGCTGACGAAACATACACTATGTGTGCCAACCTATCCCTGTCAGCAACCTCAGTGCCATATGCATCCTCATCAGGAACCACCTGACTATGCATCACCATGTCAGCATCATCTAGCAAAGGCATGTCCGCTGAGAATGACTGCAAAACCAAAAAATCAGCACCATTGCAATCACACACAGATGTCTGAAGGACACTGTCGCCCTCAAACGTATCAGACGCATCATAGAACAATGCATCGATCTTTGGCTCAATTGATGTCACCTCAACTAATGACTAACAGAGTTGTGCGTCCCCAAAGATACCACTGTCTGCATGAACATCACCACAAGACAAATGCACAACCTGCTCTCCATGCAGCACATCCACAAAAGAGACACGCCTTGTCTCTTGCTCCAAACATGGCTGTAAATACACAGAGACTACACCGCCTCGTGTGTCAGAAATATGCAAAGGGTATACCTGACCACTCCTAGCACCTCAGGCTATCACCAGTGATCCCCTATGCATCTGAAATGACCGCTCTCCAAGCAGTACACAATGTCCACTACTCTGCAACTGACGCACTGAAATGAGACTTTGACTGAGTCTTGGTACATAACGTACATCTTGTAGCGTAAGCAACGCACCGCTAGGTAAAGACATGCATACATCTCCAGCACCCTCTATGTCATATTCTGAACCATCAGCAAACTGCACACTACCAAGTCTCCCACTAGAGAAAGAGCAAAACAAATCACGGCGTGGCGTCACGTGAAAAACTGCATGCTCATCTAGTAGAAAACGCGTAGACAATGTGCTATCCCAAGATACAAAGTAGTCTGAAGGCAAGCTAGACTCAAAAGTGACATGCCTGTCACATGCATACTCTCTAGCATCTATCCTCATAGTAGCACCATGCATCTGCCTCTTCCGCTGCCTCATACACCTGAAGCAACGATGCCTAATATGCCCCTCGTGACCACAATACCAACATGTCAGTCGCCGTGAACAAAAATCGCCTCTCATGGCCATGCCAAACAATGCTCGAGATCACAGAACTCTCCCACCTGAGAGCAAACCACTATCTCAAGCAAACAAAGTGAGAAAACTATTAAGCTCACAAGCCTCTACAATAGGCAAACAAATTTGACAAAATTTTGGCAGAGTCTCCCTTGTAACTGGAGCAAAAACTCAACAGTAAATCGCAAATGGAGACAACACAAAATGGCCAAATGGCCAAATCCGAGAATGTAGTCGTCCGGAATCACCTCACAAAGTCATGCAAAGAGCAAGCACGCTCTAGTCGAAGTACCACTCAGCGGAATATTGACAAAACTTGTCAACTTGTTTGCATAAACAAGCTTCAATGGATGCGCATAAACAAGTGCTCAACTACGAGCATCAACCATGCATCCAAAATACTTAGCCATGATGGCTCCACATCTCCACATCTGTTCCCACATAGAGCATACATCAACACAAAACCATGTGCCGAGAAACTACATACGAATGTGCCTTAGTCCAAGAACCACATCCCAAATCAACAATTGCAAGTTAAATCAGCACCCAATGGACTCCACAATGTGACGTACATATCCCGAGACGCAATCTACACAACGATTTGCAGTATACAAGCCCTTAACTATCAAATCTTTTGTGTCTCAAAAAAATGCAGGTTGCTGCAGAAAATTCAGAGATCAGAATTTCAAAATTTTGATATCACCGTTGCGCCCAAAACGTCAATAAACCCTGGGATAGATCCCTAAATCATATAGATCTGAGTCCAAGTGTGCAAGATATGTCAAAAAACACTATTTCCAGCTCAAAAACGCAGCAAAAACTTGTTACTCTTGCAAAAATTTCAGAGGTCAAAATCAACTCAAATGGACATCACCATTGTGTCCAAAGCGTGCTAAAACCCCAGGTTACACCCTAACCTTGCATAAATCGCATTCCGTATGCAAAAGTTATGCAAAAAACGTTGTTTTTGGGGTTCGAAAAATGACCTGCGGAAATGAAAATTTGCATTCTTCCTGCAAATATGATTGCAAAAAAAGCATACACACTTGCAATACAATCTTCCCTCAAGCTTGGGAATGTCCCTCAAGCTTCCATGAGCATAGATCAGGTGATTGCTCACCGATCTCAAGCTTCCACCGAAAGCGACCTCACCATAGCCGAAAGCTCACTTCTCTGTAGCACTCCATCTGTCGCGAAGCCAAAGCTCTGATACCAATTGTGAGTGCACAGATGCGATGCGTGTGCGCAGAGAGTGCAAAGGGAAAAGAGGGAGAGAGAGAGCATGACACAAGATGTGGGTGGAGCTCCCAAATCTCACTGTGTGAGCACCATGTGAGAATGTGAGTGAGAGCTCCTTATTCTTTGTATGTATAAAGAATAAGGAGATAAATGTGGGCGGCCGGACACTTCCCGGCGGACATGGGCAAAGCACGGTGAGGCACACTGCCTTTACCTAACAAGAGCCACCACCAGCACAATTGAAAGGTCTGCAGAGCCGCCATCCATCACAAAGCGATACGCAGTTACATATTTTTTTTGTCCTTTGTCAAAGCACGCAGAAAGCGACACGTGGCGAAGCAAACCCGTCCGCCATAATATGTTAGTAGATGATCTTTCTCCTATGCGTCAATAAATTTCTCCATCTGACTAATGATTGGAGGACACAATGGCAAAGGAGGTGGTCCTATGAACCATTAAAATAAGGATGGATGGTGCACCAAGAAAGGTGCTATGGACCATTGGATGCAATTATGTGCACCATATGGAAATCGTTGCCAAAACTTGGGTAACCCCCCCTCCCCCTGCTCCCCCTTTCCTACTATTTCTTACACACATAATAGGGTTTGAGTTCAAGAGTCGCCACATGAAAACACCTTACATACTCCTTCTGTTTGAGTTGGGATCACTTCTCATTGAGGTTATAGACATGGAGAGACTTGTGGAGTATATGATAAAGCTACATCAAAAGCTCGCCACGTGGAGCATGGAAGGGAAGTCAAAAAGTTCAAAAGACTCTTAGAAGCAAAATATTGAGCTCATGATGGATTCAAGGTGTGCATGCGTGGTTTGGAATATGGGATGCAACACACTTGCTTCATTATGCATCAATGGACTCTAACGATTGAGGCTTTCCCACAATGCCAATCTATCACTAGATGGGGAAAATATGGAGGCTCACACTCTTTGCATTACGTCACTCCCCAATTACACCATACCCCAACTACAAAAGCATGCTCTTCTTCTTTGAGAGAATATTGTTTGTACACTTGCAGACTTGAGCCCATTTCCTCATCCGCAATTTGTCACATACGGCTTAGCTTCCACTTCCTTTGATGTGAGATGCAGCATTGGGACTTTGAGGAAGAGTCCCTTCATGTATGCACACTATGCACCTTGCAAGCTCAAGAGTCTAAGCATCATTGCCTTCTTGAGTGCTTATCTATTGATCACATTAAGGCTTTATTTTCTCACATTGTGAGCTTGTACCACTCCGTACATACCTTTCTCTCTCAGCTGCTCAATAAACTCTTAGTTACCACCGTCATATCCATAGTCTTCAAGCATCGCAAGCTATTGATCCGCTTAACATGCAATGTGAGTGAATTGTAGTAGGTGAGTTGAATGCCTCTAAGAGATAGATGGATAGATTGAATTATCATCCACAAAGGTCAGGGTGTTTGATACATATCAGTTAAGGACTGAGGGTCCATCAAAAGGGTAGATGAAAAGAACAAAAACCTAAGGGAGGTCAAGTGAGGAGATAGCGGGTTTGGGATTTTGTAATTCTTGCATGATGGATTTATCATCTTGGTACACTTCTCATTTAACTTGCTTGCATGTTTTGTGCATCCTCTTAAGCTCGCTTGCTTTCATCTTGAGTTGCGTCATGGTTAATTGTTTAATGATCCAAAGCCTTGTTCCCTTCAAGAGTCGAGATTGGTGTAGAAACTTGATTTTCTCCTCTTTGTCCTTGAAAATGAGGATATAGTGCTTGGGTGGCTCTTGTTTATGTGTGTCGTTGATCCAAGAAATGGTTTTGGGATTTATCTCAATTGGTTGAAGAACGTCAATAAGTTTGGTGATTTCTTCTTTGAGGGTGTCCTCATCACTGTACCATGGTGGGTCAAGTCCCCCAATCCCGACCTTGATAGTCGGCACTCTTGTAGGGCCGCTTGTATCTTTGTGTCAATATTTTTATGCGCGGACCCGTGAGCTTTCTTTTGGACTGCCGTGACAATCTCGGTAAGGGAGGATTTGACTTTCTATGCTTTTGCAAGCAGAGCTTGCCTCTCTACTTCTTTCCCATCCTCGAGGTGCGCTACTTCGACAAATCCGGCATGTGAGTTGAGTGACTCTGTTATATATATTTATATATATTTGTGTACTTGTTGGAGGTGACATCAGACTGGGAGAGTAGTTATGTGTTTGGCAAGGCTCTTGGTATGCAAAGGGAGGGAGAGAGAGAGAGAGAGAGAGAGAGAGAGAGAGAGAGAGAGAGAGAGAGAGAGAGAGAGAGAGAGAGAGAGAGAGAGAGAGAGAGAGAGAGAGAGAGAGAGAGAGAGAGAGAGAGAGGCCAGCAACATGGAGCTCCGACTCAAAAAGATGCCTTAAGCTACGAAAAATGAGGTGCAACTAGGGTTGCAGCTAGGGCTTACCTCACATTATCAACCCCCTCCATCTCATTTGTGAATGTTATGGCAAGTGCAGCCTCTAGTCGCCAACCCTCACCCTCTCATCATCAGTGACAACGCGTAATTTTTTTTTCAAAAGCAACTGCCAAGAATGGCTTTGGATTCTTGCAAGGGCTCGCATGATTGCACACAACCCCAAACAGTGACACATGTTGGAAATAGGGTTGCAGGGAAACACACACAGCTTGGAGAAGATGAAGAAGCTCAAGGCACACAATAGAGAGTAATATTACTTAGTGTGTATTTTAAAGATAAGATAGCCCTAGAGTGTTGGGCGCATATACAATGCATCATGAGAACCAACCCAATCTGAGTCCAAAAAAGCTTGTAAGTCTGTCGACAATGGTTCCCCCTTGGGATAAAACAACCCAAGATGTAAAGTGCCACTCAAGTGGCGAAAGATCTGCTTGACTGCTTACAAATGCTTAGACCTTGGGCTATGCATAAATCTGTTGACATGTGAGATTCAAAAATGAATATCTTGCCTTGTGTTACATACATAAATAATGCATCCCAACAGCAGTTTGGTAAAGAGTGATATTGGCAAGATCACCGGCATCATGAAGACACAATGTCAAACCTGTTTCCATGGGCATGGCAATAGGTTTTGAAATCCTCAAGCCCAAACTTACATAGCAATGTCTCTATGGAACATGTTTGACACGAGGCAATATCACCATCACAATGCTTAAATTGTATGCCCAAGTAAGATGCAAGAGCCCCAAATCTTTCATCTTGAAAGTAGCATTCAAATCAGTATTAAATTCAACAATATGTGCCTCGTTCAGACCAGTGATCAACAAATCATCCACTTATAGAACAACAATGAGAAGTAATCACCCTGACATTTTACATACAATGTGCTTTCTATTGGACTATTACAAAAGCCTCGTTTAACCAAATGAGTGTTAATTTTCTCATACCAAGCACAAGGAGATTGTTTACCCCCATACAAAGCTTTCTTACATTTTCACACCTTATCTTCGCACCCTTCAATGACAAAACCGTGACGTTACATTACATAAACTCCCTCAAATATGTCACCATTCAAGAGAGCAGTAACAATATCTGATTGATGTACCATCCAAAATGAGCTGCCAATGCACATAGGAAACGCACAGTAGTCATACGAAAAGTGGGAGCAAAAGTCTCTCTATAATCTATGCTTTTTTTTCTTGTGCATAACTCTTTGCAACAAGTTCAGCCTTATAGTGATCAATCTCACCATCTAGCTTACGTTTCAACTTGTAAACCCACTTTGTACCAATGGAATTTTTGCCAAGAGGCAAATCACATAAAGTCCATGTGTCATTTTCTATAAGTGCATTATTATATTCTAATTGCATGGCACCCATCCAATTTTTTGAAATTTGTGCTTCATCAAAAGACAGAGGTTCCTCTACATAACATGAGCTAGAAACAACCAAAGTATACCAAGTTGATGCATAAGATGCATGGCAAGAACCTAACCAAGTACGACTAGACAAAGGTGCATGCAATTTACTGTCACACAAAGTATGCATTAGCCATTTTGACATACCTCTAGCCTGCTCTTTCAGAGGCCCTTTCCACATCAAGTACATCATGTACATCTACATCAGAAATGGGCTGATCTGTAACATTTTAAAAAACCGCCATAGGGTGTACATTTTCCTCATTCGAATTTCCATTCAAATTTCCACCACTGAAAAGAGGCAACAAACTGTGATAAATGTCTTGTGAGCTTACAATATTGTCTCTAGTACATGGCAGCAAGGGCTGAACAAAATCTTCCACAAACACAACATCCCATGAAACCAAGATATGCTTTGTTTGCGGATGGTACAACCTGTAACCTTTGCTTTCAGTACTATAACCAACAAAAATGCATTTGACAGCCTTGTCATCCAATTTTTTGCGCTGCGTTTGTGGAACCAAAGCATAAGCCAAACAACCAAAACCGCGCATGTGATCTATAGATGGTTTTCTATCATGCCATGCTTCATAAGGAGTCATAGATTGCAAAGCTTTCATAGGACACCTGCTAAGTACATAAGTGGCACACATGACGTTTTCAAGCCAAAATGAATGTGGCAAAGCTTGACTTTGACCATACATCATACCATTTTCGTAAAGGTAACATGTTTTTCCTTTTAGCAACACCATTTTGCTGAGGTGTATACGACACTGTACATTAGCTAGAAATGCATTGAATTCATGAGACATATAATCCCCCCCTTGATCGGAACGGAGGGTATCCATAGTACATTTAGAGACATTTTCAGCCATAGCGAAAAATTGCTTGAAGCACATAAACACTTCGGACTTTGCTTTAAGCTGACACACCCATGCATGCATAAAGTAATCATCAATGAAAGTTGCGAAGTAAAGGAAATTTCACAAGGATGGAGTTTGATGGGCCCACAAACATCACTATGCATAAGCTGCAACCTGCATGTAGCCCTAACTGAACCATCCTTTGGAAACTTTGAACTCTACATCTTACTCAAAAATACAACCTTCACAAACATGCTTCACAAGTGCTTCAAGAGGCGGCAAAGAAGCAACCATATTAGGTTTTTGCAAACGCAATAAATTGGCAAAATTCAGATGCCCAAAGTGTGCATGCTAAAGTTTTGCAGCTGAAATAGCCTTTGAATCCACAACTACATTTGCAAAATTTTGCCCATACTTGTTATACAAAGTGAGCTTATATAGCCCACGGCATAAAATGCCAGGTGCAATAATTTCATCAACAGAACTGAGATCATGAATTGTACATCTTTCATCAACAAATTTCACAACGAGATCAAGTCTAGCACGTGCAGATACATACAAAAGATTCTTCTTGATCATAGGTACATAAAGTGAATCAACAAGTGTGAAAGAAGTGTCATTCATAGCAGTTTAGCTCCCGAATTATACCATACGGCAACTACAAAAGCATGCTCTTCTTCTTTGAGAAAACAATGTTTGTACACTTGCAAACTTGAGCCCATTCCCTCATCCGCAATTTGTAACATATGACTTAGTTTCCACTTTGATGTGAGATGCAGCATTGGGAACTTTGAGGAAGAGTCCCTTCATGTATGCACACTATGCACCTTGCAAGCTCAAGAGTCTAAGCATCATTGCCTTCTTAAGTGCTCATCTATTGATCACATTAAATCTTGATTTTCTCACGTTGTGAGCTTGCATGACTCTGTACATACCTTTCTCTCTCAGCTATTCAATAAACCCTTAGTTACCACCGTCATATCCATTGTCTTCAAGCATTGCGAGCTATTGATCCGCTTAACATGCAATGTGAGTGAATTACAGTAGGTGCGTTAAATGCCCCCAAGAGATAGATGGATAGATTGAATTATCATCCACAAAGGTCAGGGTGTTTGATACATATCAGTTAAGGATTGAGGGTCCATCAAAGGGGTAGACGAAAAGAACAAAAACCTAAGGGAGGTCAAGTGAGGAGATAGCTGGTTTGGGATTTTGTAATTCTTGGATGATGGATTTATCGTCTTGGTACACTTCCCGTTTACCTTGCTTGCATGCTTTGTGCATTTTCTTAAGCTCGCTTGCTTTCATCTTGAGTTGCGTCATGGTTAATTCTTTAACGATCCAAAGCTTTGTTCCCTACAAGAGTCGAGAATGGTGTAGCAACTTGATTTTCTCCTCTTTGTCCTTGAAAGTGAGGATATAGTGCTTGGGTGGCACTTGTATATGTGTGTCGTGATCCAAGAAATGGTTTTGGGCTTTATCTGAATTGGTTGAAGAATGTCAATAAGTTTGATGATTTCTTCTTTGAGGGTATCCTCGTCAGTGTATCATGGTGGGTCAAGTCCCCCAATCTTGACCTTGATAGTCGGCACTCTTGTAGGGCCGCTTGTATCTTTGTGTCAATATTTTTATGTGCGGCCCTATGAGGTTTCTTTTGGATTGCCGCGACAATCTTTGTGAGGGAGGATTTGACTTTCTATGATTTTGCAAGCAGAGCTTGGCTCTCTACATCTTTCCCATCCTCAAGGTGCACTACTTCGACAACTCCAGCATGTGAGCTGTATGCCTCTGTGATATATATATATTTTTGTGTACTTGTTGCATGCGACATCAGACTGGGAGAGTAGTTATGTGTCTGGCAAGGCTTTTGGTATGTAGAGAGAGAGAGAGAGAGAGAGAGAGAGAGAGAGAGAGAGAGAGAGAGAGAGAGAGAGAGAGAGAGAGAGAGAGAGAGAGAGAGAGAGAGAGAGAGAGAGAGAGAGAGGCCAGCAACGTGGAGCTCGGGCTCAAAAAGATGCTATAACTACGAAAAATGCAGGTGCAGCTAGGGTTAATCTCACATCATCAACCCCCTCCCTCTCATTTGTGACTGCTATGGCAAGTGCAACTACAAGTGCAGCCTCTAGTCGCCAACCCTCACCCTCTCATCATCACCGACAATGCGTAATTTTTTTCAAAAGCAACGGCCAAGAAATGGCTTTGGATTCTTGCAAGGGCTCGCATGATTGCACACAACCCCAAATGGTGACACATGTTGGAAATAGGGTTGCAGGGAAACACACACAGCTTGGAGAAGACGAAGAAGCTCAAGGCACACAATAGAGAGTAGTATTATTTAGTGTGTAATGGAAAGATAAGATAGCCCTAGAGTGATATGCGTATATACAATGCATCATAAGAGCCAACCCAATCTGAGTCCAAAAAAGCATGTAAGTCTATCGGCAACGGTCCCCCCTTGGGATAAAACAACCCAAGATGTAAAGTGCCCCTCAAGTGGTGAAAGATCCGCTTGACAGCTTACAAATGCTTAGACCCTGGGCTATGCATAAATTTGATGACATGTGAGATTGAAAAATGAATATCTGGCCTCGTGTTATATACATAAATATTGCACCCCAATAGTAGTTTGGTAAAGAGTAATATCGGTAAGATCACCAGCATCATGAAGACTCAATTTCAAACCTGTTTCCATGGGAGTGGCAATAGGTTTTGCAATCCTTAAGTCCAAACTTACATAGCAATGTCTCTATGGAATATGTTTGACACGAGGAAATATCACCATCACAATGCTTAAATTGTATGCCTAAGTGATATACAAGAGCCCCAAATCTTTCATCTTGAAAGTAGCATTCAAATCAGTCTCAAATTCAACAATATGTGCCTCGTTCAGACCAGCAATCAACAAATCATCCACTTATAGAACAACAATGAGAAGTAATCACCATGACATTTTACATACAATGTGCTTTCTATTGGACTATTACAAAAGCCTCGTATAACCAAATGAGTGTTCGCTTTCTCATACCAAGCACGAGGAGATTGTTTCAACCCATACAAAACTTTCTTACATTTGCACACTTTATCTTCCTGCCCTTCAATGACAAAACCGTGAGGTTGCATTACATAAAATCCCTCAAATATGTCACCATTCAAGAGAGCAGTAACAATATCTGATTGATGTACCATCCAAAATGAGCTACCAATGCACATAGGAAACGCATAGTGGTCATACGAAAAGTGGGAGCAAAAGTCTCTCTATAATATATGCCTGTTTTTTGTGCATAACCCTTTGCAACAAGTTCAGTCTATAGCGATCAATCTCACTATCCAGCTTACGTTTCAACTTGTAAACCCACTTTGTACCAATGGAATTTTTGCCAAGAGGCAAATCACATAAAGTCCATGTGTCATTTTCTATAAGTGCATTATTATATTCTAATTGCATGGCAGCCATCCAATTTTTTGAAATTTGTGCTTCATCAAAAGACAGAGGTTCCTCTACATAACATAAGCTAGAAACAGCCAAAGTATAACAAGTTAATGCATAAGATGCATGGCTAGAATCTAAACAAGTACGACTAGAGAAAGGTGCATCCAATTTACTTTCACACAAAGTATGCATTAGCCATTTTGACATACCTCTAGCCTGCTCTTTCACGGGCCCTTTCCACATCAAGTACATCATGTACATCTACATCAGTAATGGGTTGATCTGTAACATTTTCAAAAACCGCCATTGGTTGTATATTTGCCTCATTCAAATTTACATTCAAATTTGCACCACTGAAAAGAGGCAACAAACTGTGATAAATGTCTTGTGAGCTTACATTACTGTCTCTAGTACATGACAACAAGGGCTGAACAGAATCTTCCACAAACACAACATCCCATGAAACCAAGAGATGCTTTGTTTGCGGATGTACAACCTGTAACCTTTGCTTTCAGTACTATAACCAACAAAAATGCATTTGACAGCCTTATCATCCAATTTATTGTGCTGCATTTGTGGAACCAAAGCATAACCCAAACAACCAAAACCGCGCATGTGATGGACGCAATTTCTGGGCGAGCAGTTTCTGGCGAGCGCTTTTTAAGAATCGGGCGAGCGGATTCTCAAAAGAAGGGACAATCTACCCATCTCTCTCTCTCTCTCTCTCTCTCTCTCTCTCTCTCTCTCTCTCCAACTAAAATTTGATTGTCATTTCAAGACCAACTTACATTCAAATAAAAAACACCGGCGAATCATTCAATACACTATTAATAAGAGAAATAGAAGTTCCTTACACACAATTAGGGTCTATTTCATCTAGCAAACCCCAAATCTATGAATTCCATTGCATCCAAAGTAAATACATATGGGGGGTGATACATCATGGGTGACGTGGAGGAAAGAAGGGCGGTGGGGGGCCATATCCTCTGGGAGGAAACAAAGGTCGTGCCAACGGGGGCAGTGCACCAAATGGTGGGGGAACTACTCCAAATGGCAAAGGGTATGAACTATATGTGGGGGGGGGGGGGGGGGGGGGGGCTGCAGGTAGTGAAAAAGGCAATGGATCAACCCCGGGCAGGGCCTCAGATGTGGAGGCAATGAATGCACTGGGAGACGGTCCAGTTGCACGCCATGCCAAAAATGGGGCTGTGAAAGTGGGATATGGTGCTGCTACTGCCCCGCCCTGACTGCTGAGTGGTGTCGGGAACGGTGGGTCAAGCGGATGAAGCTGCTCGGACACCTGCTGCGGTTGCTTAGTTACCTGAGCTCTGACACTCCTATGAAACATCAATGTCGAGCCTAAATCGGAAGGTAGGCGCTGAGCTGGCTCCAAACAAGCACTGAAAACTGCCCAATCCTTCTCACAACTGATGCAATGTCTACGTAGTAATAAAAATTGTGCTACCAATGTCCCAACTCCTGCAAAACAATCCAACACAACATCTCCCATGTCTGTGAAGGTACCTAGTAGCCATCTACAAAAAAAAGTTACCTTTAGATTTATTATACCTATAATTTTATAGGAACAATAAAAACAGCTAACAAAAAAATTCTACCACCTGGCAAACGCTGGACTCCTCTCAACACCTCTACCATAAGGCCGGCCCATACGATCAAGCGTCCACTGTGTGGAATCTGATCCTGGTAGCTTCTCCCACAACATGTCGTCATCTGCAAAGAAGCCACGTACATTTGCTAAAATCTCTCCATCCGCTCGATCGTACCTCGGAAGCCGGCACCCACCAGTTCTAGGGGGTGAAAAAATGGCTAGCAACAAAGTACCAACCTGTGGGGAGCAAGTAAAACATTATTTTTTGACCCACGAACATCGAAGTTACTATTCATTATCAAAACAAAAAAACAACATACCCCCTCTAAATAGTCTTGAACAGTCGTACAACTAGCCTCCGGTAGTCGTAAGTACAATATCCTCAACAACTGGAAACCAGCTCCTTCTGCCTTCGAAGTGACGATGGAAAGATGTTCTGCACGACATGTCGCCACAATCATGCCATCCACCAAAAGAAACTCGGATGCCAAAAGGAATGCAACATCCACAAGGTCACTATCCCATTGGTTCCATAAAGGAACCCCACCCGTGCTAGCTGCATGTGGCCTAGTGTGTAAGGGAAAGGCCATGTACACCAAACGTACGCCACCCAATCTCAAGCTCGGGTTCATCTGCCCTGTTCCTGATAGAGAGCCCAAGAATCTACGTAGTGACTGCATAGAATTGCATGCAGTTTTTGTTAGCACTATAAGTGTGCACATAAATATGATTGTAAATAAGCGTGGCTTACCTGTCATTGCACAACACATCTGGAATAGCTTTTGCCAACTCTTTGGCACTAGCATGCACTGCAAGGTGGCGTGGCTCTACATGCATATCTGTATGTAGCAACATAAGATCAAATATATCTTTCAAGCAATGCTAAAGAGAACAACACAACATTAAGCATTTTCACATACTTGGATGGTTATTTCCCACAACTCTGGCCATGTCTGATAGGTCCTCTGCAGCCCTACCATGCGATGGTGAACATGGAGGGGACTCCCGGATGCCCCCCACTGGTCTAGGAGTGAAGGATAATGTCGGTACACTATGACTCATAGCACCAAGGCTATGAGCAATATCGCTGACTTCTACAGAATACTCCGCAACCACATGCTCGCTCTCACTGTCGCTCGAAACTACAGCCCTCTTCTTTCTCTTCCCACGATCTTTTTAGGAATCTGCTCACCTGATTCCTAAAATGCGCTCGCCGGAAACTGCTCGCCTAGAAATATCCCTCGCATGGGATCAATAGATGGTTTTCTATCATGCCATGATTCATAAGGAGTCATAGATTGCAAAACTTTCGTAGGACACGTGCTAAGTACATAAGTGGCACACATGACATTTTCAAGCCAAAATGAATGTGGCAAAGCTTGATTTTGACCATACATTGTACCATTCTCGTAAAAATAACATATTTTTCCTTTTAGCAACACGATTTTACTGAGGTGTTTACGGCACTGTACATTAGCTAGAAATGCATTAAATTCATGAGACATAAACTCCCCCCCTCGATCGGAACGGAGGGTGTCCATAGTGACATTTCCAGCCATAGCCAAAAATTGCTTGAAGCACATAAACACTTCGGACTTCGCTTTAAGGTGACACACCCATGCATGCTTGGAGTAATCATCAATGAAAGTCGCGAAGTATAGGGAATTTCCCAAGGATGGAGTTTGATGGGCCCACAAACATCACTATGCATAAGCTACAACCTGCATGTAGCCCTAACTGAACCATCCATTGGAAAATTTGAACTCTACGTCTTACTCAAAAATACAACCTTCACAAACATGCCGCACAAGTGCTTCAAGAGGCGTCAAAGAAGCAACCATATTAGATTTTTGCAAACGCAATAAATTGTCAAAATTCAGATGCCCAAAATGTGCATGCTAAAGTTTTGCAGCTTAAATAGCCTTGAATCGACAACTGCATTTGCAAAATTTTGCCCATACTTGTTATACAAAGTGAGCTTATATAGCCCATGGCATAATATGCCGGATGCACTAATTTCATCAACAAAAATGAGATTATGAACTGTACATCTTTCATCCACAAATTTCACAATGAGATCAAGTCTAGCAAGTGCAAATATAGACAAAAGATTCTTCTTGATCATAGGTACATAAAGTGCATCAACAAGTGTAAAAGAAGTGTCATTCATAGCAGTTAGCACAATCTTTCCAACTCCCTTGACTGGATGAGAGGCATTGTTTGCACAAGTGACTGTGCCCATGAGGGACATCCTTGAGAGAGGTAAACAAGTCACGATGAGAGGTAATGTGCTTTGTAGCACCATTATCAAAGTACCACACCTGTGAATCTACAACAACTGACATACATGCATCATGGATAGAAGGATCATAAGTGCACTCTACACTAAATGCCCACTCTGCATCTACATCAACACCACAATCTCCTTTCACAGAAGACTTTACAATTGCTGCACTTGTAGTGGAATCAAACTCTTTCTTCTTAGCCTCTGTTGCCTTCAATTTTGGATATTGCTTGATCAAGTGATCATTAGATTTACAATAATGGCAACACATCCTTTTTTCCCCCTTTTTACTAGAATTCTCAAAAGAAGTGATGCCAGCAGAAGCATTAGGAATAGGTGCCTTTCTGCTCACAGAAGAACCATGAGGAGTGGCTACATTGATGTTGCCACTTTTTCATTGAACAACAATAAAGGCATGTCCACCTGCACGTTGTTTAGCCCCGCTTTTTAGTGAAAGTGACTCTTGCAACAACAATGTGCATAATGCATCAAACTTGACAACTTCACCATTTCTTGGGTCATAAGTCTCCAAGTACTGTCAAAATTCTGTAAAGAATATGGCAAAGCATCACGAATAGTCTGCACAAGGGAACTGTTAGAAATGACTTGGCTTGCAAAAATAAGTTGCTTATTAATATACTTGATACCAGCAAGGAAAGTGTCCATTTCATCTTTCTCCTGCATCTTTTTTGACTCCAGCTCTTTACTCAGCAATACAATTTTAGCCTCATTGCGACTTGCATGAAGACCAGCCAGAGCCTGTTTTGCAGATTTAGCTGAAGGAATGTAGGAGTAATAGTGCTTTTATAGATAATGCAATCAATGCATGAGCCTACGTATCTCTTACATCCCAACAACGAGCCTACTCAATCGTAGGCAAAACAACTCTAGCATCAACAATTTTGCCACTAAAACCTGCAACATCCTCAACATTGATGTATCCACAGAACCAGGACATACGTCAATGCCTTGCATAAGATTCCAAACACCCTTTGACACAAAAACATGTTGCATCATGTAAGCCCACATTGGGTAATTGTCCCCATCCAATCTATCCTCAACAGAAAATAGTTTGAATAAATCTGTGTTGTTGTCAGCCACGATGATTGCATGTACCTGATGTGAAAACTGCCCAAAAGAGGAGAAACAAATAAGGACTAACACGTGCTATGTAGCACAACCTGAAGAAGACTGTAAGGGACTTGTTATGAAAAAAATGGCATTGCAACACCAAGTGTTCAACTCAAGGTAGAAAAATAGAAGCAGATATTGTTCACATGAACAAATCTACACAATTGGCTTCCAAACGAAGAGCTGCAACATAAAGCTCCACCTTCATCTCGTGCTCCATCTCTTTGCCATTTTTTGTCCTCATGTGTGGTCCTCATCTCCAACCATGTCTTCATCTACAACTCCATGTCTTGTATGGTCTAACTTGGTTGATGCCCACATTCCAGAATGCCCATTGTAGGTGAAGAATCTGCCATGATGTGAGGGTCTTAGAGATGAGTGATGTAATCCATCAAGGCACAAATATGGATTAAGTAACATTCTTACTTGTGTTGGGGTATAGGCGTCTGTGCCTTGCCCAGCCGCCCAGAGTCTGGGCGCCCACTGACTTGTATACCTTATACATAGCATAAGTGTATAGGGGGCTGCTCACTCTTTAGAGTCTCCCCACCCATATCTGTGTCGTGTGTCTTCTTCTCTCTCTCACTCTCCGTCTGTGCTGCTCCCCGATCCCCTTCAATTGGTATCAAAGCTATGGTGACCGCGGAGAGCACGACGGCTTTGAGAGCTTCGAGGCGATAGCTCGCTCGCTCTCGATGGTGGAGTTCAATCGTGGAGTTTCACGGAGAGAGATTTTAGCTTGAGGAGCATTGTCTTTGGAGCTTAGGAGCTTGGTGTGGTCAAGCTTGGTCGAGGAGGCGGTTGCGGCTTCCTTGGTGAGAGGAGCTTTTGAGCTCAGTGGAGCTCGTTAGAGAAGTGCTGGGCGGAGGAGAGCTTGACATTCGAGTTCTTGGATGCTGTTGTGGCAGAGATCTTGCATTGAGAGGACATTGCATCACGCAGAGTGGAGCAGGAGTAGGTTCAAGACTGTGTGCAACTCGTTTTTGCCATTTTCAGGCTCTAAAACGCAGTTTTTTGCGTAGCTCCGTCATACAGAGTCAGATCTACATGATCCAGGAGTCTAGGTCAGGGTTTTGGCACGCTCCGGACGCGATGGTGATGTCTATTTGCTGAAATTATGCTTTGAATTACAATAGGTACAGCAACAGGTTTATTTGTGCACTTTCGGGTCCCAAAAACACTGTTTTTGGTATATCTCACACACACGGAGTATTTTCTGCAGCAACCAGCAAATTCATAGGTGTACACAGGTTTTTGGATATGCATTTGTCCAGAGAGCCACTCATGCAAGAGTGAGCTATGTTGCCATGGTCTTGGCGGTTTATGTATGCCATATATGGATTTGTGTATTTGTTTGTGGCTAAGATTATTTGAGATTTGGCTCAATTTTTAGAAGAAACTCTGTTGGATTTTATCCAGGTTCTCGCCATAGCTTCTACGTATCCGTAGGTTGCTCTTTGACAGTTTAGTGGTTGAGTTTACTCCCACTTTGACAGGTGATTTTCAGTCATCATTTGGTTGGAGTTTGGAGTCACTTGTGTACGCCCTTGTGTGCCGTATTTCGTATTGCGCATAGTGATAGATCTTGCAAGGTTTTGCGAAATGTTGCTATAGTTATCTGGCAGACATTTGGTCATTGATTGAAAGGTATTTTGGCAGCAATCATCACTCACATGTATGTCATTTGAGGTGCCGTTGAGTGGTACTCCGGCAAGAGCGGGTATGCTCATATGTATGACTTTGTGAGGTGATTCCGGTCGAGTTTATTCCCGGATTGGCCATTGTGGCATATATTATTGTCTCTTTGAGGTTTACTGTTGAGATTTTGCTCCAATTACAAAGGAGACTCTACCAAAATTTTGTCAGATATTTATGCGCGATTGAGTCATATTGACTTGTGATTTTGTGCAAGGTTTTGCACGGTTATTGGTGCAACTTTGCATCAGGTTTTGAGCCATATTTTTAGACTTTTGTTGATGCGATTCGAGCCAGTTTAGGGCTGATTTGGTTGACATTTGCTACTCATTGTTGGTTGCTCTTTTGCGAGCATTATGGCTGATTTTTCATTTGACTTCCAGCGTTATGGTCTGACACAGTTTGATGGTGTAGATTTTGTTGCTTGGAAAGAACATATGCTTGTTGCATTGGCGGATTTGGGGTAGGATAAACCCTTGCGTGGTTTATCGGCGAAGCCCAATTCTATGCGTGATGATGATTGGCAGGATCTTGATGAGTTAGCCATGTCTACGATTTGTTTGCATCTGGTTGAGTCTGTTTACTAGCAGGTCTCGAGGGAGACTACAACTCACGCTTTATGGCAGAGTTTACATGCTATGTACGCGACATCCATGTCTATAGGGGAGTCTAGTCCCACTTCTATGTCCATGGGAGAGATTGGTCCCACACGTAAGTCTCGACGGCATAGAGACTTGACATGTTGGCATTGTGGACATAGAGGGCACATTAGGCGTCGATGTTTCAGGCGTTTGAGACAACGGAGGCGACAAATGCGTGATGCAGATTTGGGCATGACAGATGCTAGTGAGATCAGTACGGTGGTTACTGAGTATGCTTGTGACGGCGATGTCACATTTACATCTAGCTTGTCTTCAGACGACCTTATGTCTACGGATTGCATATCGGATTGCACATTGTCTTCACATTGGTTACTAGATTCAGATGCTACTTTCCATGTCACATCTCATCGTGAGTGGTTTAGCACGTTTTCTAGTGGGAGACTTGGTTGTGTGCACATGGCTGATGGTGCTGTGTATGACATTGAGGGTGTAGGAGACGTATGTTTGTCCTTGCCCAGTGGTATGAGATTTACCCTACATCATGTGCGTTATGTGCCAGATCTGAGACGGGATTTGATCTCAGTCAGAGAGTTACAGGATAGTGGATGTCGGGTGTCGCTGCTTGAGCGATCTTTTGCGTTGCATTTGGGTTCGCTAGTGATTGCGAGAGGTGCCAGGAGTGGTACAGGTTACCCATTGCATGTGGATCATGGGAGAGATGGTGTTGTCTCTGTGATCACGCAGCCAGGTAGACAGCGAGAGAGCAGGCGAGTCTCTTTTGCTTAGGGGTTGCAGGGTACTTTGCATGGAGTGCAGAGTAGTGAGCTCGTTGTGCACACAGTTGGGGCACGACTTGAGCAGTCACACAGAGAGGTGACAGAGTCAGACATGCATGCTTTGCTAGTGACTGAGAAAAGTAGAGAGTCAGTTGTGCGAGATACTTCTATGCAGGATAGACAGGTAGAGCAGTCTTGCTCTAGTGAGTCATGACAGGAGGACGTTGTGCAAGAGTCTATGCATATGGAGTTAGAGCATGAGAGCTCTAGTGAGTCACAACAGATTGAGTGGTCATGTTTGCAGTGGATGATTGCAGAGGAGGCTGAGATGTCAGCGATTATGCAGTCATTCCTTTCTATGCTCGACAGTGAGCATGGGGATATAGTTGTGCAGGATATGTCTTCCAGCAGACACCTAGAGCAGCTGGTTTGCTCTGAGGTTGCACAACAGGTTGATGCGTCTTTTGCGGACAGTCAGGAGATGCATGTGGCTGACACGCCTTGTCAATTAGAGATGCCTATTGCCAGGGATATATATGTTGATGCATGCTCCGTAGAGCTAGCAGGGCCCGCTAGCATTGCATCGGCATTCGGCGGTCTCATGTATGAGATGCTGATCTTGAGACCAGATATCGCAGCTGCAGTGGGAGCATTTGCAGTTGGGGTTGTCAGTCGTCTGTTTACTGATGATGGCATAGTGCACGAGGGAGATATGCAGGTATTGCGTACATACTTGCAGTACGTGTGCGGTACATCTGGTGGTGTATGGACTTACACGGGAGCAGGACAGCCGGATGCACACGATCACAGCCAGCCAGTGGGCATCGGTTGAGAGCGGTTTTCTCTTGCCTTTTGTAGTCTTTAGACTAGGTTCTCTTGCTTAAAGGCACAGTCGCCTTTAAGTGGGAGGTTGTTGGGGTATAGGCGTCTGTGCCTTGCCCGGCCGCCCAGAGTCTGGACGGCCACCTACTTGTATACCTTATACATAGCATAAGTGTATATGGGGCTGCTCACTCTTTAGAGTCTCCCCACCCATATCTGTGTCGTGTGTCTCCTTCTCTCTCTCACTCTCCGTCTGTGGTGCTCCCCGATCCCCTTCAACTTGAACCCACTATACTCTCAAGTAACATTTGTCACATTGACTTTTCTATGCCCTCATCTTTTCACATCATGTTGACTTACCCAGTTTGTACCATTGATCTTGGTAGAATTGCATCACCTATACACAATAACAATACTAACTGAGTATTTTCTTGTTGCAATGGGTGTTTTTGAGGACTACCTTCTTTAATGTAAGTGATTTTTTTTTTCTATTCAAACTCAATTTAAACTATGGAGCGGTAGACCTTGTCTCCATTTTTTATACCAATTGGTTTTTCTCCTCTTTGTACTATTTTATTTCAATTGCAGATATTTTTTGTACAAATCTCATTGTACTTTGTCTAGAGCCATGGGCCTCTGAATAGGTGGTTGCTCATTTGTGAATTAGTTATAGTTTGTAACTACTACACACATACACATATAAGCATAAAAGATAGGTTGACTAGTCAACTTCTCTAAGACCTTAGCTCTAGCATTTAAATGCTTATTATAATAAGAGATCTTGTGTTATTATAGGCAGGGTGCTAACACACAATCTTAGTGGTCCTATTTGAATTGACTGGTGTTAAGGTTGTTAGTGCTACGAAGTCATTGACCCTTACTTTTTTTCTCCTCTTTCTCCTCTTTCCTCTTTCCTCTTCCCCTAAATTACACTCCTTTTGAATTTAGACTTCTAAAATGCAATTTTTTGCTTACCAGAATATTGGGCGGCTTACGGCAAGAATGAAGGTTTGCTATGACCTAGAAAAAACAGTCGTTATTGCGGCTAAAATGCAGAAATCTTGGGAATTAGAGAAAATCTACCCATCTCTCTTGCTCATGATGGGAATGGGATCATGCTAGTTAAGGTGGGTGATAGAGAAACATAGTACAAGTGTGTGTGTGTATGTAAGCAAGATTATCACTCAAGTGAATTAGGTTCCAAGATAGAGAAACTTGGACTCATAAACACATTCTTGAGTATTGACTTAGCTTAACACATGCTCACCATAGACAAGAATGTAGTGCAAACTTGAACTGTGTTGTTTATTCATGAAAGTGAGCTTTAAGTAGCTCTACAACTTGACTCCATTACATGTGGGATAATTCCCCCTCTTCCCTTCTTCACTCAGACTTTAGGACAAAACCCACACTTTACATTCACCCAGGACAAAATACTGAAGATGCAATATCCACTCAGGATGATAAGTTGGTATCCACACAGGATGACAAAATCCACACAAGATGATAATATCCACACAGGAAAAGAAAAGCCCTCCCCTACAAGTAGAGAGGCTGCATCTTCAAAGTATGTCATCATAGAAGACAACATTGTTCTCGCCTTCATCTTCTTCTTTGTCCTCTACCATGTGAGTTGATCCTTTGATAGGTCTGTTCCCTTTGTAGCTTATGTTGTTGTTGCTACTACTGCTGCTTTCTCCACTACTACTGCCTCCATTTGAGTAGCATCGAGAAGGAGGATGTCCCTTCTTATCGCATTTGTTGCAAGCTTTGTTTGTGTAGCAATTTTTAGCTACGTGTCCCATTCTTCCACATTCATAACACTTTTTTCCAATTGATGATATCGATGGTGGTGAATATCTTCCCCTTGAGGATGACGTGACAAAAGCCCCTCCTGATGATGTTAATGAGTCTTTTTGCTTTCTTTTTTCTGCTTGAAATGAGTTGATGACATCTTGGAAAGGTGGAGCCCGTTGTTTTTCTTCAAGAATGGTGACTAAGTGGTCATAAGAGGGTGGAAGTGCACTTAAAAGCACAACCACTTTGTCGTCTTCTAGTACTTTGCACTAGATGTAAGTGAGCTGTGTGACAATGCTCTTAAGCCTATTTACTAAGCTAGCAATGTCCTCCCCTTCAACCATAGTGAGCTTGTTAAGTTGTCTTTTGAGACTAGCCTTACTTCTTTTAGCCTTGGCTCCAAAATTGCTTTCTAAGACATGCCAAGCTTCATGTGCATGCTTACATTCGTCTATGAAATGCACATAGTTGTCATGCAAGGACGTGATGATAATTCCTAATGCTTGCTCGTCTTTGGCCAAATTTTTTGCACTCATTATGAGCGTAGATGCCCTAGTGTGCACTCCATCGGTTTTGGCTTGTTGCTCTAGGGATGTGCTGATAATAGACCATAAACATTCTTTCATGAGGTATCCCCTTAACTTTGTTTTCCAGGTGTGAAACTCTTCCCCATTGTACTTTTCTATTCCCTTCTCTTCCATTGTGCTAATAGAGGGGTGTTAGGTTAGGGGACTCTCCTAGCCAATGTCTACCTCTTTACATGAGCATGACAAAAAATTCATCCCCATTAATGTAGATTATGAAAATGGTGCTTGGTTGCAAAATTTTTTAGAGTTAATTGAGAGAGAGAGAGAGAGAGAGAGAGAGAGAGAGAGAGAGAGAGAGAGAGAGAGAGAGAGAGAGAGAATCCCCGTTGTGAATCTCCTCTTCACAAATGGAAAGTCTTGATGCAGAATTGCTTCGAAGTAGCCAAAAGAAGCTTTTGAATGTCGAGGTTGGATGCCGTAGAATGTCTTTGGAAGCTTGGGGCCTTTGCCTATGGCAATGCTCCCTTGGCAGCAAAACAGGTGTGGCCGCAGGACAAAGGGCTTTGTAGACGAAATGGTCTCTTCTAGATCCACTAGGTGGGAACCCAAGCTTACGATCAATGTGGCTTTAAATTTTTACCTTTTTTTTAATTGAATTTTTTTTTACAAATGAGCAGAAGACTGCATCGATTACATGGCGATTTTCTATAGGCAATTAATGGGTGTTGGTGAGGCCGTTGCGGGCACAAAGCAAGAAGCAAGGGGCCAAGGGTGCGGACGACAACAAGGGCAGTGTCGATGAGTGATGGGCAACTATAGGCCATCGGGTGTGTGAGGGTAGTATGCGGACTGGGGCAGTGCACATTATTAGGGCAGCGACAGTCGAGGAGGACATTCGGCAAAGTAGAGCCGATCATAGGCAGCGGTTGATGAAGATTAGGTTGAGCTTGGAAGGCAAGTGCAATTGTAGTACTGAAGAGGGCGGGATGTTGTGAGGCAACAAGCAATTTCGTAGGCTACAAATTTCGTGTGTGGACACTGGACAGACTGAAACCTTCGATGGCATAGAGCTACAACCAGATGAGTTTGTCGATGCTTGCGGGCATGGGAGGCTAGTGGGCCTAGGGGCAATTTGCACTAAAAGTGCAACAAATTAATCTCACAGCAAGGGAGAGCCAGGGCGAGGGCCCGTGTGTAGGCACTATTGTTGAGAGAGTAGCATTGCTTTTTGGAGTCGTTGTTGACGGATGGGAGGCCCCCCTTTGAAAGGCCCTTTTTTGGAAGAAGTAAAGAAAATCCCTTAAAACAAGGAGTTATCCCATGTTTTGAAAAACTAAAAAAAGGTTTAAAGTTCCAATTATCCACCAAAAGTTGCTATGAGCATTAAATGATCTTCTCATATACACACATAACTCTGAGATGTTGTTGCAGGCTAGCAATTCCAGAGAGCAAATGGAATCACTAATTTTGCAAAATCAATTGGGAAATTAGGTACAAACCTGGAACCCGATTAGAGCAAAGAAATAGTCATCGGATAGCACTTGATAATGCCTATGCACACACACCTCTAATGCAAAGAGATTATGAGATGTAAGGGATTGATTGGAGATATAAATTATGCAAAAACCATACTAAGTGCAAAGGCTAATTGAAGGTAGATTATGCAAGCAATCCAAAAACTATTGCCTCACAAGCTTCTGAAGCTAGTGCATGCGTGGAGAGGTTAACCGAAGCTCTGACACCAATTGATGGGAATGGGATCGTGTTAGCTAAGGTGGGTGATAGAGAAACATAGTGCAAGTGTGTGAGTGTGTGTAAGTATTAGGAAATTTCGGAGGTCATTTGGAGGGCCTTCTAAGAAAATGTATTTTATGCACTCTCTCTCTAGAAAAAATGGCAAATAAAAGAGCTGGGTCTTTCATAGTAAAAGTTCAAAAAGTGTACTTTAAGTAGATTCCTTACTCTTCTGAACATTCGTTCGTAGTGATTGAGGGATAATCCTCTTTTTAGTTGCATTGAATGAACCTCGTCAATATGGAGGGAATGAGGCTAACACGGAGGGACGAATCCGCAGCCGCTATTCACTTTCCGTTAAACCTGCACATTTGGCTAATGGCGCACTCCTCAAATGGCACAAATGTTACCCAGAAATGAGCCAAAT
The DNA here is from genome assembly GCF_014529385.1 of Adiantum capillus-veneris. Taxonomy (NCBI): domain Eukaryota; kingdom Viridiplantae; phylum Streptophyta; class Polypodiopsida; order Polypodiales; family Pteridaceae; genus Adiantum; species Adiantum capillus-veneris. The sequence continues at coordinate 39,027,684 of NC_140957.1, forward strand.
ATCACCTTCACATTGATTTGGACAATGAGTACCAACCATTGATTAAGCGCAGTAAAACAAACACACATATACCTCCCGCTTCCATAGACACGCTCAGAGCTCAAGGAGCTAAACACATAGATATCTGGACGAGAGGCTCTCTCTACCCTAAGAATCCAATGACTAATGCGTCTCCACCGTTTGTCAATCCTACAAGCTTATTGACCTTTGCTGGTGATGAAGAAAAGGGCCTTCTGGGTTATTGTAAATCACTTACAAGAGAAGCTGAAACTTACAAGAGCATTCTCCAAGCTCAACAATGTGAGATTGTTCGCCTTTCACATTTACATTCTACAGATCAGGTTACCATTTTGCAACATAAAACAGAGGTACAAGAATGGAAAGGAAAGGTGCGAAGTTGTCAAATGAAGGACACCATCTTGGGTGGTCGTATCCGAAAGAAGAAATTGCGCAATCTTGAAACATTGCAGGTTGCATCAGGAGGTCTCAAGAAAAGAATCCGAGCATTAAGGTGATGCTTCTTGGTTGGCTACATTGTCTTAGTTAAGTAATCTTTTTGTTTTTTCTTGTTATGCATTGTTTTCATGTGCCTAAATAGTGTTAGTGAAGCAAATTTTCTGTTATTTACTTATGCATTGTCTTCATGTAGAGATTCAATCTATCCTGACAAGGAAAACATTGACCCCAAAGCCAATATAGGAAAGAGATTGAAGCCACTTATAAGTAGAAGCCTGGCAGCAGATATAGTACATGACAAGAAGTTTAAGGTCCTACAACGAAATGTAGTGGACCGCTTTATTTTAGAGAACTCAGTGCCTGCAGACTTTGCTAACCACATACGGAGGTTACAAAGGCATCAAAGGAATGGTTGGACAATCAAATGTAATATTGAAGATGAGGACTCACAAGTCTCAAAGCGCCCTAACATTCTTGTTTCTCCTTCTACTTCATACACTTATTTTTTGACACCTTCTTCATCAACTGGATCTATGTTTGGAAGAGGAAAAGCAAGAATTTTTTCAAGAGGTAGAGGCAGGAACTTACCAGTCTTTTCGATATGTAATGTGCAAGTGATAAGGAAGGCATGCGCCAAACGCATCCTCCCTCCGAATAATGAAGCAAGTTCAAATTTTGTTACACATTGTTTATTTACCATCAAGATTTTTGAATTTTTCTCTCTTCAGTCTATTTTTGACGAATGCTTTAGACATTTTTTTGGATCAAATGTACTACTGAAGGATGTTATGTTTGGATTGAAATACCATTCATCAGATAAAAACCTTATGCCTTTTAATGATTTTATCCACAAGGATGAAGTTTTAGAGTGTGATTGTATCCCATTACCCTGAGTTTTGCAAAGATTTTACTAACTTTGATTTGCATGTTTGTACTTCTAATGTTGAACTCATTTCTGCTACTCAGGTAAGGATCCTCCCAAGTAAAGGTTTGAATCGCATACATCTTTATCCACTTAATTTTTATTTAGCCTTTGCGGCTCTACTTGAATGCCTAGACGACTTGGCCTTAAAGCTCCAACTGGAGCATGAAATTAACCCACAACTAGCATCAATACTTCAACTAGTCTTCCTAAGAAAAATCAGATATATGCCTCAAGAATGGCTAAGTCTAGATACTAGTTGGGTTACACCTAATATTATGCTGACTGTCTCCAAGCTTAGGGGGAAATGGTCCATCATTGGACTTGATAAAGCAGCCAATATTGCATCATTTATTTGTAAAAAGCTAGCCTTTGACTCTGCCTTGGCTAGACTTAATGGTGATGAATTTTACAAACTTAATGATTCTCTTGGAAGAATAGAAATCATCTAAATGAGGAGCTATTTGAACTAGGATATAGACCTAGTTTGCAGAAACTGCCAATACTTTTCCCTACTTATGAGTGTCAGATGGATCTTTGATGAATCCAATGGCATCTCTATTAATATTACCAACAATGACGTAACCATTTGCCTAATTTTTTTTTTACTTGAGGTAGAAGCAATTTGTGCAGAAAAGAGAAGTGAGCTGAAAAGGTTAATAAACATAGACTGCTATCCATTTTGGTTAATAAAAAATGCGATGGAGGTGTATATTAACCTTCCACATAATATATACTATATCTTTATAGCTGACATAACACAATGTTATGAAAGTATACCGCTTATGGGATCTTTTGGATTATTAAATACTCTGTCTGAACTCATGACTATAGCCTCTGCTCATAAATCTATGTAAGGTTTTACTAGCATCTTAATAAAAAGAAAACTCGGTGGGTTAAAAAATCCACATTAAAAGCACCTCATAATTTTGATGAAGATGATCTATATAAATACATCATTTGGCTACTCAAAACATGATTTATCCAATTAGAGAAATCTTGCTATAGACAAGTGATGGGAATTCCCATGGGCTTTTCCTGCTCACCACTTATGTGTAACCTTTATCTTTTATACTTTGAGTACAAGTGGCTTTTGAAAGTGACCCTCTTAAATCCCCCTTAATAACTAAGTATATGCATACCTCTTTGTAGCATTAATAATCCAACGTTTAAGGAAATGCTCCAAGAAATTCATCCTCCGTGTCTTAGAATTGAATGTACTTATTTGAACATAATACTTTGACATGATAAATGGGTCGTTACAAAAATTGTCATTGATTTGGAACCTCCACACACGGGGAATTTTTGCACACGTTTCTTCTGTAAAAGAGATAATCCCAAGTTAATGTCTTCTCAAATTTGAAAAAGAAAAAGCAATAAACCTTTTAAAAATGCTCTATACACTTGTCTAGGGATGTTGTTCCTAATAGCTTACTCCTTGATCGACGTATTTTCAGTGTATGAAGAAATCAACAATCTCATGAGCAAGTTTGTCAATAATGGGTTTTATAGGAAAGACCTCGTGGCTTGTATATGCAAATCTTTGAGGATGCATGATTGGCCCGGTCTCAAATTTGACCTTCCAAACTTATGTGGTCTCATAAAACCCTTGGAGATATCACACGTAACATTTGAAAATGCTCAATAAGCCTTCAGTCCCCGACAAAAACTTACTTCCGAGGGATGAACATATATAGTCTCATCACTGTGACGGGGTAGTAGGCCCATATTCTATGGGTCTACAATTGAAGAGTGCGTGTGCATGGATGTGTGCGTGCACGGTGCGGTGTGCGTGTGGGAGGGAGAGAAGGAGAGAGTACACAGTGTGTGGGTGGAGCAAGACTCAAGTATGAGCTGCCTCTTATTCTTTGTATATGTACACAAGAATAAGGTGTTAGTGGATGGGCACCCATAGCTTGCGCGACCGGGCAAGGCACATGAGCCTATACCCCAGCATCTACTACCTCATAGGATATGGTGCCTAGGAAAGGATGGACGAGCACGCGCACGTGCATGCACATATGAATTTATACAATTTGTCATATTGATTAGCCATACAGGCTCAGTGTGACCTAACTACACTGACTAGTCGCACATGATCTTTGAAGAAAATGCAAATAAGTTTGGCCATTAGTCTACCCTAACTCCGGGTAGAGGCACCATTGTAACTGAATGGGATCTGACAAATATCCCTGCTTGTGACTATGCTTGGAATATTGAAGGTCTGGCAAAAAACACTCTGATATTTACTGTCACTTAACCAACTTTAAGTGAACCTAACTAAACTTGATAATCGTTGGAATTGTTTGGAGCCCTTAGATTTTGGTAACTTAGGCTAGATAAGTTACACCTAACTAAACCATTGATAGTTAGGTTTTCTTGAAACATTGGTTGGTAATGAAAACATGATTAATGTTTTTAAAAAAAATGCAAAGAAGTGTCTTGACATGATTTTGTGAAATGGGACATTTAATGACCTAAAGAGTGGAGTGTAACTGTCACGGGTTCTCAAATTGGTCTCTGAGCGGTCTGTGACCTGCGAGATTGGAGCCGTTCAACTCAATAAAAAAGACTTACTTCAAGTCACTTAGAGCCTTCTATGGTTAGTCTAGGGACTTTGGGATAAAAATGGGCTCGGTGGGTAGATTTGAACCATCGATGAGGTTAGGGATTATAGAGACACATAGGGCTATCACGTTAGAGTATAGGTTTTTCTTCCCCATGAGTGCTACCACTTGTGCATGTGAGGAATGACACATGTAACAGGGAGCACTAGACGATACGTTTCTTTTTCATCATGCATAGGCAGGGGCGACCTGCACAGAAGTGTTAAGGTAAGCCCAACTTGCGGCACCAGTATGGAAAAGCTCTCTAGTCACCTAAGAAAGGTAATTGATGGCATGGTCTAATAGCAAGAGGATGAAACCCACCTAGCCAATGATTGTAAAGCATCAAGCCTGTATAGAGGCTGTTTTCTAAATAATCAATTGCACTTTGACTCTTATCAATTGTGTCTATACTCTCTCTCTATGCTCTTGGATTTGGCATAATGTAACCTTAATCACCATCTTTCTAACCCTAACCCTAACCCTAACACCATGGTTAAACTAAAGCTTCACCCTCCATAGCCGAACGCTAACCATCGGTGATTAGGGAGTAAGCTTTCACAACCACTAACCCATCATGTGGTATCACAACCAAGGGTTCATATCTAGGCTTAATCAATCCGCTCTCATTATATTACCTCTCCCTAATCATTAGCATCTCCAATTAAGCTTGGGCACATTCTTGGCAATACCAATGAGCCATTACCCTTCTTTATTGGTGAGCTTTTGGTTAGCAACATCCTAATAATTACATGTGTGTGAAAATTCAGTTATTGTGCTTCTTTATGCTCATTTTTCATCCCATTTTTGCATTAGCATTATTCTAGGTGCATTTCTCATTTTCTTGTGCAACTTGTGTGTGTGCAAAGTGCTCATCGACACCATTTTGTAGAGCTATTGATGACTGCCGATTTTGCCCAAGGATTGATCTTTCAATATTATATGTGAAATCTTTGTGTTTCCAGCTCGAAAACAAGTCCTTAAACTCTGCATTTGATCTTCATTAGCATTTGATGTCTTCTCACTGGGAGAGTGTCCCCATGTTTTTGATGCAGCCCTCTCTAGGGTAAGGGAGCCAGTTTAGAGGCGTTTTGTGGAAACGTGATGTTTTTGGGGGGGATTTTGCAAATCTCATCATTTTCAATATTTACGCATTGCACGAGATTCCTCATGAAAAGGTGAATCAAATGATACCAAAATTAATATTTTTTAGATTTTATTTGAATGCTTCATTTGAAACAATTCAGCTTTTGAGGCATTTTGAAGCATTAGAGACACTCAAGACCCAGTAATGGTACACTTTTCAGCAAATCACAACAAGACACATAAGCAAGATTCTTGGAATATGCCAAATTTCTTGCCTTTAAATTGGGGGTGGATATGTATCTAATCTGGGGGTCAAAATTTGAGTGGATATGTATCTAATCTTACCCTAGCAAAGTAACCTTTTGGGCAGTTTTACTTCACCTCAAAGAGAACTTCACACTTGAGATGAGACACAGTGAGGCGGAGTTTCCCACGTAGATGCACTGGCCGGTCAATTAGGCACCCCTTATGGTCGTTTTTTGGCTCTTTGAGCCCATAAGCGCATAATCGAAGCCATTGCCCACAACTGGAATCGCACGGCTAGGAGCCTCGCAAGAAGTTGACTTGGACCTGCGTTGAACCTCAGAATCTGAAGGTCTGCATAGAGCCGGCCATCGCGAATCACGATTCAGGTGGGTGTAGAGGTTTGTGTCAAAATTGATGATGAGGCAGTTGCCCATGGAGGAGCAGAACCAGTTTGCAGCTTGTAACTTGCGCCGTTCATAGTCTATACAGAGCTGCGCAAGCCAAGAACGTCTATTTGCACAAAGTGTTAGCAGAGTTTATCATCGATGTCCTTGTCTAGAAGAGTGACAGAGCCGGCCACTGCGATTCAGGTAGGTGTAGAGGTTTGTGCCAGAATTGATGATGAGGCAGTTGCCCATGGAGGAACAATACGAGTTTGCAGCTTGTAACTTTCACCGTTCATAGTCTATACAGAGCTGGAAGCCAAGAACAGCTATTTGTACAAAGTGTTAGTCTAGAAGAGTGACAGGCTGGAAACATTTTTCAAAAGCCTCCAAAAAAGAGGCGCTGAGCTTCCTGAGTACTTCATCAAAGGTTTGCGTGAGGATGAATATGTTGCTGGGATAGATCAATCTCTTGTTAACTGAAATAATGTGAGAGAGAAAGCTTAATTATCAAGCCGATTATGGTTGAACATTGCTTGAGGGTATGCAGCGGCAGTGGAACGGGGGTTTGCATTCTACTTATAGCATGGGAGGAGCTGATCAAGCTCAATCACATGAAGGATGCATATTGGAAGCAATTAAGGATGTGCATACTCAAGCAAGCTCGGAAGCAATTAAGGATGTGCATCTCCAAGCTCAAAAGCAATCAAGGATGTGCATACTGCACATTCTACGGATTTACATGCTTCTCACATAGATAAGGCGAATGTGTCAGGAGATGAACTGAACAAGATGGATAGGGATGAATCTGTAGATGCCAATGAGCAAGCCAACACTCTAAAACAGAGAGAGTGGAACACAAGAGCTGAAAGACATGCAGAATAATCATCTAAGAGATGTCTCTCCAACAGAAGATGAGGATGAAGAGCTTGGCAATGTGGTTTTTGTGAGGTATCCTTAAGGTTATGAGCAAGTCTCAGAGGTCTTGTTCAGAGGAGCTCGCGATTTCTTCCAGCTTTTAGGTAACTAGGCTTGTCTCATTTGCCCCTTGAACTGGTATTACTATTGGCAGTGGCCATATTACAGTTGATGCCTTTGCTTGCTTGCCTTGCCACCTGTGTTTCCAGGTATTTCTTCAGCAAGGGGATGTTAAAACGTGGCGAGGTTTTTCTGTGACTTTGAGCACCAGTTCTTGGTCTTTTCAAAATATTTTCAATCTACACTATTCTCAAATTACTGGCACATCGCATCCTTGGAACGCACTGATTGTAGGATATGCCCAACAGGGGCCCGGAAGCTTTAGGAACGTATGACAAGAGAGAGCATCTCTCTTGATGCAATCACCTACACTTTCGTGCTTGACACTGCCTTGGTTGATTGATTGACATGTATGCCAAATGTGGTGAACTTCAGAAATCACAAAACTTGCTTCAAGAGCTTCTTGTCTGGAATGTCATCTCTTGGAGTGCATTGATTGCGGGCAAAGCTGCCATGATCGTAGCTTTGGGACTGTTTTCAACGTATGAGAAAAGAGAGCATCTCTCGAGATGCAATCACCTATGCTTTCGTGCTTGACATTGCCTTGGTCGATTGGTTGACATATAAGCCAAATGTGGTGTATTTCAGAAATCACAAACCTTGCTTCAGGAGCTCCTTGTCCGGAATGTCGTCTCTTAGAGTGCATTGATTGTAGGCAAAGTTGCCATGATCGTAGCTTTTCAATCTGCGCTGCTCTCAATATATTGGCGCATTGCATCCTTGAAATGCACTGATTGCAGGATATGCCCAACAGGGGCCGGTATGGCCAGGAAGCTTTGGCTTGTTTTCAACGTATGAGAAGAGAGAGCATCTCTCGAGATGCAATCACCTATGCTTTCATGCTGACAGTGCCTTGGTCGACTGGTTCACATGTATGCCAAATGAGGTGTACTTTAGAAATCACAAAACTTGCTTTAGGAGCAACTTGACCGGAATGTCATCCCTTGGAGTGCATTGATTGTCGGATTTGCCCAACAGGGACAGGGCTAGGAAGCTTTGGGCTGTTTTCAGCATATGCAAAGAGATGGCATCTCTCCATATGCAATGATCTACATACACTTGCATTTTAATGAACAATACTTTTGCAAGAGAGAGAGTATTAGAGAACATGGCAATAGTTGAGGACCGGATTTACTCGGAGCCGGTCCCCCCTCCAAAAGACGTTTGTATTATAGATTTTTCCATCAAGAGAGACTTGGTACAATACAATCTTTGTGTTCCTTGTGACCTTGGTGATGCTATGAAGATGGAAAGCTTCATGTATCACGAGCATAACATAAACTTTGCAAAAAGCATTAACTATCCCAATCCTCAATCCCAAGGCCTCAAACACCTTCGAAGGTGGAGAGAGTTAGCGGGGAATGAGGAAAAGAAGAATCATTCATAGGCGAAAGAAATAGTTCCTCTCTTATCATCACTCTTCTTGCTTAGCATAGCATAATAGCATAGTAGAAGTTAAGCATTGAAGCATGGCTCTTGGTTGGATTTGCATTCCATAGCCAAGTGTGTTGCTGTAGGCTCTCAACTTCTCCACAAGCTTGAAGAAGGAGATGGAGCTCTTGCACTTTGCAACACAATGAGAGAGTGTTGTGGTTGTGGGAGAGTATACCGCCTCTTGCACTTTGCACTCCACACAATGAGAGAGTGTGTGTGTGGTTGTGGGAGAGTATACTGCCTCTCTCTCTCTCTCTCTCTCTCTCTCTCTCTCTCTCTTTCGTATTACTTAATTATATCATTTGGACATGTGTTCTCTTTGAGAGAAATAACTTAATAATTTATTTTTATGCATCTAAATTCTCATTGGACCCCTTTAAAGTCTATCCAATAAGATTCAAGCACATCATGAGGGTCACATTTGGAGGATTTTGACATGTGTCCTTTATGTTTCTTAAGTCATTTGGTTTGAATTGAACACTTTAAACACATAGTCTTTCAAACAAGGATATTGTTTATGCCTCTTGAGAGTTTATCTTTCAATTGAGCACTTCAAGAACCTTAGTCATTTAAGCATAAAAATCACCTCAAGCTTTGGGCAAGGTTCCCACAAACAATTTAAGCACTTTAGTTAGCAACCCGACAAGCACCTCATGCTTGGGTAGGATTTCCACCTCAAGGTCAGCCCTAGCTTGCCTAAGGTCAAATGATTTTTTAACACTAACTTTTGGAGGTCTTTAATGGAGCTAATCCTAAGGTCTTTTAAGCTCCATTAGATGCACGTTGCTCTTTGATAGACTACCTCCTTTTGGACCCCTACTGAGATGTAACCATCTCTCCTTTTGGTCCCTTGCTAAGGTAAATCTAGAAGCGCTTATTACACATTGCTCTTTGGTAGACCGTTTTCTTTTGGACCACTATTGAGATGCAACTGTTTCTCCTTTTGGTCCCCTGTTGAGATAGATCTAGAAGCACATATCTATATCCTAAATCTTGTTCCCCTTTTATCTTCCTATATTAAGCAATCAGTTTAATATGAGAATCATTTGATAAAGTTAGATATTATATTATGACATATCCTCTCTCTTGAAATCATAGTCGTCCTCGACTATGAGGTAGAGAAGATAAAGCTTAGTCATTAGTCATGTTTCTTAGAAAGCTAAGGCTCTTCTGTGCTTATTAGCAATAACCCTTTTTGCCTTTGTTGTGAGATGGATATAATCTTTTTAATCTTTGAAAAAGATTCTTGTAAGTTTTGGCTATATTCATGAGCATCAACGAAGATCTTCCCATATCTTTAACCTCGAAAGGTGCTTTCCCCGTCGAAGTATGTACAATGTCATTGTACACATACTCTATAAGAGGTAGATACTTCTCTCATTGAGAACGTTGATCTACTTCCATGACATAGGCTTTTAGTCAATAATCATTAGATTAGTTATTTCACTTTGGTCATCCGTTTGTGGATGATAGGCCGAAAGAGAAATTTAATCTATTTCTTAGATTTTCAAAGGGACCCTTCTAGAAATTACTGGTCATTCTAAGATCTTTGTCTCGACACTATGGATGTTGGGAAGCCATGATACTTGAAAATTTGAGATCTAAAGAGGGTTGCCGTTTGATGTGCCTTAATAGTCTTTTTGACAGGCATAGAGTGTGTTTTCTTGCTGAGCCTGTCGACTAAAACAATCCAAGTTGCTTTCTATCAAATTTCAATTTTTGATATACCACGCATTTTCAAACATACTCTTGTATGTTTACTTTTCATGGTAGACCAATAGAAATACATTTCTACTCCTCCAAGAGTAGATTATGGAATCTCTCTTTGCCCCCCATAAGGAGAAGCATGGTTGGTTGTGCTTGCCAGCACAATGTGAGCAATATGAAATTTTAATTGCAAAAGAAAATTTTCCCACCTCATTTGTTTGTCGGAGAGCTTGGTTTGCATCATGAATTTCTTGAGGCTTTGTGATCCATTCGTAGGATGAATGGAGCTCCCAAGAGATAGTGATTCCATGTGTCTAGGGTATGCAGAACAACTAAAAGTTCTTTTTCATATATGCCCAAGACCCGGTCATCGGCATTGAGCTTTCGGCTCTCATATGCTATGGCATGCCCTTCTTGAAGCAAAACTGCTCCAAGGCAATCACCACAAACATCACATTGGACCTCAAATGGCTTTGAGAGATCCGGAAGCATAAAGACTGGTTGGGAGAAAAGCTTCTCTTTGAGATTGTCAAAAGCATTTGGTTCTTTAGCAGTCCATGAGTACTTAACGTTCTTCCTTGTTAAGTCATGCAATGATCCTGCTATTTGCGAGAATTTTGCTATGAAGCGTCTATAATATGCGGACATACCAAATAAAGCTTCTTAGCTCATGTAGATTCCTTGGATTAGGCCATGCTTTTATTACCTCCAACTTTGATGGATTCATACATATACCATCTTGAGAGATAACGGGACCTAAATATCGAATCTCTTGTAAGAAAAAAATCACTTTTCTTTTGATTAATGAAAAGCTTATTCTCTCTCACAACTTGAAAGATTACCTGGAGGTGTCACTTTACTCCTCAAGAGAATTTGAGTGGCCTGAAGATTTTTGTCCATCGTGAGTTTAAATGCGGCTGGAGATTTTTTTAGCGCAAAACTTGTAACTTATCAAATAGATCTTCTACCCGTGGCATGGGATTTTTTTTTTATAGTGATCCTATTTAGTGCTCTATAGTCGACACACATGTGATATGTGCCATCTTTCTTTTGCACTAAAAGTAATGGTGAATAGAATGGAGAGAAGCTAGGCCTCACCATCCCTTTTTCCACCAATTCATACATTTGCCTCATGATCTCCTCTTGTTGAGCGTGTGAAACTCAATAAAGAGGGTTGTTAGGCGGTGAGCTTTCTAGTAGAAGCTCTATTGCATGGTCATCATCCCCTCGTTTTGGAGGCAGCTCACTAGTAGGGATGTCATCAATGAAAACATCTTGGAATTTATTTAGGAAATTAGGCACGTCTTATTCCTCTTGATTTCTTTTATTGCTACTTGTGAAAACATTAGAATCATTTGCAAATTCTCTAAAAAAAAACATAAACCCAATAGAGCTTTTTATTGACTTATAAAAAACAAGCGTATTTACCAGGGATATGGAAATCCCCCAATCATCAGCATCTATGTACATGCTCTTTTCCTTGTAGGTGAAGTAGATTCTCCTTTTAGGGAACTTCATGTTGACAGCCATGCGGTTGAACCATGGTGTCCCTAGGATAACATCCTCATGTTGGAGAGGAGAGATAAAAAATTCTTCTTTGTCGACGTAGCTTTGGACATGAAGCCTCAACTTCCCAATCAAGGGAGTAACGGAGGTTTGATGTCCCTTGAAAGCTCCATCAATAGTTACAGTATCTCCCATCTCGAAAGCTTGAATGCCCAACTTAGTGGCCAACTTCGTTGATTTAAAGTTATGAGTAGAGCCAAGGACAAACAAGATGAAGGAATCATGCTCCCTTACTTTTCTCTAAGAATAGGAGAGGGGAGTATCCTCTTTTGGAGCTTCAACCATGGAAGCTCTAGGAGTGTCATTGCGTACATTTTTTCTTTGGGGCAAGACCAATAACCATGTCCTTGCTCCCCATGCTTAAAAGCATTTTTTATGGTCTTTACAAAAGGCCTCTAGTTCTTCGGGAGAGAGCTTATTTTTATCTTTTTAAGCTCCTTTCTCTTTAGCCTTGTCGTTGGTGGTGTTGGTGTTGCCTTGGGAAGAACTTTAAGCATTGCTCTTTCCTTTAGCTTCATTTCGATCCTTGTTTTCCATGGGCTAGGAATTTCTTCTCGTCCCTGGTTGGAAAATGATCCTTGAAGCAACCATACTGTGGTGGATGACTTCGGTGATAGTGCTAGGCCGTTGTGAGTTGAAATACTCGGCCATTTCATCAGGTAATCCCGCACAAAATTGTTGCTTTTGTTTGGCAAAGTCTATCCTTTGAAAGACTGTAGATTTGAGATGTAAATCCCAAAACTTGTCTACATATTTGTGGATAGACTCATTGAAGAGAAGCTTCAAGCTCCACCATTCGGTAAACACTTTGTCCTTTGCATCGCTTGCAAGGAATTTATTTATGATGGAAACTCGTAGATTTTTTAATGTCTTTGGGGTCTCGCTGTTGCCACAAAGGCTAACCCACCATTGACAAGCAGACTTCTGAAAGTGCATAGCTACATGGCATAGCTTGGAGGATTCCATGAAGCCCTCGTCTCCAAAGGCCACATCAAATTGTTGAATGAAGGCCAATACTTTGTCGGTGGTGCCAAAGGTGCCATCATAGGTGAAAAAAGAGGTACTCTTTCTTCCCTCTTTGAACTTCTTGAGCTTTTGTGATCTTCGCCATGCAGGGTATGATTTGCGGTGTTCTCTCCTCTTGTATTCTCTAGGAGAATAACTATTACTTTCGTTGAAATAGGAGGAAGGTAAAGAAGTTGGAGAAGAGAGTGATCTCTTCCTTTCCTTTTTCTTCTTTTGTTTCCTCTCTTCCCTTTTGGAATGACGAGGGGAAGGACTATGGGTTGACCGTTTCCTCTTGGGAGGAGTTGGCAATAGTCTAGACCGTCGTCTTTGTGGAGCCACATCTTCACAGGAACTTAGGGATTCGCTTCTTTCTTGTTCTTTGGATTCCTCCTCTCTTATGGGTGAGTCTTCTTTTGGGAGTCTCGTCAAGAGGCCTCCTAAACTCTCTCTCTTCTTGGAGAGGAAGGAAAATCCCATAAGCACAAAGTTGTTGGGTAGCTTCGGCTTGCAAAGTAGGGTTTCCCATAGCTTGATGCAACCTAGTAACAAGATAATTGATAAACATGGGGTATCATCATTAGCACCTTTGTGTGCAAAATCAAAGTTATCAATGTTCATTCTACTCTCTTGGTTATTGTCAGCCATGCTTATACTTACGTGTTTACTCTTTGGCAATCAAAACCTTATTTGCTACTCCTCTTAGCCTTTGAAAATAAGCACATATGTATCTACACCCACGGGTCGAATTGGTTAATTATAGAGAGTAGTGGGGTGGGTCTAACATAACAGAATTGCCGAGGGATAGCTCCTTTTGGAATTCTTATGGCTCAATAATGGTAAAGCCGTAGGCAACAAACCTAAAAAGACCCCATTATTAAGACCAAAGCTATCGAGGTGTGCACCATATCTCACATAGTGGGCTCAACAAAACCATAATAGATCCAGTCCCACTTACCCTAATATAATTAACAAAATCAACCATTAATAGGCTACTTAAGGACCTCTCTTCTTAAGCAAGAAAAGAGAAAACAAATGCTCTGATACCAATGTAATGGAAATGGCCTATGAACTTTGAGAATAGCGGAATAAAGATAATTTGAGTGAGCATTGTTGTGAGATCACTTTGAGAACATAGAGGGTGAACTTATTTGATGGTAGCAACATAAACATAGTATTAAATTACGACCCCCCTCCAAAAGTCGTTTGTATTATAGATTCTCCCATCAAGAGAGACTTGGTACCATACAATCTTTGTGTTTCTTGTGACCTTGGTGATGCTATGAAGATGTAAAGCTTCATGCATCACGAGCATAACATAAACTTTGTAAAAAGCATTAAATATCCCAAGCCTCAGTCCCAAGGCCTCAAACACCTTCGTAGGTGGAGAGAGCTAGCGGGGAATGAGGGGAAGAAGAATCATTCATAGGAAAAAGAAATAGTTCCTCTTTTATCATCACTCTTCTTGCTTAGCATATCATAATAGCATAGTAATGAAGATGAAGAAGATGGCAAGCTTAAGCATTGAAGCATGGCTCTTGGTTGAATTTGCATTCCATAGCCAAGAGTGTTGGTGTAGGCTCTCAACTTCTCCACAAGCTTGGAGAAGGAGATGAAGCTCTTGCACTTTGCACTCCACACAATGAGAGAGTGTGTGTGTGTTTGTGGGAGAGTATATCCCCTCTGATGCTTGGTCCACCTCTCCCCCCTCCCTCTCTCTCTCGTATTATTTAATTATATCATTTGGACATGTGTCGTCTTTTTCCTCTTTGAGAGAAAGAACTTAATTATTTATTTTTATGCATCTAAATTCTTATTGGACCCCTTTAAAGTCTATCCAATAGGATTCAAGCACATCATGAGGATCACATGTGGAGGATTTTAACATGTGTCTTTTATGCTTCTTAAGTCATTTGGTTTGAATTGAATACTTCAAGCACCTAATCTTTCAAGCATGAAAACCGTTTATGCCTCTTGAGAGTTTATCTTTGAATTGAACACTTCAAGAACCTTAGTCATTTAAGCATAAAAATCACCTCAAGCTTTGGGCAAGGTTCTCACAAATAATTTAAGCAGTTTAGTTAGCAACCCGACAAGCACCTCATGCTTGTGTAGGATTCCCACCTCAAGGTCAGCTCTAGATTGCCTAAGGTCAAATGACTTTTTAATACTAACTTTTGGAGGTATTTAATGAAACTAACCCGAAGGTCTTTTAAGCTCCATTAGATGCACGTTGCTCTTTGATAGACTACCTCCTTTTGGACCCCTATTGAGATGTAACCATCTCTCCTCTTGGTCCCTTGTTGCTGAGGTAAATCTAGAAGCACTTATTACACATTGCTCTTTGGTAGACCGTCTCCTTTTGGACCCCTATTGAGATGCAAACATTTCTCCTTTTGGTCCCCTGTTAAAATAGGTCTAGAAGCACATATCTATATCCAAACTCTTGTTCCCCTTTTATCTTCCCATATTAAGTGATCAATTTAATATGAGAAAATGATTTGATAAAGTTAGATATTATAATATGCCATATCCTCTCTCTTGAAATCATAGTCGTCCTCGCAAGCTTGTCTGCTCTTTAGTCCATATCATACTTCCAAAGTAGAGTGACAAGTTCTACTTGGTGTTTGGGAGACGTTGTCACCACGAATATGATCCTAAGCATGCATACTTCTTAAATTTTGTACACAATAAAAGAAAGAGAATTAAGTCTATAAGACAAAAACATTGTTCATTTCAAATGCATTTTCATTCGCGTACTCTAGTATAACATCGTAAGCATTGACAAGGTTCATATTATCCTTAAGCAAGGTTCCTTGTATCCATCTAGCATCTTTAAAAGGATAATTCTTAAACTTAACAAGATATCATTGGATAACGCTACCGTTTCTTAGTACATTGTTTTGTGTTGAAGAATCGATTCGGGATGCAACACCTCTTCTTGATCTTCGATTTCTAGCGGATCCTCCATTATTGGTTCTTTTGGTGGCTCTCCTTTGTAAGGCTTGAGTAGGATCACATGGTTAGCATTGTGAATGAGCCAATGGTTGGACAACGTTAACTAATAAACCATCTCATTGATTGGCTTAGGAATTTTAAAACAAAGGACCATATTTTGCTAGTTTAGCATAATACTCTTGGTGGCTCGTAGGATTCTTGCTCGTAGTATGCCTTAGATGAGCCTTGAGAAACTTTAGCAAGATCCAATCATTTTATTTAAGGCTAAGGCTCTTCTGTGCTTATTAGCAGCAGTCCTTTTTGCCTTTGCTGTGAGATGGATATAACCTTTTTAATCTTTGGAAAAGATTCTTGTAAGTCTCGGCTATATTCATCAGCAAACGAAGATCTTCCCATATACTTTAAGTATTAAGGGAATTTTGGATCTTCCCTCTTTAACCTCGAAAGGTGCTTTCTCCGTAGAAGTATGTACAATGTCATTGTATGCATACTCTATAAGAGGTAGGTACTTCTCTCATTGAGAACGTTGATCTACTTCCATGACATAGGCTTTTAGTAGATTCAAGAATCGTTAGATTCGTTATTTCACTTTGGTCATACATTTGAGGATGATGGGCCGAAAGAGAAATTTAATCTACTTCCTAGATTCTCAAAGAGACCCTTCTAGAAATTACTGGTCATTCTAGGATCTTTGTCCCGACAGTATGGATGTTGGCAAGCTATGATACTTGAAAATTTGAGATCTAAAGCGGGTTGCACTTTGATGTGCCTTAATAGTCTTTTTGATAGGCATAGAGTGTGTTTTCTTGCTAAGCCCGTTGACTAAAACAATCCAAGTTACTTCCCTCGATCAAATTTCATTTTTTGGTATACCACGCATTTTCAAACATACTATTGTATGTTTACTCTTCATGGTAGACCAACATAAATACATTTCTACTCCTCGAAGAGTAGATTATGGAATCCCTCTTTGCCCCGCATAAGGAGAAGCATGGGATTCATACATAACTTTCTTATTGTATTGGTGAGTAACACATAGCCTATTGCCGTTTGGAAGATAACCATCCTTCAAGGTGAATGGTTCTTTTTTTTCCCCCTAATGCAAAAGCTGTAATTACCTACTTAAAGTCTTGGTCAATAGCATACTTATCTATCATAAAAGATAGATCATTGTGAGTTGCTAGAGACACCACATTTACCCTTGGCCGTTGTGAAAGTGCATTGACCACTTGATTGTGCTTGCCAACAATGTGAGCAATATGAAATTTAAATTGCGATGAAAGAAAAATTGCCCACCTCATTTGTTTGTCTGACAGCTTGGTTTGCGTCATGAATTTCTTGAGGCTTTGTGATCCATTGTAGGATGAATGGAGCCCCCAAGAGATAGTGCTTCCATGTGTCTAGGGCATGTAGAATATCTAAAAGTTCTTTTTCGTATATGCCCAAGACCCGTTCATCGGCATTGAGCCTTCGTCTCTCATATGCTATGGCATGCCCTTCTTGAAGCAAAACTTCTCCAAGGCAATCACTACAAGCATCACATTGGACCTCAAATGGCTTTGAGAGATCCGGAAGCATAAGGACTGGTTGGGAGGTAAGCTTCTCTTTGAGCTTGTCAAAAGCATTTTGTTCTTTAGCAGTCCATGAGTACTTAACGTTCTTCCTTGTTAAGTCATGCAATGGTCATGCTATTTGAGAGAATTTTGCTATGAAGAGTCTATAATATGCGCACATACCAATAAAGTTTCTTAGCTCATGTAGATTCCTTGGATTAGGCCATGCTTTTATTACCTCCAACTTTGATGGAACCCGAGTGTGCTTGATCTAGGATGACATAATATTCGATTTCTGTAGCACACAACCGTAATTGTTTGTCCTTTCCTCGCCTATATAGTTGGTTGGCAATGAGCAGATAGTGTTTGGCCTCTTCCTCGATAGTTTTCATTCTTGCTTTGCTCGATTCTGCTAGAAAGGTTTTGTTTTTTAAGTACTCAACTATGTGAGCACTCCATTTAGGTGCTTGTACTACATGAAACATTGTGGCACGTTCCACTGGGGGCTGTATTATACAACTATCACAAGATTTTACATATTTTTATCAATATTCATTCTACTCTCTTGGTTATTGTCCGCATGCTAATTATACTTATGTGTTTACTTAGTGTATTCTTTGGCAATTCAAAACCTTAGTTGCTACTCCTCTCAGCCTTTGAAAATAAGCACTTAAGTATCTACACCCATAGCTCGAATTGGTTAATTATAGAAAGTAGTGGGGTGGGTCTAACATAGCAGAATTGTCAAGGGATATCTCCTTTCGGACTTCTTATGTCTCAATAATGATAAAGCCATAGGTAAGTCTAAAAAGACCCCATTGTTAAGACCAAAGCTCCCGAGGTGTGCACCATATCTCACATAGTGGGCTCAACAAAACCGATAATAGATCCCAGTCCCACTTACCCTAATATAATTAACAAAATCAACCATTAATAGGCTACTTAAGGATCTCTGTTCTTAAGCAAGAAACGAGAAATCAAATGCTCTACCAATGTAATAAAAATGGCCTATAAACTTTGAGAATAGCTGAATTAAGAGAATTAGAGTGAGAATTTTTGTGAGATCACTTTGAAAACATAGAGAGTGAACTCAATTGATGGTAGCAACATAAATATAGTACTTAATTAACTTGGCATGAACAATACTTTTGCAAGAGAGAGAGTATTAGAGAACATGACAATAGTTGAGGGCCGGATTTATCTCAAGCCAGTCCGCCCTCCAAAAGGCATTTGTATTATAGATTCTCCCATTAAGAGAGACTTGGTACAATACAATCTTTGTGTTCCTTGTGACCTTGGTGATGTTATGAAGATGGAAAGCTCATGCATCACGAGCATAACCTAAACTTTGCAAAAAGTATTAACTATGCCAAGCCTCAGTCCCAAGGCCTCAAACACCTTCGAAGGTGGAGAGAGCTAGCGGGGAATAAGGGGAAGAAGAATCATTCAAGAGAAAGAAATAGTTCCTCACTTATCATCACTCTTCTTGCTTAGCATAGCATAATAACATAGTAATGAAGATGAAGAAGATGGCAAGATTAAGCATTGAAGAATGGCTTTTGGTTGGATTTGCATTCCATAGCCAAGAGTGTTGGTGTAGGCTCTCAACTTCTCCACAAGCTTGGAGAAGGAGATGGAGCTCTTGCACTTTGCACTCCACACAATGAGAGAGAGTGTGTCACTGGTTATGGGAGAGTATACCCCCTCTCATGCTTGGTCCCTCCCTCCTTCTCTCCCTC
Source organism: Adiantum capillus-veneris (assembly GCF_014529385.1). NCBI lineage: Eukaryota > Viridiplantae > Streptophyta > Polypodiopsida > Polypodiales > Pteridaceae > Adiantum > Adiantum capillus-veneris. The sequence continues at coordinate 39,046,383 of NC_140957.1, forward strand.
TCTCCCTCTCTCTTTCTCTCTCGTATTATTTAATTATATCATTTGGACATGTGTCCTCTTTTTCCTCTTTGAGCGAAAGAACTTAATTATTTATTTTTGTGCATCTAAAATCTCATTGGACCCATTTAAAGCCTATCCAATAGGATTCAAGCATATCATGAGGGTCACGTGTGGAGGATTTTGACATGTGTCTTTTATGCTTCTTAAGTCATTTGGTTTGAATTGAACACTTCAAGCACCTAGTCTTTCAAGCATGGAAACAGTTTATGCCTCTTGAGAGTTTACCTTTGAATTGAGCACTTCAAGAACCTTAGTCATTTAAGCATAAAAATCACCTCAAGCTTTGGGCAAGTTTTCCATAAATAATTTAAGCACTTTAGTTGGCAACCCGACAAACACCTCATGCTTGGGTAGGATTCCCACCTCAAGGTCAACCCTAGCTTGCCTAAGGTCAAAGGACTTTTTAACAATAACTTTTGGAGGTCTTTAATTAAGCTAACCCTAAAGTATTTTAAGCTCCATTAGATGCACATTGCTTTTTGATAGACTACCTCCTTTTGGACCCCTACTGCTGAGATGTAACCATCTCTCCTCTTGGTCCCTTGCTGAGGTAAATCTAAAAGCACTTATTGCACATTGCTCTTTGGTAGACTGTCTCCTTTTGGGACCCCTATTGAGACGTAACCATTTTTCCTTTTGGTCCCTTGTTGAGATAGGTGTAGAAGCACATATCTATATCCTAACTCGTGTTCCCCTTTTATCTTCCTACATTAAGTGATTAGTTTAATATGAGAAAATCATTTGGTAAAGTTAGATATTTTATTATGACACCTTTTTTCATGTGTAGCTATATTTCTGATTGGCTAAATCCCTTTGCTATAATTCACATTTTCGAAGGTAAAAATCTAACTTAGAGCAAGCCATTACACAGCTCGATATAGGTAAAGACCTATAAGAAACTCAAAAAACTATGGGTGCGGACCCAAAAACTGACATGTCCATCATGTGGGAACTTCCCATGACTCACAGTGATCCAAAATTCCGAGAAGACCTTGAACGTTTTGGACTTGCCGGTGAGCAAGCTTTGGAAACAATGGAAGTGGAGTCCAACATGAATTTGATGGAACAAGGGGAAAGGGGACATTCTCGGGTTCCGCTCTCGGAGCTTCCATCAAGTGGCAGTAAGGAGAAGATTAGTGCTAGTCAATGTTTGGATATTGAATTCATTTCGTCTTCTTTTGAGGAATATCTTCTATCTTAAATAGTTGAGTGACTGAATCAAGAAGAAAATGACACAATAATAGTGGTATCATGGTTCTAGATGACACAACTAGCATGCTAATTTTTGAATAATTGACATGATTGTCTAGAAACCTCTGAGAACACCTTAGATGGGCTACATGGAGCAAGCTGCTCGCATGGCACACTTTAGTCACATTAATGGAGTGCAATGCTCGAAAATGTTATTCCACCTACAAAATTTGAATTAACTTTTAAATTTGAAGGTTGTTAAATTATACTTTGGATATGTGGAAATGAGCATCTGGCATACTGATATACTGTCGTGATCTCACAAGAAGTCCCCCTTTTCTCTATCCATGCCTTTTTCGCTTTCCAACACTTGCAAGTGGTCATCTACCTTGTTTGTATCACATGGTTCTCACCTCAGACATGCTTCTTGTTTACACACTTCTTGCCTTCATTTATGGCTCATTATTGTACTCATATGGTGCCCATGTTTAGGGCTCACATGGCTTTGTCTACATGGCATCATTCTTGTCATATTATTGTGTAGAGGGAGTCCTCTCTTATTCATTTATCTCATGCTCATATCATACCACTTAGAGGAGGCCCACCTCCAACATTGCAAACATCAAACTAGCATAGATGGTTGACTACGCTATTAGTTCTATGTCCCTCCAAAGTTGCAAGCCCACAAAGGAAATATAATAGGTATGATGATTTCAAGTGATTATAAAGCAAGCCATAAACTTATCTTCAAAAGGATAAGACGTTTAAAGATTAATAGGATGGTTACTACTACAAGATGAGGGATGTCAAACTTTAGTTAAAAGTGATAGCAACTTTTGTACCTAAGACACCAAAAAGTGTGAGATCTATTACAATTGTGATCTCTATATGCACAATTACTTGACCTTGTAATAAAGGAAATTTAAACAATTGATCAAAGAGCATCATGGAGGATAAATTGTACACTTTAAGTTGGTAGTACTACATCTAATGAGAAACAAGCTATCCTACAATAGCTTCGTGATCAACCTTTAGGTATTGTAAATTTATTGATATAATTGTGCGAGTGAGAGGGTGTATGTATCTTCTTCCTTAAAAGAAAACCATTGTGGTGAGTTGTGTTTGTGCGAGAGAACAACCTTATTGAGAATTCACTATCTGAACATTCATGTAGATTACTCAATGGATACACACCTCAAAAATAAGGGATGCACAACCAAAAGATAATCATGAGAAGATGTCCCCCTCCTCTTTGTTAGGATGGGAAACTCTTGTTAGGAACCAAGTTTAGGATTCTAGTGTCGGAGGCAATATTGTGAAGTGTTTGTTAAAATACTTGAGAAGAGATGTAAAATATGACAATTTCTTGATTTTGTAATAGACTCTTTCTTGGTGAACTCTCTCTTTATATGGTGAAAGTACGGTCATTTTGAAGAACTTGTTCTATTTTCTTAAAAGAGAAACTTGAAAAGATAAGATTTCAATGACAAATTTATAATATCAATTAATAAGAAATGACTATCTTAACAATTACACATAGTACAAGATTAGAGACTAGATAAACACATCCTTATGCAATATATGGAGTATTGATTGAAAGAGTTTGTGTGGTACTGTCTTGCTTGTCAAATACCACTATTGCAACATTGACACAAATTATCAGATTATTGGAGTAAAGTGCATGCATAACAACTCGTATATGGGTATAGGTACACATATGACCATTGAACCTCTAAAGTGGCGAAAAAATAGTTGGTTTGCCTTTTGAAGTACTTTTGTGATGGATGTGCATGTAAATGGTAGACCAGCTTCTCATTATTGATGTAGCATTAACCCAATGATGCCACAATCCAATGAGTCAGATGTTTGCTTTGATTTCCACAGTTTTGTTATGAGGTATGAGCAAAAGCAAAGCAAAGGTTAAATTATCCCTGAGAAAATATATTGTAACATTGGTTGAAAGTTATGCATGGCATGACAAACTCCTTAAATGTTATTAAAGCATGGTTGACAGTACAAACACTATCTCTCCAAGTTTTTTAACCATGTCTAACTTAGTGAAGCGGTCTCTCCCTGCCTTGAAGATGGGGAAGTTGTAGAATGGAGAATGCAATTGGCTACGCTGGCTAGAGCCAAGAGCTTGTCCATAGCCATGATATGGTCATAGCAGGCCACTCAAGTGGGAAGAGGTGGTTTTCAGCTATCTTGCCATGAAGAACTTGCATACTGTTATGTCAATACAACACTCCACTTGCACAATTGGCGAAAGCCTTGTTTTGCACTTATGCGAGGGCAGAAAATGAGCCAATGGACAAAGGGTTCCATCCTCTAATCGCAACCCACATTAAACATAGAGCATTGGCAACACTTGCAAGATCTTTGCAGAGATCTTGTTAGAAACTTGAGTGGTGCAATTCTTTGTGCCACACAAAAGCAAAGGCATGCAACAAGAGCTCAAATTTTCCATTTTCCAAGGTTTTTCAATGGTTCCCGTGCAACAAAGCTAAAATATATGCTTTTCCATATTTAACACTTGGCACATCGGGTGGGCAATGCTGGCGATTACTGTGACAAACTCACTCAAACATGCCTTATCGTTTGGGATCCAACATCTTGAAGCAGCTCCTAAGTTTCCTCTTTCTCTGTATGGTTTTATGATTCTATCTTCTGTTCCTTCTCGGGATTCGAATCCGAGCTCATTCGCCAAGACACCAAAAATTAGGTCGAACTAAAACCATCTCCTAGCAAAAATTAGGTCGAACTATAACCATCTCCTATTTCGTGTTATCTGTTGTGATATTTCAAAGGCTTGCTAAATATTTCACATTACTTTGGCTATACGGCTCCATAATTGCATTCTTGCTATTGCTATTGGCAACCCTGGTGGCACATCTTCAGCTTCCTCCTATTTCTGGCTTTAAGATTGATTCAATGAAATCATTAGCTCTTTATATACCATTAAGATCACATAGATATGTATTCAGTGATGCAGAGGCATTTCTATCGTAACTCTCAAATGTTGTATCAAGTACCTTAGGCTAAGCAAAACACTAATCCACCTTGAAATTAAAGCAAATGAATATTAATCCATGTTGACATTCACTTTCTTCTTTCCAATTCATATGCAATGCTTGGTAACATGCCACCCATGTCTCTTTTGTCCACACAACACTACCTAACTTTTTTCCCAAGCTAATAACTGCACCTTCTTCATTCCGTGTCTACTGATGCCAATTTCTCATGAGCGCATTCAATTAATAGTTTGCTATACTTACCTTCGTTCAAATGCACATGTATCTCACTTCATTTGTCATCTATTGATGAACATAAACCTGGTCCTTTGGCAGTAGCACTCCACGAGTCCATCTCTTCCCCATGCTTTACTGGAAGCTCATAGGAAACAGCTTGGAATTTGGAAGTAAATTTGCCAAAAGCACAACACACACCCTGAACATCGCAATATTTTGCAAAACATTCCCCAACATCCATATTCTGGTCCTCTTCAATAAAGAATACCATGTGAAGGATCATGTTACAGAGACTCATGTCATCCTTGTTAATGTTTAGGCACTTTTTCAAAGTCTGGGTGGGCAGTCTGGAAAGGGTTACTCCATCGACCTCCTTGGGTGCGTAGATTCCGTTTAAAGCTTCTGATAGATTTCAGACTTGGGCACTCACAAAATCCATGAGGACAACCCTCAAATACTATCAAAAAGCTATAAATCTAAATAGCGTGGATCTTCCAATCTAGAGCTCATCTTTTGCTTGACTGATTCTGCATTGGTGAGAGTGATCCGAGGGCAGAGATTCATTGTAAAAAGGGCCTGCATTTTTCTGGTTAAGCAGTACCAACTACCATTGCTCACATCATAAATGAGAGGTTCAAGTGATGAGGACATGCAGATGCAAAACCCATTGCTGGAAAAACTTGGATGATGGTAGTACTCACAGCTTAGGATTGTCAGAAGTTGAACAGGCGTCCTTGAAACTTCAGACCAAACCCAGGTACAGGATGGCGGTGAAGATGACGATGATAATGATGATGGTGACGACAATGACGACAGCGAAAGAGGTGGTGATGGTGTGGAAGAAGATGATGGTTCAGAACCTTTCCTTGTCAGCTTCCACACAATGAAGCCTCTTACCATTATGTTTCTAGATTCTTCAACCATCGGCGATGCTAAAAATACATGCCCTTCACACTTCACCGCCTTAAACGTGTTAATGTCCCACCTGTATGCACACTTGCCTTCCTTTTTCTTGCATGTAGTATCTGAAACAGGCGCTTCCTCTGCAAACATGACATGAACTTTCATCCACTTCCGCAAGTTCCATACATGTAATGTACTCTTTCGATGCTCAAAATCCAAGTACTCTGCACAAAAAGCGTCATTCATGTCACTAGGATCAGCTTGTGTCGCTGATGATTGTGGAAATGAAACCCAACAATCTGTTTCAGAGTTGTAAACTCGGAGCTCGTGACACAATGTAGACCTGATAAAAACAGTCCACAGTACCTGTAAGTATTTATTCTTGTAGTGATTAACCTTCATTACACAAGCCATACCAATCTTCCAGGATGTGTGAGAGTGATAATGTGGTATGATTAGTGGATAAGGGCAGAGACTCGACAAGGAAAGCAAGACAATCATACAGAATTAAAAACAAAATGAAACAAAAATTTCTACTATTTGTCCAAGCTTGTACACATAGCATTTTACCATCTTGACATACCTTCCCCACACAAAGCTTGCATTTGGGTCTAAAACGTCTAAAGAACCCCTCCTCACACCATAGACGTCGAGGATGATGCGAAAACAGTCGGATGCACAATCTGTAGTTGACATGGTCACCGACCTTGACGACAGACTATAGGATTTCTTGTCGTATGGGTGTTTTAAGTCTTTTGCTTGGCCTGTTACTGTGTCGTAGACAGTTAAGGGTTTTCCCCAAGCATCCACTCTTTGAAAAAACATGAATTTCCCAGTTCCTCCAAGTAGGCGCAAGTGGTGGGTTCGGGATAAACCGAAAGTTGGTGGCAATGCAGTTACAAAAGAGCTGAAGGGAGCAGACTTCCTCAGCATAGGGATATAAACCACCAAAGAGCCCTCGTGGCTTTTCATCATCCACACATGCAGGAGATCGATATTGGGCTCGCATGATGTGCGGATGGACTGCCATCTCTCTTTGAAGCTAGGGCTGCAGATCAATTGCCTCCATGCTCGGCAGACTACCTGCAACTCAAACAATTTGGGGGCGGGAAGAAAGGCCAAGAGCTGCTCTTGCAGGTCTAAAGGCAGCTTACCCAGACATCCTTCTCCTCCTCCTCCATTTTGCACAGAATTGTGTCGCGTAGACCACATGAGTATGTGCCCCTCGGTTCTCTCACTTCTCTGCTTTGGAAATTGGAAGCGCTGCTATGTAGGTCAATTTCCCGACCGTGCTTTGCAGGCTGGATACACACGAACAACGACTTGTCAACGAGCCTCCCCGTCTCATTGTACGACTTGTCAACGAGCCTCCCGTCTTGCAATGAGACGGGCAGACAGGGTTTAGACACTGAGCATTTTCATATTTTTAAGGGAAAATTACCAAAATACCCCTCTAATTTGTGGTAATTCCCCTCAAATTTGAAAAATTCCCAGTATGACCCTTATATTTGACCAAAACTTCTCAAAATACCCCTCATTATACATCTCTTAAGACATTTTTTTTTGCAACTCTTCATAGGAAGATTGGTTCTCTCTCAAATAGAAGATGATGGAACTAGGATTTTATATGGTATTGCAAGCTCTTAAGAAGAGATTGTCCATTATTTTTAGACACATATGCCTCTATTTGTGAATATTTTTGTCTAGAAAACTTAAAAATACTCCCCCTGTCATAAATATTAGAATATCCATCCCAAAATGATACACGATTGGCTATATTGGGAATTTTTGAAATTTGAGGAGTACTTAGGGAATTTCTACAAATAAGAGGGGCATTTTGGTAATTTTCCCTATTTTTAAATCGGGAAATTTACCAAAATACCCCTCAAATCCCTAGTTCAAAATTTTTAAATCTTTATTCCTTTTTGACAAATGAGATCCATTTTTTAATACTTAGCATGTACTTTGTCACAAATTAGCTCGCAAAAAAAGGCAATTATGTCTAAAAATAATGAAGCATTTCATCTCCAAAGCCTACGTAACCAACTCAAATTCTAGTTTAGTATCTTGTATTGATATACAATCGGTCTTCTTATAAAAAGCTAGAAATGTTCTTATCTTTGGAGAAATTTAATCTCACTACCAAGGGTATTTTGGGAATTTTGGAAAAATTTGAAGGGCATTTTGGGATTTATGACTAAATATCAAGGGCACTTTGGGGATTTTTGAAATTTGATGGGTATTTTGGGAATTCCACAAATTAGAGGGGTATTTTGGTAATTTACCCTTTTAAATTCAGCTCCACTTTTCTGAGGTGGGGTCCATGACTCAACCCCTGCCCATTCTTGGATGGAGGAGCTTGGCTACCTAGATCTTGTCCAACACGAAATTTGCAGACCCCATAACCTTTTGTCACGCAGTTGCCACGCTGGTGCTTGAAACCGCTATCCATCTTTGGGCACCCCAATGTGTGAGCAGCCTCATTTAGGCCACTGTCACACATGGGCGGTCGAACAAGGAAAAAATGGCCTTTTGGGGGCGCCATGTGAGTCACATGAGCGCCAGATTTTCTACAATAAATATATTTTTAAAAAGGCTGCTTCGAATCAAGGTAGTATCTGTATTGGATGTTCGAAGTCCGTCAATTGTTTTTGTGTGACTCGCATTTCGGATGTCCGTCGCTTTCCTAATGTGGGTGAGGGGATAACCCCGGTTACGTTTTTGCTCTACGGACATGATGATGCACCAATGGTACGCTACCAACTCGATGTGTGTGACAGGAGCCTTAAACTAGTTTTTTTTTTTTTTGGGGGGGGGGGGGGATTGTTTCTAATAAATATGGTATAAAGAAAGATTTATTGTGACGACCTCTCGGAACCGGATGCAGTGTAGCGAGATAAACTTGAACTCAACAAGGTCCCGAGATAAAACCTTGTGACAATGTTTTATACTTTGAATAGGAGAGGACATTGCCTGGTACTCTCCCACCTTGGGAATCTACATGAGATTTCTGGGCTGTGGCGACTAGTATGTGACTTGCGCATTGTTGCAGCCAAACCAAAAAAACATGATTTCTATTGTTTCTTTTTTTTGGCAATACTTACACAGAGTGGGTAGCAGTAAGTTAAGACTTCCAAAATGAATTACATGAGGGCTCTGCTCAAAGTTGAGTTAGAGCATCAACAAGATCTAACCATAACTTCGGTGAAATTGGGAGCCACCCATTGAGGAAAAATAGAAACTAAGATAAACCTTAAAACCAAAGAGAATACTTACTGTGTTTGCCACCATGAAGAGGGAGACACCACCTTGCCCTCGCATGCCCACAACATCGTTAGATCCCTATCTGGTAAAGGGGAAACCATCCATCAATCCAAAAAATAAAGCCCTACCAAAGCCGCAACCAAGAGGAGCTGGTTGCACACAACGACACTGGGAGGAAAGGGGTGCCACTAGAAGCGCTAGGAGGGTGCGTGCCCCCATCCCCCGCCCTCCACCAAGTCCAAGTGGTATTCTAGAGGAGTATTCGTCAAAGGCGGGCAGGGATCCCTTCAAAGAGAAGAGGGGCACTGACAGGCCCCACGCCCCACTGCCATTCTTAAAATGCTATCTTCCTTTCTAGGTACAAAATAATCAATGCTTTATTTCTACATATAAAAAGTCCATTGCATTCTTGAAAGTGATTGTCAAAGAAGTCATCCTCTCCTTTGTCTACCTTGGGATCACAATGCTACAAATCTTAATGGTACATACTAGCTACATCATCAAGTTGTAAAAAGATGAGGGCTAAGAAGCGAGTCGATTTTTTTTTTTCATATTAGGAAGGTAATTAGTCTGCCCATCTATGATGCTCTGTAAATGCTTCATATGCTTGTATCTCTATCTATGTTTTGTGCCACACATGCAAGGTATGGAGCATGCAATGATGCCTCTCTCTCTCTCTCTCTCTCTCTCTCTCTCTCTCTCTCTCTCTCTCTCTCTCTCACTCACACACACACACACACACATATTATAGAGGTACACTTTTCCTTAGGAGAGGAGGCCATATTCATTTACGTGATTGAGTCTATTCCCTAGAGGCGGTTACGAAGCGAGCCCAATGGAGTGAGCTTTGGAGAGAGATTTTTTTTTTCCATACCACCACCACTACCTCCCATGGTGTCATAAAATCTAATATCTAACCAACCCAAATGATTTTCTCATATTAAACGGATCACTTAATGTGGGAGAATAAACGGGAACAAGGGTTAAGATATAGATGTGCTTGTAGATCTATTTTAGCACGGGGCCAATGGTAAAGGGGCCCAAATGAGAAAAGGTCTATGAAAGAGCAAGGTTAACCGATGGAGCAAAAGACCTTCGGGTTTTCTTCATTAAAACCTCCAAAGGTAAGTGTTAAAAGCCTTAAGACATAGTCTTTGATTTTTACTCTTTAGCTACTAAGGTCCAAGGAGGCAAGGGGGCAGCTTGCTTAAGCTAGGGCTGTGCTTAAGTAGGGGGTCTGCCTGCTTACCAAGTTCAAAGTACTTACTAATAATGAGGGGGCGAGCCCTACAAAGGAAGGAGGTGGATAATATGTGAGCACCTCACCAATGACCCATACTCTTATGAAAGGAAAGGGGCCACATGTCAAGTGTAGAGGCACATTACTCAAGCAGGCAAGGGGGCAGCTTGCTTAAGCAAGGGCTGTGCTTAAGCAAGGGGGGTGCTAGGTTAACCTCACAAGAGGGAAAGAAGGATACTTGTCAAGAGACTACACATCTTGCCCCAAAAGGAGCCAAGCTCTCATTGGCTAGAGGGCTACATGGCCCAATAAGCTTCAAGGAAAGCCTAGGGAAGGGGGTTGACCTAGCTAGCTAGCTCTCTCTCTCTCTCTCTCTCTCTCTCTCTCTCTCTCTCTCTCTCTCTCTCTCTCTCTCTCTCTCTCTCTCTCTCTCTCTCATTTGAGCATCCCATGAGCTCTCTCACTCTCATTCTTCCTTTCACACACTCTTGTGAAGCAAGAACTCCATCTTCTTCTCCAAACTTGAGAAGTTGAGTGCCTACTACCACAAGCTCTTGGCTATGGATGCAAATCGACACAAGAGAATGCTTATGCTTGCTTATCAATGTCTCTAATTTTGGGGTTAAAGCCCAAGTGGCTTCCAGTTGTGGCCGGCCGCTTAAGACTAACTCACTAACCTTACTCTTTGTATATACTCACTTAATCTTTGTAGATAATACAATTTGGGACGTTACCCTTCTGTGCGTGTGTTCTCTGTGTGTCGATTACTCTGTGTGTCTGGGTGAGTGCAAGCTCCACACGCTTCCGGCTACTTCAATTGGTATCAGAGCCTTGGCTAGCTTAACATTGGAGCTTCCTCAGTAATGCTAGGCTAAGGGCTGAAGTTGTAGCTGTCAAGAGAGCACGTCTCTAGACAGGAACAAGTGATCTACAGTAGTTGCAGGGGAAGATTTGAGGTAGTTTCAGATTTTTACGATCTGATACTCTATCTAACCAAAATTGGCCGCTCCGGTTAAAAGAAGGTACGTAGTACCTGGGTCTGCGTCAAAAAGGCCGATTTCGCTTATTTTGGCCTTTTTTTTTTGTTTTTCAATTCTGGAGCAGCATAGTGGATTTTGGTGGAATCTGCTATTCTCCACGGCTACAGGTGCATAGAGAGTGACTCTCTTCATTGGTGGTGCACACATACTTTGGCATCGGCAAGTGGATCTATGGTATCTACATCGCCATAGCCATACTCATCCATCTCTGGAAGCATCATTCTTTATTCCAGGTACACATATATCATAAGATATACATCAATATGCGCTTTCTCTTGTGATTGCCAGGTTCCAGGGGAGGTGTAGCTATACGACGCCTTGACCCCACTGGCATGGAGATTGATGTATTGGTATTGTGGGTCTGCTAGTTGTGAGTTATGCTAGCAGACAGACTGCCGCAGCGGTCATATGAGAGATTGGACATTCATAGGATGTATGCTAGATCTGAGCAGTTTGCTGAGCCATCTGAGAGGGTCGTGTGTGAGGTTTTTTGAAGCTGAGCACTGGGGGTTGGTTACCCAATGTGAGGTGGATTAGGTTGCTGGAGTTCCCCTCTACACGCATCCTCTTCGACGACTTTTATCCCATGGGATGTATGACTTTGTGTTAGACAGATTGGATTGCCTCTTATGCGTCAAGCCGTTGAGGCATTGTTGATGGTTCAGGTCTGATACGGATACAGGTTCCGTGGTTGCCCATATACGTAGACAGGAGACAAGCTATACACACAGGAGACAGGCGTTAAGTAATCCTGTTGTGCCAGAAGGTCTTACAAGTGCCAATGTAGAAGGCAGCTTGCTCACAGAGGAAGTGAACAGGAAGAACATTGACAAAGGCAAAGGCAATAGTGCTTTGGTCGTTTGAGGGAGACAACAGTCTAAAGAGAAGAAGGGTAAGAAGGCACAAAACCGAAGTAACTCTCGTGAGTCGAAGTCAAAGGATGACATAGAATGCTACCATTGAGGGAGACAGCAGTCTAAAGAGAAGAAGGGTAAGAAGGCACAAAACTGAAGTAAGTCTCATGACTCGAAGTCAAAAGATGACATAGAATGCTACCATTGTGGCAAGAAGGGTCACATGAAGAGAGACTGTACGAAGTGGAAACAAGAAAAAGGCAAAATAAAGAATACTGAGCAAGATGAAAAGAAGAGTTCAGTGAAGATTGAAGAGGTGAATGTCATAGGATCTGGTTCAGACAGTGATTCTCGTATAGCAGCTGGTGACATCTTCCTCACAAGCAATTTTGATTCTATTTTCTTGCTGTAGAGGATGGACATGCTATGAGTGATTGGATTATCGACTCAGGGGAATCTTTACATGTTTCTCCGCACAAAGAGTGGTTTACATCATATGTGGCTACTAAAGATTATGTCAGACTTGGCAATGAGCAGGTTTGTGACATACTTGGAGTGGGAGATGTGCAATTGAAGTTTCAGAATGGCTCTTCTTTATGGCTCAAGAATGTCAGACATGTTCCAGCGATCAGTACAGGGAAGTTGGATGATGCGGTGTATGTGACAGTTTTTGGGAACAATACTTGGAAGATCTCCAAAGGTTCGTTGACCGTAGCACATGGCAGCAAGTCAGGAACTCTGTACACTTTACATGTTTCAGAGGTTAAAAACCATGTAATTAATGTGATTGAGCAGCCAAGTGTGTCACTATGGCATCGTAGGCTGGGATATATGTCAAAAAGAGGAATGGAAATACTTTCTCGTTATGGTTATTTGCCTGGCTTTTCATTTCAAGATTTTGAGTTTTGTGAAATTGTGTTTATGGTAAGCAAACACAGGAACCGTACAGATCAAAGAGGAATCATAGGGACGAATGGTTAGCTCTTGTGCACAGTGATCTATGCGGACCAATGCCTAGTTTGTCACTAGGGAGAGCAGCGTACTTTTGTACATTCATAGATGACTATTCTCGCAAAGTATGGGTTTATTTTGTGAAGCACAAGGATGAGGTGCTCAAGGTCTTTAAGACATTCTTGCAGTTTGTGGAGAATCAGAGTGGTCAGAAGCTGAAGTGCTTGAGAACTGACAATGGTGGAGAGTACGTTTCCAAAGCTTTTCAAGACTTTTGTAAAGCAAAAGAGATTAAGCGGGAACTTACTGCACCATATAATCCTTCATAGAATGGGGTTGCAGAACGTATGAATAGAACCATACAGGAGAAGGTCAGAAGCATGTTGTCAAATGCTGGGTTGCCTGATGGATTTTGGGCGGAAGCAGTGGCTACAACAGTCCATTTGATCAATAGATATCCTAGTAGAGTTCTGAAGAGGGAAGCAGTGGCCGAGATGCTATGGACAGGAAAGGCTCCTTCATATAAGCATCTGAGGATCTTTGGTTGTGAGGCTTATATCCATATTCCTAAGGACTTTAGGAATAAGTTAGAGCCAAAGAGCAGGAAGTGCATATTTCTTGGTTATGGAGAATCAGGCGAGATGGGTTACAGACTTTGGGATCGTGAGTCAAGGAAGGTTCTTCGTAGCAATGATGTGTACTTCAATGAAGCTAAGTTTCATGCTAAGCCAGAGAAGATTGAGGAGATAAGAAGAGTTGTGTTTAGGGAAGATGGACCTAGCTCTAGCACATCCAGACAACATGGTCAGGCTCACAAACAGCCTACAGTGGCCAGAGAGGCAGAGTCACTTGTGGTGAGACGTTCTGAGCGTAACTCCAAACCACCTGATTGTTATGTGCCACCTCTAAATTATGTCATGCTCACGGATTGCGGAGAACCATCTTCTTACAAGGAGGCATTACAAGTGGTTGACTCGGAAAAATGGCAATTGGCCATGCAATCAGAGATGACGGCTCTGCATAAGAATCAAACGTGGGATTTGGTTCTGTTGCCAGAGGGCAAGAAAGCTTTACCTTGTAAGTGGGTTTACAGGTATAAACTTACTCCTCATGATGGAGAGCACGGTTGGTTGCTAAGGGTTTCAAGCAAGAACAAGGAATAGATTTTGATGAAGTCTTTTCGCCAATTGTCAAGATGACTACACTAAGGAGTGTACTTGCTTTGGTTTCCAAACATGATCTGAATTTACATCAGATGGATGTGAAGACAGCTTTTCTTCACGGGGACTTGCATGAGGAGGTTTATATGCAGTAGCCAGTAGGGTACATTGAGAAAGGCAAAGAGGAGTTGGTATGACGATTGAGAAAGAGTCTCTATGGCTTGGAGCAGGCACCAAGGGAATGGTACAAGAATTTTCACCAATTCATGCTTTCTCAAGGATACAAGCGAAGTGAGCTAGATCATTGCCTGTATATGCGACAAGCCAAGGATGGTAGCTTGTTGATCCTCATCCTGTATGTGGATGACATGTTAATTGCTGGTAGACAAATGGAATAAATTTTAGCTCTCAAGTCAAAAATGGCAAAGGTTTTTGACATGAAAGACGTGGGTGAAGCAAGTTATATATTGGGTATGCGTATCCATCGAGATAGATAAAAAAAGATGCTTTACTTATCTCAGGAAGAATATATTGACAAGGTGTTGCAATGTTTCAATATGAACAAGGGAAAGGCATTGATGACACCATTGCCGTCATATGTGAAACTAAGCAACCAGGATTGTCCACTTTCTGATGAGGAAAAGGTTGAAATGGATAAGGTGCCATATGCGTCTGCATGTGGGAGTTTGATGTATGCAATGATTGCTACACGTCCAAACATTGCATTTGTAGTGGGAGTGGTTAGCAGATATATGTCAAATCCAGGCAAGAAACATTGGGAGGTAGTGAAAGGTGTCATGAGATACTTGAAACATACAAAGAGTATGTGCATATGCTATGGCAGTTAGGATTTGAGTGTCAGAGGATACACCGATTCAGATTATGCAAGAGACTTGGATAAGAGAAGATCCACATCAGGCTATGTCTTTAGATTGGGTGGAGGTGCTGTATCATGGCGATCTTGATTACAAGATTATATTACGTAGTCTACAACAGAAGCTGAGTATGTTGCAGCAAATGAGGCATGCAAAGAAGCTATTTGGCTTGGTAGATTGGTTGCAGACTTGGGAATCAAGTTATTGATGCCAGAGTTATATTGTGATAGTTAGAGTGCTATACAATTGGCAAAGAATCCAGTGTTCCATTCAAAGACTAAGCATATCGATGTGAACTATCACTTCATAGGGAAGTGATCGAGGACAAGCAGATACAACTAGTCAAGATTCACACGAAGGACAATCCTACTGATCTACTCACAAAGGGAATTTCAAGAGAGAGCTTTGTGCATTGTTGTGAGTTATTCGACATCAGTTAGATGGCAGCCATGTAAATCTTTCTACATTGTATGTTCATAGATTTACAGTAACTTAAAGTGCCACATTGGACTTTAAGTGGGAGGTTGTTGAGGTTAAAGCCCAAGTGGCTTCTAGTTGTGGCGACTGCCCAAGACTAACTCACTGACCTTATTCTTTGTATATACTCACTTAATCTTTGTGATAATACAATTTGGGACGTTACCCTTCTCTGTGTGTGTTCTCTGTGTGTCAATTACTCTGTGTGTCTGGGTGAGTACAAGCTCCGCGCGCTTCCGGCTACTTCATCTAATCTCCATTAACACTATGCTAAGCTATGCTACAAGAGCTATGAGTGATTTTGTGCAAGGGGTTATTGCTTTCCTGTAGAGCTACTTCTACTTCTCTCTTCTTCCTCACTCCCTGCCAGCTCTCCTCACCTTTCATGGTGTTTGAGGTCTTGGGATTGAGGCTGGGCATTTTCCAAGTTCATGCTAATCATGTTTATTTTTGTTACCATGTTAATGCTTGGTGAGTGAAGCTTACCATCTTCATCTCATCAAGAAGGTCTCAAGGAACAAAAACAGATGTATTGTAAACAAGTCTTCCATCATGGAAGAATCTATAATACAAATGCCTATTGGAGGGGGGACCGGCTCCAACTAATCCGGTCCTCTATTGGTGCCAATTTCTCTAAAATTCTCTCTTTTACAAGTATTGCTCATGCCATGTTAATGAAGTAATGTGTTAGTGTTGCTCTCTCCATCCAAGACTTTTCTTTCTCACTATACATCTACACACAAAAGAATGCTCAAGGAAATGCTCAATATGTTATTTACTTTCCGCTCCAAATCAAGGTAAAAGGCTAATTCCATTACATTCGTATCAGAGCATTTGGTTTCTTTTTTTTGCTTAAGAAGAGAGGTCCTTAAGTAGCCTATAAATGGTTGATGTTGTTAATTAGATTAGGGTAAGTGGAACTGGGATCTATTATCGATTTTGTTGAGCCCACTATGTGGGGTATGGTGCACACCTCAGGAGCTTTGGACTTAATAATGGAGTCTTTTTAGACTTGCCTACGGCTTTACCATTTTTGAGCCATAAGAGGTCCGACACTTTGAGCCGTGGGTGTAGATACTTAAGAGCCGATTTTCAAAGGCTAAGAGAAGTGGCAACTAAGGTTTTGAATTGCCAAAGTATACACTAAGTACATACATAAATTTTGTTAACATGGCTGACAATAATCAAGAGAGTAGAATGAACATTGATAGCTTTGATTTTGCACATGAAGGTGCTAATGATGATGCTCCCATGTTTGTGAATTATCTAGTCACTAGGTTGCAGCAAGCTATGGGCAACCCTGCTTTGCAAGCCGAAGTTACTCAACAACTTCGTGCTTATGGAATTTGCCTTCCTCTCCAAGAGGAGAGAGAGCTTAGGAGGCCTCTTGAAGAGACCCCGAAAAGAAGACTCTTTCCCATATGAGAGGAGGAATCCAAAGAGAAAGAAAGCAATGAAAATTTGAGTTCCTATGAAGATGTGGCTCCACGAAGACAGCGGCGTCGATGATCGCCTACTCCTCCCAAGAGGAAAAGATCAACACACAGTTCTTCTCTGCGTCATTCCGAAAGAGAAGAGATTAAACAAAGGAAGAAAAGGGCTAGGAAGAGGTCACCCTCTTCTCCTTCATCTTGACCTTCCTCCTCTTTCGATGTAAGCTATGGATATTCTCATAGAGAATACAAGAGGGGAGGACATCGCAAATCATTCCTTGCATGGAGAAGGTCGCAAAAGTTTGGAGGGAGGAAAGAGTATCTCTTTTTTCACTTATGGCACCTTTGGTGCTACTGACAAAGTGTTGGCCTTCATCCAGCAATTTGATGCGGCCTTTGGAGACGAGGGCTTTACAGAGTCCTCCAAGCTACGCCATATAGCTATGCACTTTCAAAAATCAGCTCGTCAATGGTGGGCCAGCCTTTGTGGCAACGGCGAAGTCCCAAAGACATGGAAAACTCTACGAGTTTCCATCATGAAGCATTTTCTTGCAAGTGATGCAAAGGACAAAGTGCTTACCAAATGGTGCATCTTGAAGCTTCTCTCCCATTAGTCTATCCACAAATATGTAGACAAGTTTTGGGATTTACATCTCAAGGCTACTGTCTTTCAAAAGATAGACTTTGCCGAGCAAAGGCAGCAATTCTGTGCAGGATTACCTGAAGAGATGGCCAAATACATCAACTCTCAACGGCTTGGTACTATTAGCGAAGTAATCCATCCCACCATGGTTGCTTCACGTATCAATTTCCATCAAGGGGCTGGACGTAATGTCAAACCCATGGACAACAAAGGCAAAAATTATGCAAAGGGGAAGACCAATGCTCAAAATTCTTCCCAAGGCACTTCCAACAACAACAACAACAATAATCGGTCCAAGGAGAAGGGAGTTTACAAAGGTAAAAACAAACTCTCTCCTGTAGAGCTTGAAGCTTTTCGCAAGGCCCATAAGTGTTTCAAGTGTGGGGAGCAAGGACACGGCTATCTTTCTTGCCCCAAGAAGAATACTCGCAATGAGACTCCTAGGGCTTCCACCATCGAAGCTCCAAAAGAGGATGCTCATTGCAAAGGCTCGTCACTCTCCTATGCTTGGGGAAAGGTAAGAGAGCATGATGCATTCATCTTGTTTGACCCTAGCTCTACTCACAACTTCATATCAACAGAGTTGGCCACCAAATTGGGCATTCAAGCTTTCGAGATGGGAGATATGGTAACGGCTGACGCAACTTTCAAGGGACAACAAGCCTCTGTTACTCCCTTGATTGGGAAGTTGAGGCTTCATGTCCAAAGCTATGTCGACAAAGAAGACTTCTTCATCTCTCCTCTCCAACTTGAGGATGTTATCCTAGGGGAACCATGGTTTCATCGCATGGCTGCCAATATGAAGTTCCTTGAAAGGAGAATTTACTTCACTTACAGGGGAAAGAATATGTATATAGATGCTAGTGAGCGTGGTCGCGCTATTCCACTGGTAAATTCTCCTACTTTTGATAAATCAATGAAGAGCTCAATTTCTACGTACATGATTTTTGTCAAAGAGCTAGATCCTCATGTTTCATCAAAAGTGAATGGTAGGAATCAAGAAGAGTTAGACTTGTCTAATTTTCTAAAAGGATTCCAAGATGTGTTCATCGATGATATCCCTATAGACTTACCTCCAAAACGAGGGGATGATGACCATCGCATTGAGCTCCTTCCTGGAAGCTCACCACCTAACAAGCTTCCTTATCGAGTCTCACAAGATCAACAAGAGGAGATCATGAGGCAAGTACAAGAATTGGTAGACAAAGGGATGGTGAGGCCTAGTTCCTCTCCCTTTTGTTCTTTAGTCCTTTTAGTGCAAAAGAAAGATGGTACATACCGCATGTGTGTGGACTATCGAGCATTAAACCATATCACTATCAAAGATTTCTCGTGCCTCGGGTAGAAGGTCTGTTTGATAAGCTACAAGGCTCTACCTAATTCAGTAGGATTGACCTTAAGAGTGGCTATCATCAAATAAGGATAGTGGATGAAGATATCTTATAGACCGTGTTTTGCACAACGTTTGGTCTTTATGAATATCTAGTCATGCCTTTTGGTTTGACTAATGCACCAACTACATTCAATCGTCTAATGGAGAAAATTTTTAGACCATACAGCAAATTCACTGGAGTGTTCTTTGATGATATCATCATCTACTCCAAGTCTTTGGAGGAACATAAGCAGCATTTCCAAGTGGTTTTTCAAGCATTGAGAGAGAATAAGCTTTTCCTCAACCAAAAGAAAAGCGAAATTTTTCTTCAAGAGATTCATTACCTAGGTCATATTATCTCTCAAGATGGTATCCAAATGGATCCATCAAAGTTAGAGGTAATAAAAGCATGGCCTACGCCAAAGAATCTACATGAGCTAAGAAGCTTTATTGATATGTGCGCATACTATAGATGCTTCATAGCAAAATTCTCCCAAGTAGCAGGACCACTACATGACTTAACTAAAAAGAACGTTATGTATGGATTGCTAAGGAGCAAAATGCTTTTGACAAACTCAAGGAGAAGCTTACCTCTCAACCAGTCCTCATGCTTCCCGATCTCTCAAAGCCATTTGAGGTCCAATGTGATGCTTGTGGTGATTGACTTGGAGCAGTTTTGCTTCAAGAAGGGCATGCCATAGCATATGAGAGCCGACGACTAAATACCGATGAACGAGTCTTGGGCATTTATGAGAAAGAGCTTTTAGCTGTTCTACATGCCCTAGACACATGGAAGCACTACCTATTGGGGACTCCATTTATTCTGCAAACCGGCCACCAAAGTCTCAAGTATTTCATGATGCAAACCAAGCTCTCCGAGAAACAAATGAGGTGGGTAAATTTTCTTTCGCAATTTAATTTTCATATTTCTCACATTGCTGGTGGGTGGATGCATGAATAGGTGGACCAAAAACCTAGTCCCGGATAGAGGTTTTTTAACCGGTACATAAAACCATCTATATTAGTTCAATTTGATATATTCTTTTGAACAACTTTTTAATTAAATATAGAATTTCCACAGCTTTTTGTTAAATATAGAAGACGGCTCTGTACCTCTTAACTATACACGTCAGCCAGCTCTTTACACCATTACTATTTCCACGTCTCTTTTTCAAATATAGAAGACGGCTCTGTAGCTCTTAACTATGCACGTCAGTTAGCTCTTTGTCTTCCCACTCTCTCGTTTTTCTGTCTCTCTCTAACTCTCTGTGTAGGAGCACATATTGCTGTTTTACTTTGTAGGCCTATCACACATCTATTGTTGTCATATATTGCTCTTGCTCTCTGTAGGCCTATCACCTCGCTCAATCTCTCCCTCTCTACCATGGAGAAAGAATCTCACACTGTATGTGACTGCTCTCAGCCTCACTGTGAACTGTGTGCTAGGTATGCTGTTGATGCGGTCAAGGAATATCATGCTAGGAGAAAGAGGGAGCAGCGTGCTAAGAACAAGCTTGAGCAGGTAGCACGTGAGGAAGATAATGATCAAAATGGTGCTGATGATGCAAAGCGTCAAAGACTTTGCAATGACCTTGTTATTCTCTTCAATCGGCGTACAAAGGCCCTCGATGTTGCAACACGCTCAGATATTTTGTGAAAGTTTGTCAATCATCCTTCTCTTGGAGACCTTGAAATGCCCAGGGCACAAACAACCTTCGTTGAAGCTATATGCAACACAATAGATGCAATCAAATTACCCAAGAGCGGACAGGAGCTCTTTCTTAAAAGGTTCATCACCACAATGCTTATGAATGTTCAGTGTACATCTACCTCAAAAGTGAATGTTTCAGCTGCATCTAAGTTGCTAAATTTGCACAAGAGGAACTTCATAGATGCAAAGAATCGGTTGAGGGCAGCAGGTGATGGCAATTTGCCAATCTCTTTGTGTGCTCGACAGCCCATGGATCGTGGTTTCATAACACCTGATGAGAAAGAGTTGATCTTCTCTTTTTGGATGTCTAACACTCGTGTTTCACCCAATAAGAAGGATGTGTGCAGAAAGCGTATTGGAAGAAATTCATATGTCAAACATCCTATGCATCTTCTTGAACAATCTCAGGTAATAACTTGCTTCACTATATCCATTTTTGTTTTCTAATATTTGCATTCATGACCTATATTCACTATAATTGGGCTGATAAGAGTAGATATGAAATCGGATATGAAGGAAGTTATAAATGGAAATAAGGGGAATCTGTATTTGGTCCTAGACTAAGAGTAGATAAATATTGGATGTGAAGGAGAATATAAATGGAAACATACTTTTTAACATACGCGTATGTTTGCTGAAACATACGTTTGCAGACCCATACTTTCACACGCTGTGAGTAGGATGGAAACACACAGAACGCCTCTATAACGACCTAACACACACTCTTGGAAGGACACACACACACACTATGGGGCACCACTCGGCTTACACAACCCGCCTGGCCGAGACATGGAACACACCGATGGAATGGGAGGAGAGAGACTATCCACTTGCCCACTCTACACAGAGACACACACACAAAAAAAACTCAGCTCAAAAGAGGAGGACTTCTGATAATTAGATACAAATGAGCTTGGGCCAAAACCAAAGGGCAAATAGCTCACACAAAATGGGTAAAATATAGCAGATACAATCACAAATTGGAGCAAAAGCTTCGCTCATAGGAGAAACTTACACAACAAAAATAGCAGAAAAGAGTGAGGAATTTGGCAAAATGGACAGTGCCATCACGTTTGGAACGGCCCAAAACCCCAGTCTACAATGTCAAAGTGCTCAAATCCGACCTCGGATGAGCAGTTTACGACCAAAACAGGCTCCAAAAACTCCAAAAACACAGTTGCGGCTGTTCCTCCTCTCTTCTCCACGTTTTTTCTGGTCTTATCTCTTGTTTTTTAGTTCCCACAATTATCTTTATTACTTGGGCACCCTTGGCCTTTTAGATGACCTCAAACGGACCCCGAACAAGCCAAAAATTGACCTCGCAGTGCATAGTTGTCACCCTGCTGCACCCATCCGCACACCTGGCACTCAACTTTTTTCAATAATGCATCCCACCACCACGTGAAGTGGCCCCAAAATATGGTCCTCATGATGAACTCTTTGCATAGTTATCACAAGAAAACACCCACGTCGTGTCCGTACTTATCCACGTGCAAGTATTGACCCCATTCGGCCTCCTGACGCCACTCGATGCCATCTGACTCACCTGCTTACCTCATGTCGTCGGACCGCGGATAGCTTCCTCGAGAATTTTTACGCGCTACCAACTCCTCATTATTATAGAAAAAACACACTGGTACTGGTAATGGTGAAAATCGATTCACTATGTACACCCTGTCCTACTTGTACACATGTGGGCCCCACGTAACCACCTGGCTCTGGAAAATGGGCAATCCTTTATTCGATGCACCATACATGTGTATGTACATATGCGTAATCACTTGCTCCAAAAAACTCCTGACATAATTTGCCCATCCCCTCCTGACATAATTTGCTCATCACTGCTGGTAGTACTATCACTGTCCTCATCTCACTGTGGAATAGTCTTCATCATTAGACTCATCTTCACCTTCATAAAGCTCCTCCAATCGTTTCTTGGTGTCCATATTATATAGCTTCTTGGAACCTGTCTTTCCATAGAGGCTAATCGTACCACTCTCCAATCTTGAACAGCTCCCACTGCACGTAACCATGGTCTGCCCAATATAATGGGATATGCTCCCAACCCCGCTGGCATCACATGAAAATCAACCACTGCCTTTGCATCATATGCTTCCACTTCTAAGCTCTTTACAACACCCAAACATTTTACTTTTTGATGGTTTGCCAATCTAATCCGAAAGCTTGACACTCCAGACACTGTAAGACCCATCTTCTCAACGCATATTTAGGCTCCACCATCCACATAACCTTGTCCCAGATTTTTTCTTTTGTGCCACACATCTACTATTGGACAAATGTCTGGTAGCTCATCCATCGCCAACACCTTCACTGAACCTCTCTCTGGCTCTTTCTCCATTGGGTTAACCATCCTCTTCCACTGTCGCTTTAGCTTAGGCACCATCTCTACGAGCTGCCCAAAAGTAACATTTGCCTTCCTGCTTGTCAAGTCCTCCTTCAAGTCATAGCTTAATTGCCCATCCCCTAGTGGAAAATCTGAAACATGAAACTTGCGACGAGCCCTTATTTTCCTCTTGGCCTTGACATCCTCGCCTTCATGACTCTTTCCTTTCTTCTTACTAGGACCTAGGGCACTTCTTCCTTCCTTTTCCTCTGTGGTCCTCTTCCCAATAGGCATCACTAATGTATCCTCTAGCTTTGATGCCTTCTCCAAGGTGACTACACTTAGCACTTTTGTCTTTCCCTTTTCCTCCTGGGTTAATCCACTGGTTCCTTCATCTCCCTTAATTTCGATGCCATAATCATTTGACCTAGTTAGCACCTGTCTTGGCAATGGATACATATCTCCCCCCATCCTTGGTGGCTTATCACATTGCGGGCTGATGTGACCCAACTCTCCACAATTATAACATGTGGGCGTCTGCCTCCAGAACCTACCATTACTTTGTCCAACACCATTCCTAGGTCTTTCTTCACCTCTTGGCTGATTTGCAAATCTCCCTCGACCTCGATTATTTCCCACTTGACCTAGCATGTTTAGGCTGAGATTCTTCATTAAATCTACCACTTGCCTCATGTCTTGCCGTAGCCCATCATCTTGCACTGCTGTGGTGACCACTGCTGGCATAACCTGAGGAGTAGCAGCAACCACTGGTTCATGATGAACCCCTGGCATGCGACCTTGTAAAGACTTTATAGGCTGAAATTCAGACCTCATGGGCAAAGACTCCACCCCTAACTCACTCATTTTTCTCAACTTTCACTCTTTGTTCCTTGCTACCTCTAGTGCATCTTCATATGTCCTAGGCTTCTTTAGCTCCACTCTCCAACATATATTCTCCCAAAGACCAGGCAAGAACCTGTCCTTCTTCATCATGTCAGGCGGGGGTACCTGTGGTGCTAAGGCCTTGCACATCCTCTCCCATGCCAATGAGAACTTACGTATGTACGCATCTACTGGCTCACCTTCCTTTTGCACTAAAGCTGTACTTCTTGCCACACTTTGTCAGGATCTTCTGTCTTCACAAACTCCACTTCCAATCCATGTCGTAGATTGTCCCAACTCAACCTTACGGGTGGATCAGCCACACGCAACTCCTCTTCAAATGCTTTGGACCAAACTCGTGCATCACTCTTCAAACAAATTTGGAGAAGCCGTAACATCTGCACTGGGTCATGAACTTGGTTGCTAATACAGGCAACCTCCATCTTTTCCAAAAAGTCTTCCACATCTTCATCACTTCTTCCATGAAACTCCGGATAAGAGAAAGCCATGGATACCCAAGTTACGATGCTTTGAGAACCCCTTTGAACACACGTGCAAGAACCCAAAACTTCTGATTGACTCAATTCCCACAAACTTCAATGGAGCTCAACTTTAGATAAGGACAAACACATGCACATCAAATGAGTTTTCATAGTTAATCATTGGAATTACAACAGGCAAAGGACATTCCAGGATCTCTCTTAATCTTCTTGGCCCGAACATAAAGACTATGCGCTGCTGCAAAAAAATCTTCCTAGACACATGAACATTTATCTAGATTCTCTGAGTTAAATGAAAAGGAGTGAATTGAGGTCCATTCTGATCATCCATTAAAGCCAACCATGAAGCTCCCAAAAAGGCACACCTGACTTCTCCTCCGATTTTGCCAGAATTTTAGCAGCATAACAACATAAATGGTTCAAAAGACCAAAAAACTAGCCATCATAACTTGGAAAAATTTTGACAGAGTTTCCCTAGAAGTAGAGCAGTAGGAACCCAAAATATAGATTGTAGATGTATGCATAAACTGCCAACAATAGAACCCGAGCATCAATTAGGAATCACTAGTACATAGCCTATGGTGAGGTCACGAAAAGGGTGCTCCAGCTACCTGTATCACCAAAAGGATCTCCACATTTGAGAATCCCCCAGCTCAATAAAACCTCACGCTATCGACCCTCACACGAAGGCTAATGCAAATCGCGTATAGTCGAGTCTCAGAAATGACTATCTTCCAGACCAAGTCTCAAAAATGGCTGGGACTGCCAAATAAAACCAAGTATGGCTCCACAAATACGTACAATGGCAGTTTCCACAAGTAACGTACAATCCAGCTGACAATGCGCTCAAACAGGCGCCAAATGATGCATACCCACAACAGTTGCAAGTGACACCACTGCTAGTATATCACTGTACTCCAGCTACCTGTACTTGTGTTAATCACCTGTACCTGTACCTGTCCCTGTAACATGTAACCTGTAACCTGTACCTGTCCCTGTAACAAGTAACCTGTAACCTGTAGTCTACAACCTGTAATCCCGAATCTCGAAGCTTGAAGCTCGAAGCAGAAGGTACTCGAAGAAGATCCTTTATGGGGGCGCCAAAAGAATGTGAGCGGGATGGAAACACACAGAACGCCTCTATAATGACCCGACACACACTCTTGGAAGGATACACACACACACACACACACACACACACACACACACACACACACACACACACACACACACACACACACACACACACACACACACACACACACACACTATGGGGCACCACTCGGCTTACACAACCCGCCTGGCCGAGACAGGGAACACACCGATGGAATGGGAGGAGAGAGACTATCCACTTGCCCACTCCACACAGAGACACACACACAAAAAAAACTCAGCTCAAAAGAGGAGAACTTTTGATAATTAGATACAAGTGAGTTTGGGCCAAAACCAAAGGGCAAATAGCTCACACAAAATGGGTAAAATATAACAGATACAATCACAAATTGGAGCAGAAGCTTCGCTCATAGGAGAAACTTACACAACAAAAATAGCACAAAAAGAGTGAGAAATTTGGCAAAATGGACAGCGCCATCGCGTCCAGAATGGCCCAAAACCCCAGTCTACAATGTCAAAGTGCTCAAATCCGACCTCGGATGAGCAGTTTACGACCAAAACAGGTTCCAAAAACTCCAAAAACACAGTTGCGGCTGTTCCTCCTCTCTTCTCCATTTTTTTTCTGGTCTTCTCTCTTGTTTTTTAGTTCCCATACTTATCTTTATTGCTTGGGCACCCTTGGCCTTTTAGATGACCTCAAACGGACCCCGAACAAGCCAAAAACTGACCTCGCAGTGCATAGTTGTCACCCTGCTGCATCCATCCGTACACCTGGCACTCAACTTTTTTCAATAATGCATCCCGCCACCACGTGAAGTGTCCCCAAAATATAGTCCTCATGATGACCTCTCTGCATAGTTATCACAAGAAAACACCCACGTCGTGTCCGTACTTATCCACGTGCAAGTATTGACCCCATTCGGCCTCCTGACGCCACTCGATGCCATCTGACGCACCTGCTTACCTCATGTCGTCGGACCGCGGATAGCTTCCTCGAGAAGTTTTACGCGCTACCAACTCCTCATTATTATAGAGAAAACACACTGGTATTGGTAATGGTGAAAATCGATTCACTATGTACACCCTGTCCTACCTGTACACATGTGGGCCCCACGTAACCACCTGGCTCTGAAAAATGGGCAATCCTTTATTCGATGCACCATGCATGTGTATGTACATATGCGCAAACACTTGCTCCAAAAAACTCCTGACAACGCGTATGATATGTATAAACTGGTTAGGTAAAAACCTGGTTTACATAACCAGTAAAAATCTTTTAACACTTATTTCTCACTGGTATACATCGTGGTTAAGTGTTCACATGTACTGGTCAAGTGTTCATATGTAATGTTTGTCATGTCAGATAGGTAAAAAACATATCTGTTTGAAAGGAAAATACTACTTTACATATCCAGTAAAATTTTTTTAACACTTAGTTCTCACTGGTATACATCGTGATTATGTCCTCACATGTACTGGTTAGGTAAATAACATACCGGTTTTAAATGAAAAGACTGGTTTACATCAACAGTCAGAACATTTGAACTGGTTGACACTTATATACCACTGGTACGTACCAAGGACATGTGTTCATTTTTTTTAACACTTATTTCTCACTGGTATACATCGTGGTTAAGTGCTCCCATGTACTGGTTAGGTAAATAACATACCGGTTTTAAATGAAAAGACTGGTTTACATCAGCAGTAAGAATATTTGAATTGGTTGACACTTATATACCACTAGTACGTACCAAGGACATGTGTTCATTTTTTTTAACACTTATTTCTCACTGGTATACATCGTGGTTAAGTGCTCACATGTATGGTTAGGTAAACAAGATACTGATTTTAAATGAAAAGACCGGTTTACATCAGCAGTCAGAACATTTGAACTGGTTGACACTTATATATCACTGATACGTACCAAGGACATGTGTTCATTTTTTTAACACTTATTTTTCACTGGTATACATCATGGTTAAGTGCTCACATGTACTAGTTAGGTAAATAACATACCGGCTTTAAATGAAAAGACTGGTTTACATCAGCAGTAAGAACATTTGAACTGGTTGACACTTATATACCACTGGTATGTACCAAAGGCACGTGTTCATTTTTTTAACACTTATTTCTCACTGGTATACATTGTGGTTAAGTGCTCACATGTACTGGTTAGGTAAATAACATACCGGTTTTACATGAAAAGAATGGTTTACATCAGCAGTAAGAACATTTGAACTGCTTGACACTTATATACCACTGGTACGTACCAAGGACATGTGTTCATATGTACTAGTTTGCCTAACCAATTAAGTGAAAAAACATACTGGTTTGAAATAAAAATACTAGTTTATAGTAATGTAATAGTTTTCTTCAAAGATAATAAAAACCTGCAGTTTTCTTCATTGTTCTTTAACCATATATGTCTTTCATTGTAGGTGGAGCTCTTTCTCAACTTCAAAGAACAATACCTTGAAATTGTAATAAGGCAGCGGGCGTTTGAGTACATGAAGCCATATTTTGTGCGGAAATTTAGAGACCGATATACTTGCTGCTGCATGTCACATGTTCAAATGTCCTTCCTAAAGGATGCTGTAAATCACATGCGAAGTTCTGTATTCGGTCTGCATGGAAAAGCTTGCCAATGTCAATGCAACATATGCAAAGACAATGGTGGATGCAAGGCACCAAAAAACCCTATCAAGAGTGTAACAACCTTATTGGACTCTATACTGTGTCCAAAATCAGATACGTCCACCTTCCATGCCCTTACCTGCTTGAGTGGTCAATGTAAAAGGTGTGGCCCGGATAAGTTAGATTTTTGTGCTGCAGAGGCTGCATTTATTGCTAAAAAGATTGTGGTGAAAATTTTTGAGGACCTAGAAATAGGAACTGCGCGTGACCGTCAGAAGAAGAAAAGGAAAGTCTTGTCACATAAGGAAATATCATGCCAGGATCTCTCAGTCATGTTCAAAGACCATCTTAAGAAATACATAATGCATAATTTTGTGTATAGATGGCAAGCAGAACAATATAAGGAATGTATACAAAGCTTTCCAGAAGATGTTGTTGTGTCAGTTGTTGACTTTGCTGAAAATTATAGTTTCAAAGAACAAAATGAGATTCAGTCCATGCACTGGTATTCAAATCAAGTAACTATTTTTGTGCACATAACATATTTCCGAATTGCAGGTAACGACATCACCCTAGATGAGTATTATTTCTTTTGTATTAAGCCTTCAATAATTTTTGATTTTTATATTATGCAGGTGACATCCACAAGACAATTCACTTCTTCATTTCAGATGACAAGCAACATGACACACATTTTGTTCAACATTGTTTTTTGAAACATGCGGAATGGCTAAAGCAATTTGGTTTAAACATAAGGCGTTGGGATGGGGGAAATGGAACAATACACAGGACACAAACTCGATGCCTCTCTATAGCCCAACAGGTATCCAACACCCCAAGCCACACAGAATCACACACACATGCACACCTTCCGCCAACCTTCACACCATGGACTCGCCTACGAGCAAATTCGGCTACACACAATCACCTTTACCGACGCACACACCAATGCACCCATATCTGTAACCACACTCACACCGGGAGACCTTGCAAGCCTCAACCGCATACAAAATCACACTCAGTCTGCAACCACAATCAATCTCTCGCGCTCTCTCTCTCTACACACACACACACACACACACACACACACACACACACACACACACACACACACACACACACACACACACACACACACACACACACACACACACACACACACACACACACACACACACACACACACACACACACCAAAGACCCGGAGCCACCGCTACCACGGGCGCTATGCACGAGACGAGATAGCCGAGAAGAATAATAGTAAATCCAATCCCAAACTCTAACCCAACCATACCATACAATCACTTATGTATAACAAAAGAACAAGATTCCCGGTACAATGATGGTGTCGGCCACGGTTTTGCAGCAAACGGATTCCTTATGCAGTCGATCCGAGGCCCTACTCGCCCTCCTGCATGTCACAGATAGCGGCCCCACAGCCCCTTCGCCCTGTCATACGATCACCTTCTTCGAGGCCAAGCACCTTGACGGCCTTCTCTTGTCTGTAGCCGCTACTGCATAGCCATCACCCATACCACGCAGCCCTTTTCCAGTCCTTGGCTCTGCCCTGCAGCTTTCCCGGCCTTCCCTACAGGCGGCCACCCACCGGTATGCAGCACCCCCTCAACCTAATTTGGTGGACAACTGCAAATCCTCCCTTCCCTTCACATGCCCTGGCGGCTTCTCACTTGCCTAGCCCACTGGCGGGTCCTTTCCCCTTGTCGAGGCTTCCCCTTCATTAACCAAGGTCCGCCCCTTCTTTCGGCATCCCTGACGACCTCTCTTGGATGGCTATCCCCTCAGCCCCTCTGTTCTCTTGTGATGCTCCCCATAACGCTCTCCAGGCCTCACACCTTCACTGGCGGGCCCCTCAGTAGCACAACTTCCATCCCCTCATGGTGTCATCACCCTGTGAGAACTTAGAGATTAACTTAAATGTGATTAATATCACTATTACTTAATATGCTAATGTCAAGACATAAGAGACTGCAAGATAGAAATAGAGCAATGACAATAGATTGCACTTGAATGGAGAGTGAAGACCTTGTTACAAATGAGGGCAGCTAATGGGATTTATATACAAGTTGAGGGAGTGAGGATTATCCATCACATGGGAATTATAGGTAGGTGGGAATAGACACATGTTGAGACTTGCATATGTAAAAAAGGGGTCCATGTGGGAATTAGGGAATAGAGGTAGGTGGAAAGGAAGTCCACACTTATTATAATCATAAGTTACTTTTACATCCCCCCTTAAGGGTGGACTTCTCATTGTAACATTGAGATTGATGAACAAAAAAGCTTTGTGAAGTAGCCATGTCGTAGATACATGCTATCCCCCCTCAATGAGAAGTTCATCCGGTAGGGATCAAACTCAAATTATGCGATGAGGCGTGAGAGATGCAGTCAATCGCTTGCAGAATCATGTACTCCGATGTGCCAAGAAGAGGAATGTCATCCGATGCGCCTAAGATAGCCATGCCTTTAGAGATTTGCCACATGTAGATATTGTAGTCTTGTTGTTGATTGAAGTCACGAGCGACAAGGCGTGCCTTGTAGCGATCAACTGAGCTGTTGGAGTGGTATTTCTTCTTTAATAGCCATTTGCAAGAGACAATGTTATGATTCTTAGGAGGTGGCACTAGCTCCCAAGTGTTAGCTTCTTTGAGGGCTTGGAGTTCATCCAATATAGCAGCATGCCACTCCTTGCTCTAGCTAGAAGCGAGGGCATTGAGAACAGAGAGGGGAAGGGCATCTTCAAGAGGCTCTGGTGGATGTTCAAGAATCATTTCATCACTGAGGACAACAGAGAAATTGGTGGCTTCATAGATCTCGCGAAGAGAGAGGGTGCGGCCATGTGAGCTAGAGGCGGCTTGGTCCAAGTGTATAGCCGAAGTGTGTTTCGATGGCGAGGTGGCAGAAGTAGAGCTATGAGGCTCGACTTCGTTGACATCTACTGGGATGGGAGTAACTGGCAAGGTTTTGTGGGAGTTGCGGAAAAAAGGTGAGACCGGTAGCGAAGGTGATGGGAGCTCACGAGGTGGAGCACCGAGTGTCTGCGGTGTGGTGGAAGTAGCGGCAGTCGGGATGGACGGTGTTGGTGATGGTGTCAACTGTGAGGAGATGGGTGCAAGAGGTGGTGCAAGAGTGTTGCTGATTGGCTGTGCATGAGAATGTGAGACACGAGGAGGTGGATGGGCAATGAGGAAAGGCCTTTGGATGGTTAAGGGAGGCTCAAGATTGTGCCTAGAAGGGTGGGAAATTTGCGTGGGTGTGTGTGTGGGTGAGGCCGTCAATAAAGATTGATGAGAAGATTTGCTTGAGATGATGAATTCTTCATCAAAGACGACGGTGCGGGCAAAGATAAACTTGTGATGGTCTGGGATATAGAGGCGGTATGCCTTGATGCCAAAGCGATCACCATAGCCGACAAAAGTTGTGCGTTGAGCACGTGGTGATAATTTTGATAAAGGTTGTGTCACAAGTGGGTATGCAATGCTTCCAAAGATGCGAAGGTGGCCAAGATGAGGTGGGTGACCGTGCCAGAGGGTGTAGGGTGTAGTAGTAGGATTGCGGGTGGATGGAATGCGGTTTTGAATGTAGCATGCAGTTGCGGTAGCTTCTTCCCAATAGGTGTCTGGGAGGCTAGCTTGAAGAAGCATGGTACGAGCAGCTTCAAATAGTGTGCGATTCTTGCGCTCGGCACGACCGTTTTGTTGTGGGTGGTCGGTGATGGAGAATTCATGTCGAATACCAACAGAAAGACATAGATCTTTGAATGCATGAGAAGTGTATTTCCCACCATGATCTGTGCGGAGAGTTTTAATGTGGCAACCATGTTTAGTCTCAACTAATGCCTTGAATGTGCAAAAATGAGAGAAGGTTGAGGATTTCTCGGCCATGTAGTAAGTAGTTGTGTATTTTGAGAAATCATCTATAAAAGTAAGCATATACTCATTGCTAGTGAGGGAGTTGATGGACAATGGGCCACAAACATCCGAGTGGATGAGGTCGAGAGGTGCAGTGGCTCGTGATGATGAAGTGGGGAATGGGACATGATGTGCTTTAGCAAGAATGCAGCCCTCACAAAGTGTGATGTGAGTGAGGTGCTTGGGAAGACCTAGTGCAAGTTGGCGATAAGTGAGTTGGTGCAAAACATGTTGAGAAATATGTCCTAGTCTATAATGCCATTTGAGTGTGTTTTCATGTGTTTTTATGGATGATGCAGATGCATATGCAGGCGATGAGTCACCCAATGGATAAAGACGCCCAGTTTTGGGGACCAAAGGTGTGACATATTGACCATCTTTGTTTAGTGCCGAAATGTGGCAGCCTTCTCGCATGAATTTGATGATGATGCCGTTGTCGGTTAGCTCGCTGACAGAGATGAGATTTTTCTTGAGACCAGGGACATAATATACGTGAGAAATAGTGGTGTGTAGGCCATTAGGTAGGTTAATGACAGCATCTCCATAGGCTTTGGCGAGCTGGATGCTGTTATCACCGAGGCATACTTCTAAAGGGTGTTCTAGATAAGTGATGTTGGATAGCCAGTGTAGGTGATATGTCATATGATGGGTGGCGCCCGTATCAAGTAGCCAGATATTGGGATATAAAGTAGCTATAGTGGTGGCATATAGTTGCAAAGGATAAGATGGGCTATCATAAGTAGATATATTAGCATAATGAGCTTGACCATAAATAAAAGGAGATGGTTGGCCATGGCGTGTTCCCCCTTGAGAGTAAGAAGGATATAGATTAGGGTGAGAGATAGGACGATTACCTTGATTGCGTGGTTGCCGACAGTCCTTTGTGAGGTGTCCAAAGCGATGACAATTGGTGCATTTCTTTGAATTTTGGTGATTGTGGTGGCTTTGAAATTGTGATTTTCTTCCAGAATTATTGTGTTGTCGAGGAGGGCCCGAATATTGAGGCTTCTTGCCATTGTAAGGGCGTCAGTTTCTTGTCATAGTGACAAGTGCTGTGGATTTCTGTGAGCTGCTAGTGTGGTCGCGAAGCGTTTTCTCGTGATGGATCTTGGCTACAAGATTTTGTAGCTGCAAGTTAGCCGTAGTGGCTTGTGTAGTGATAAAGGCTCTCGATGATGCAGGTAGAGAAGCCAATAAGAGCATACTTTGAAGCTCTTCAGGGATGGCAAGCCCTGAGATAAGTACTTCATCTAGAAGTATTTGCCACGTCTCCAAAAACTTGGAGGATGACTGACCCTCTAGCATGGTAGTGTTTACCAATTTCTTGATTAGGGAAACTTGGTAGACGAGGTCAGTGTGCTCGTAGTTCTTCTCGAAGAACTTCCAAATGGCGCTAGCAGTAGTTAGCTTTTTCACCATTTGGACTTGCCGATCTTGGCAATGGAGAATGAGCTTCATCTTGGCACTATTGTTTCTACTACGCCAAGTATTATAGGTGTCGATGAAGTATGTTGAATCTTTTTCTTCAGGGTCTTCGGGGTGGTCAGGTTGCTCTTCGACTCCTGACGTGACGTCCCAAAGTTGCAGCTGCGTGAGGTAGAGTTCCATCCGAATCTTCCACACTTGGTAGTTAGTGCCATTAAGCTTGTCGATAATGTAGCGGGGCTTGTAGGTGGATGCGAAAGATGAAGAAGCTAACTCGGTCATCTTTCGAGGTTCTGGATTCCTTGAAAAGAATGGAAAGTGAGGCTTCGAGTGTGGACTAGAGAGATGGAATCTTCTGAGCGCTAACTAAAAAAATTAATCTTAAGTTCTAGTGCTCTGATACCATGTGAGAACTTAGAGATTAACTTAAATGTGATTAATATCACTATTACTTAACACTAGAATGGTAACCTAACAAGACATAAAAGTGTCCTTTCAGGGTTTTGGGAAAAAATTCAAAAACCATAGTAGATCCACTTATTTTGAAAAATCCTTGCATGAGCTTATAGTTCAATAACTACTACATGTGGAAAAAATGAGAAACTTGTAATTTTTCTCATCCCTTGGTCACTACAAGCCTCCAAAGTTGATGGACCAGTGCATTTTGCCCAAAACAGCAATTTCTTACGGTTGATTGCATATAAATAAGAGTGGAGATTTTTGTAGGACATGAGATAAAATGCCCCGTTAACTTCAATGGCTTGGTGACCAAAACATATGGTTGCTTTCACCTCACTAATTTTTTTTGGGCAAAAAAAAAGGTACAAAAAAGTTGCATTTTTGCCATTCTGCGGACCTATCATCAAAGTTTCTATAGTCACGCTCAATACAGATACTATATACATGTTTTCTTAGTTCCTTTGGGCCTCTGGATTCAAAAGGAGCCATGGAGCATGTCAAAAGGATAATGGATCTCTTACAATTGGAACCTTGGGGGCAATGATAAAGTGCTAAATGCAGCAAACATGAAAAAACTGGGTTGAGCATTATGACCTCTAGAAACCCATAGAAACTACTCAATATCTAGCCAAGTTTGTAGTCTATGATTAGATACGGTTACTACTACAAAATACACACAATTGGCCTAAGAAACTAGCAATATTGAGAAAGTTATACTTGCTACTCTAAAATGTATCGTATTCTTCAACAATCAAAAAACTCAACCATCATCATATACTATGCTATATAGCATATTAGGTCCCCCAAAACTCAAGGAAGATTAGCTTTATGTTATACATTACACTTACACAATCAAAAATGAATTTGGATATCAAGAAAGCCACCAAAAAAATCATAAAAGTGCTAATTTTGGCCAAAAACAGGATTATGCAATTCTTGTAAATTGGTAATAACTTTCAATTTTAACCCTTAGCTCTCCCTACAAGCATCAAAACATGTTGAGAACTATGAAGGCCTAACCTCTAGCCATCTAAACCTCACAAACATGAAGTTTAGAGTGGTATAGTTGCCAAAAATTGAAAAAAAGCAAAAAACAGGACCCGTTAATTCACACAGTTTAGGTTCAAAAATGTTGTGCAAGAGTAAGGTTAATGGTGAGACCGATACTCAAAAAAAAATGTTAATTTTTTTAAGCTCATAAGGCAACTTTTTGGATATATAGCACCTAGAAATTCATTTTCATACTCTTCAAATAATTCAAGCAAAATGGTCACTTAATAGGACACAAAAGTGTCCAAGGACATAAAAGTGTCGTGTTACCATTCTAGTGTTAATATGCTAATGTCAAGACATAAGAGAGTGCAAGATAGAAATAGAGCAATGACAATAGATTGCACTTGAATGGAGAGTGAAGACCTTGTTACAAATGAGGGAAACTAATGGGATTTATATACAAGTTGAGGGAGTGAGGATTATCCATCACATGGGAATTATAGGTAGGTGGGAATAGACACGTGTTGAGACTTGCATAGGTAAAAAAGGGGTCCATGTGAGAATTATGGAATAGAGGTAGGTGGAAAGGAAGTCCACACTTATTATAATCATAAGTTACTTTTACACACCCTTGAAGTCAACAAGTCCAAGAAAAACCTCCACTGCGATGCTGTTTTTTCCTTCTCATGCAGGTGGCCTCGTGGCCCCTATCTCTCCCTGAGGCTGGCGCCCCCTTCATGCCAACTCCCGTCCACCTTTCTCAGCCCTGCTTATGTAGCGCTGGCCTCAGCCAATTCCTCCTCATTGCTCTCTCCAACTTCTACCTTGTTCCCTTTGTATGGAGACTCTCGTCGACTACTGGCCAGCTTTCCTCCTTCCTGCAACTCATGCCCCTCTTGCTTCAACCTGGCGGCCCTTTGTGGCCCTCCTCCCAACTGCAACACCTGCTCACCAAGTGGCGCAGCCCATCGACGCCCTCAATCTCTTCTTTGCTCACCTCCAACCAGGCGGTCCCCCTTTCTTCATGACCTGCAGCCCGCCCTCTTCAACTGCACGTGGCTTTCCATCTTCCCCTTATTGTAGCACTGCCCCATAGTAGTCCTCCTTTCTCAACCTCCTTAGCCCGGATTTCCTTGCAGTCCCTTGGCCGCTTTCATGCAGCACCACCTCCTCTCTCTTGTCACTTTCTACTCCCATGCAAGGGATGGCCCTCCTCTCCTCTACTGCGCTCTCACAAGCTGTCCCCCCGTTTTCCTCTGGCGGCCCTCCAAAACCTGTGTTCAACAATTGCGCTCCTCTTTGCATGCATGCCACCAGGTGGCACTCCTTTCCCCGCCAATTGCAGCGCTCCCCTCCTACATGTGGTGCTCCACGAGCTGGCCACCCGTTTGTTTTTTGTTAGTAATAGCTTAAGGCCATGCTTTTTTAAAACCTCCCTTGGCGATCGATCCCACGCCGCGTCGAAAGAATCCTTCAACCCCATCTCAAGCACATACTTTGAATCTTAAGTTCAACCCTCTTAGGAAAAAAAAAGCCTTAGCTCCCTTTCACAACACCGAGCTTGAGCAACCATTGTGGATACATTATCACTTTCTGACGAGGGAACCCACCCCTCTTTAGCACCCTTAAGCTGGGACTAGGAGAACTCGAAGATACCCTTGGCCTGGTAAGTACCGCATCCGACATACATATCACTGCGAAACCTGCTCAAAAATGCCTCTGATACCTGCCAAAGTGTGATACCATTATCCTGCTTAATATCAGGCACGTGCTGCTGGCTTCTCCCTATGTCGACCAAAACTGGCTGCACCATTGCCCAACCTCTCGTTTATGCTCAACCATAGCATTATTTAGGTAATATATCAGTGCATAAGAAGAAAATTGATAGATACTATGTACAAGAAGGATTAGATAGATAGAGAGAGATATTCATCTGCTATAGAGCCCGCCTGGGTCAAATGGAAAGATCGAGGTTGCCCCAAGCATGTTGGAAACTCCAACTGGATCAAACACATGGCATTGGTCATCACCATCCGTTTGTAACACAAATACGCACCACCCCTGCTTTTGCATTTGTAACCTTGTAAGTCATCCATGTATATAGCTCTTGACAGCATAGCCCTTCAGAAAATTGCAAGCATGAGCCATCTCCATGCCCAACACAAACCTGCACATCCTGGAAAGCTTTTTCATTACATGTCTCCCCGCCAATGGCTAGAGAGCTCTCCACAACATCATTGTCTTTGAAAAACACAACCTGCGGCATCCGATCATCCAAAGCAAACACTGGCAAAACCTCATCTGTAGGCTCTTCAAGCGGTAGACCATCACAAGGCATGAGAGAGGGTTGCCGAACCCCCTGGTCTTTGCAAACTGGGTCTTCACCTGCAACTTGCTGTTCTTTGACCAAATTATCGACATACATAATATCATAGGTCTCATACCTTGAGAAAGCAGACTCCGTTTTCCATGTGCTGTCCGTATCCAAGGCACTGCTATAGCTCGAACATAGCTCGGCTTTCTCCACAAAACTCACTGACTTTGGCACCTCAACTATCTTCTCCACTGCTAGTTTTTCGGAAGCCACTTGGTCAAGCACATCAGGCGATACTCGATAGACTCCTTTCTGCAGCTGTTGAGGCCTCATAAGCCCACATGGTATCATCTCCATTCTGTCATCACACCTATTTGCTGCTACCACATGTGAATCAACAAAGGGTCGGATTACCTGGGCCTCTTCCCTAGCAATTGGCCTTGGCACCAATGGACTCACGAGAACCTGCTTTGCCTGCTGCTTCTTTAAAAGCTTCTTCGTCCTACTTTGTGCGTAGGCTACTGCCTCCTTGTATGTGCACGGCCCATCCATCTCGACTTTATCTCGCACACTGACATGCAAGCAATCCACAAACTTGGTCATCTTCAAAAAATCTGCATTCTCTACAACAGTTACCTTAATCAACTTGCTCCATATGGCCTCGAACTCCCGCATGAATGCTCGAAAATCACCATCAAGGCTTTGCTTTAGGCTGTTCATCATCTGCTTAACTTCACTCCACTGTGGGTTGACCACATATCGGCTTCGAAATGCCTTCCAATGTGCCCCAATCCAGCTTTTCTTCAAATGCAAGCTCTCATACCATACCTTTGCTTTGCGACGAAGCAGGAGCGGGAAAGCTTGAACCACTCCCTCTTCTCTTGACAGGCCGCTCTCTAGCAGGAAAAGGCCGTAGTCTTGCAGCCACACTTCAGCATCTTCAGCACTTGTAAAAGTTGGAAAACCCGACCACATCTTTCTTAGCAGCACTTGTTCTTTGAGCCTGGAAACACCGCAACACCGTCTTCGACTTAACCAAGGAGCAATCAGTAGCTCCTCAATGGGGGCACCACTGATGGGATGGGGGAAATGGAACAACACACAGGACACAAACTCGATGCCTCTCTATAGCCCAGCAGGTATCCAACACCCCAAGCCACACAGAATCACACACACATGCACACCTTCCGCCAACCTTCACACCATGGACTCGCCTACGAGCAACTTCGGCTACACACAATCACCTTTACCGATGCACACACCAATGAACCCATATCTGTAACCACACTCACACCGGGAGACCTTGCAAGCCTCAACCGCATACAAAATCACACTCAGGTCGCAACCACAATCAATCTCTCGCGCTCTCTCTCTACACACACACACCAAAGACCCGGAGCCACCGCTACCACGGGCTCTATGCACGAGACGAGATAGCCGAGAAGAATAATAGCAAATCCAATCCCAAACTCTAACCCAACCATACCATACAATCACTTATGTATAACAAAAGAACAAGATTCCCGGTACAATGATGGTGTCGGCCACGGATTTGCAGCAAACGGATTCCTTATGCAGTCGATCCGAGGCCCTGCTCGCCCTCCTGCATGTCACAGATAGCGGCCCCACAGCCCCTTCGCCCTGTCATACGATCACCTTCTTCGAGGCCAAGCACCTTGACGGCCTTCTCTTGTCTGTAGCCGCTACTGCATAGCCATCACCCTTACCACGCAGCCCTTTTCCAGTCCTTGGCTTTGCCCTGCAGCTTTCCCGGCCTTCCCTACAGGCGGCCACCCACCGGTATGCAGCACCCCCTCAACCTAATTTGGCGGACAACTGCAAATCCTCCCTTCCCTTCACATGCCCTGGCGGCTTCTCACCTGCCTAGCCCACTGGTGGGTCCTTTCCCCTTGTCGAGGCTTCCCCTTCATTAACCAAGGTCCGCCCCTTCTTTCGGCAGCCCTGACGACCTCTCTTGGATGGCTATCCCCTCAGCCCCTCTGTTCTCTTGTGATGCTCCCCATAACGCTCTCCAGGCCTCACACCTTCACTGGCGGGCCCCTTAGTAGCACAGCGTCCATCCCCTCATGGTGTCGTCACCCTTGAAGTCAACAGGTCCGAGAAAAACCTCCACTGCCATGCTGTTTTTTCCTTCTCATGCAGGTGGCCTCGTGGCCCCTCTCTGTCCCTGAGGATGGCGCCCCCTTCATGCCAACTCCCGTCCACCCTTCTCAGCTCTCTCCAACTTGGCACCTCTCCAATCATGCATGGCCCAAGCGGCCCTCTCTCCTCCACTATGTAGAACTGTCCGCCACCTTCATGCCCTGCTTACACAGCGCTGGCCTCAGCCAATTCCTCCTTACTGCTCTCTCCAACTTCTCCCTTGTTGCCTTTGTATGGAGACTCTCGTCGACTACTGGCCAGCTTTCCTCCTTCCGGCAACTCATGCCCCTCTTGCTTCAACCTGGCGGCCCTTTGTGGCCCTCCTCCCAACTACAACACCTGCTCACCAAGTGGCGCAGCCCATGGACGCCCTCAGCCTCTTCTCTGCTCACCTCCAACCAGGCGGCCCCCCTTTCTTCATGACCTGCAGCCCGCCCTCTTCAACTGCACGCGGCTTTCCATCTTCCCCTTACTGTAGCGCTGCCCCATAGCAGTCCTCTTTTCTCAACCTCCTTAGCCCGGCTTTCCTTGCAGTCCCTTGGCCGCCTTCATGCAGCACCACCTCCTCTCTCTTGTCACTTTGTACTCCCATGCAAGAGATGGCCCTCCTCTCCTCTACTGCGCTCTCACGAGCTGTCCCCCCGTTTTCCTCTGGCGGCCCTCCAAAACCTGTGTTCAACAACTGCGCTCCTCTTTGCATGCATGCCACCAGGTGGCACTCCTTTCCCCGCCAACTGCAGCGCTCCCCTCCTGCATGCGGTGCTCCACGAGCTGGCCACCCGTTTTTTTTTTTTTAGTAATAGCTTAAGGCCATGCTTTTTTAAAACCTCCCTTGGCGATCGATCCCACGCCACGTCGAAAGAATCCTTCAACCCCATCTCAAGCACATACTTTGAATCTTAAGTTCAACCCTCTTAGGAAAAAAAGCCTTAGCTCCCTTTCACAACACCGAGCTTGAGCAACATTGTGGATACATTATCACTTTCTGATGAGGAAACCCACCCCTCTTTAGCACCCTTAAGCTCTGACTAGGAGAACTCGAAGATACCCTTGGCCTGGTAAGTACCGCATCTGACATACATATCACTCCGAAACCTGCTCAAAAATGCCTCTGATACCTGCCAAAGTGTGATACCATTATCCTGTTTAATATCGGGCACCTGCTGCTGGCTTCTCCCCGTGTCGACCAAAACTGGCTGCTCAGCATCATTGGGTATGGTCTGATGGAGCAACTTCACAATTCAAAGTAAGAAGACCATTCTATTTCCTTGCAAGGTATACCATGTTCTAACAAACATTATCTGAAGGTGGTTTTAATATAGAGACCTATAATATTGGCATTAAAGTTGTCATAAAAGCTTGTCTAACATCAGTAATATTATAGTACGTGTTTTTTTTGGTAATTTTATTGTGCCAAGAGTATATGAATCTTCTTCTATCCATTGAATAAAATGCAGATACAGTGTTTTTACGGGATGGAAAAAGTCTTGAAACTTTTTTGGATCCGGCCATGGTAAGGGAGAATACGACGGTGCGGGAGCAGTGATAAAAAGGTCTTTAACTCAATACCAATTGCAGCCAAACTGCCCAAAGATAGACTGTGCTGTAGATGTCATGGCATTATTGAGACGGAACTTGTCAGATGGTGCCAAGCCACCTATGCATCCCAGGCCCGTTATGTAAGCATGATTTTTTGGGTGATTGAATTGGGGGATGTCGAAAGGGGAAAACATTGGGATGTGAAGGCTATAAAAAATACCCGCTCAATGCACTTTGTTTCTGCATATTCAGAGCATGATACAACTGCTTTGAGAACACGTTCACTGTATTGTTTCTGTAGTGCATGTAAACAGGAAAAGTGGAGGAGATGTGTGAGCAAGTCACACGTTCCTTTCTGGACATACCTTATTTTGGAGCCTATAGAAGAAGGGGAAGACGACGACGACGAAATAAATGAGGATGTAGTGTATGAAGGACACTATGACACCCTCAGTCAAGCTCTTATTGTTGGTGATAATTTTGCTATTCCCGCACCGAATGACAATGAAGAAAAAGTGGATTTCTATATAGTGAAATGAACTGCAGCTATTCAGGAGTTTCATTCAGACGCTAAAGATGATTGGGGCAATATCATTGGGTGAGGATCCTATGCTATCAAAGGGTTTTACTATCGTATGATAAATGAGCAGACCTACGAGCTTTTGGACAAAAGGCCAGAGGTGTTTATATATTCACATCTTGTTCGGGCAATCAAAATCCCCATGATACCCCATCCCAGCAACTCAAAACTATATACAATATCACTTGATGTCAGTGGGTCTATCTACAATAGTATGCCTTTTGAGCTGTAACCATCTTAAGAAATGCATAATACATAGTTTTGTGTATATTTGCCTTTAACTGTAAACTGAACCGTCCCCCTCTCCCTCTCTCTCTCTCTCTCTCTCTCTCTCTCTCTCTTTGTCACTTCTCAGTATAATACCGATATTATACCAGTCACTTCTCAGTATCATACCGGTATGATACCGGTATCATACCAGTCATTTCCCAGTATCATACCAATATCATCCATTCCCCCCTCTCTCTCTCTCTGTCACTTCTTAGTATCATACCGGTATCATACCAGTCACTCCTCAATATGATACCGGTATTATACAAGTCCCTCTCTCTCTCTCTCTATCACTTCTCAGTATCATACCAGTCACTTCTCACTATCATACCAGTCACTCCTCAGTCTGATACCGGTATCATACAAGTCCCTCTCTCTCTCTCTCTCTCTCTCTTTCTCTCTCTCTCTCTCTCTCTCTCTCTCTCTCTCTCTCTCTCTCTCTCTCTCTCTCTCTCTCTCTCTCTCTCTCTCTCTCTCTCTCTCTCTCTCTGTGCAAAACAGAGACAACTTACACAACACCCCACCTAGATAGGGCCATGGCTTCAACCATTGAAGTGTTTTCTTGCTGCCACAAGTCACTCTTTGTCTTTGTCACTTCTCAGTATCATACGGGTATCATACCAGTCACTCCTCAGTATCATACCGGTATCATACAAGTCCCCCCCCCCCCCCCCCCCCCCTCTCTCTCTCTCTCTCTCTCTCTCTCTCTCTCTCACTTCTTAGTATCATACCGGTCACTTCTCAGTATCATACCAGTATCATATCAGTCACTTCACAGTATCGTACCGGTATCATACCAGTCACTTCTCAGTATAAGACTCTGTGTGTGTGTGTGTCTGTGTGTGTCACTTCTCGGTATCATACCGATCACTTCTCAGTATCATACCGGTATCATACTAGTCACTTCAAAGAATCATACCGGTATCATACAAGTCACTTCTTAGTATCCGACTCTCTCTCTCTCTCTCTCTCTCTCTCTCTCTCTCTCTCTCTCACTCACTTCTCAGTATCATACCGGTATCAGACTCTCTCTCTCTCTCTCTCTCTCTCTCTCTCTCTCTCTCTCTCTCTCTCTCTCTCTCTCTCTCCCCTTTTATTTGCAAGATACTTCAAATATAGAATACAACGTATTTCCGTGCAAGTTGCTTGTAAATGTATTATAAATGAATTCTGTTACATTGATTGACAAGAAGGCTGAGTAATTCTCCATTTACATCCATCGACAAAAAAATCCATCGACAAAAGTCGCCCACTTCACAGACTTTATGAAGCTTTTTTTTAATTCAAAAAATCTATTCCTTTCTTCTTGAAAAAGTCAATCCGCCATTTCCAATAAAAACGACGCACATGGGTGTCGTCAGGTTGTCTGTCTCTGCACAAATTACAGTCCTCTTTGTATACTCAATTCTGTCCTTAGAGTACAACCAGTGTGCCAGCCAGTTTATGACAGTGGTTGACAGAAAACAGGCGCGCACTTCTTTAGACTGCTCTAGCTTGGGAAAAACAAGAAATGACCCCAATGGATTAAACATTAGCTTTTATCCAGAATCATCAAAGATAAGTGTGTCAGGAGGTAGGTCAGGAAAATTTTCGAGATTCTTGTCGCGCCCAATTAAAAAGGGGCCCTTGTGCACTGCACTTGACTTACCACTCTATTGAATCTTTTGTGGTGGTCAGGGAACACTGTCACTAGCGTGCGTTTGAGCTTCTCAAACTCGCAGCAGCTCCATATCCACACTTCGAACCATCTGAAACAAAAATTCAGAAACACTTCTACATCGGGCCTTACCCAAAACTGTGTATCCCCTTCAACAACATAGTGCATTTCTGGCCAGTAGGGCAATTCTTCACCATATTTTCCATCAAATTTCTTGAGCAGTAATCCATTAAGGTCCAAAATGAGAATCCTATGCTGGATGCTCAACGGAGGTGGTGGCCTTGGCCATATCAGTGGGATTCTTTTAATTAGTCTATACCATAGAGGAAACACGAGCACTACAGGAGATAACATGCAATTCCATATTGCACGAATGTCAGCCTTGCCATTCTGCTTGTCAGCCCTGAACCTATCTGCAAGGCGCCATTCTTCAACTGAAAACATATCTGTAGATGCAAAATTACACAAGATTCAAATTTAAATATGCAATTAGGACACATCTATAGATTGAAATCATACAATAAAAATACACAATGTTCAAAAATTAGGCACAAGATGAAAGAGACGTCGAATGGGAAAGAAAGTTATATTTATTTCAGAAGTGGTTACATAAAAAGAAACATAGGGGGGGCAAACTATAACCTTTTGCAGGCTCTGGGTTTAGGGTCAAAACTTGTGCCGGTATTCTGCATCTCCTTAGTGTCTTCTATGTCCATCTCCTCTTCTGGCTGCCCCTGGGTCTCTTCCTCTTCCTTGCTTTTTTGCTCCATTTCAGGCTTCTCATCTCTAGTCTTCTCGATTTTTTTTTCTTTTTGCCTTTCTTATATGCTGAGCAAGGGTCTCCTCGCGACTTCCCTCCAGCTTGACATCTACACGACCATCAACTTTAGAAAGCTGTGCAGCAAAAGATCACTTATTAGAGCCATAATCAATGAAAAAACTTACTCTTGCGACGTTGGACTCGTTTTCTCGGGGTCTTTGATCTTGTCACCCGCACGCCAGTGTCTAGCAACACATCGTCTTCCTCATTCTGGGTTTTCCCTTCAGCACCAGTCGTACTCTGCTCCTTTACCTCAAAGTTTTGTTCTTCTTCTGTTGTTTCCGAAACAGGTTTCTCAGCATTACCAGGGACATTTTCATCGAGAAAAACCTCCACAGGTGTCTTGTATGCAGGCGTCACTGCATCGTTCCCTGTGTCTTTATCGGCAGTAGTTCTGAAGCAGCTTGACTCTGAAAAAACATCAGAGAAGACAAAAATCAACCATCTGAAAAAAAATCAGAGAAGACAAAAATCAACCACCTGATTACCCATTGAAACAATTTTCTCACCTGTTTTTGGGCATGGTTCAACTGGCTTCTTCTTTAGAAGGGATTGGTCTTCTGTAGAAATAACTCCGGGGCAATCCTTAAGCATGCACTTTCCTTTCTCAGCCAACTAAGCATAGCAGAATGCATGGTATGCATGTGAATAAGGCAATAGAACAACATGGCTT
The DNA here is from genome assembly GCF_014529385.1 of Adiantum capillus-veneris. Classification (NCBI taxonomy): domain Eukaryota; kingdom Viridiplantae; phylum Streptophyta; class Polypodiopsida; order Polypodiales; family Pteridaceae; genus Adiantum; species Adiantum capillus-veneris. The sequence continues at coordinate 39,091,100 of NC_140957.1, forward strand.
GAGCGATTGTGATCATGAATTTTTACACCACAAGCGTTGCACACATCAATGAGAACAACACTATGTTCAGGAGCTGAAACTCGTGCAGGCAAGACTATGGTTTCAGGTAGCATTGGTTGACTAATCATGTCTGTCACAAACGTGACACAGAGACCAAAGGTTTCCTCATGCTCCATTCTTCCTGTAGGCAAGAGACCTCTGTTATCAGACAATGTCAAGCAGGTATAATATCGGTATGACTGCTTGAAGATCGATATAATGATGTTATCATACCGGTATGATTACATCCTGCTGGTATGATGTTATCCCACCGGTATGATGTTATTATACTGGATAGTATAACATCATACCGGTAGGATAACATTATATCGGAAGCATAACATCAAACCGGTTGGATTTTATCATACAGGTCGGATCTAACCATACTGGTTGGATGTAACCATACTGGTAGGATGTTATCATGCCGGTAGGATTATATCCTACCGGTAAGATGTAATCATACCGGTAGGATGTAATCATACCGGTAGGGTATAATCCTACCGGTATGATAACATCCTACCGGTATTGTCATCTACCCTTACCGAATATGATATAATCCTACCGGTATGAAAAATCATACCGTATGGTACTTTGCAGGTATTATACTACAGTTAGATGGAGTTAAAAGCATACCTGTGCTTGCTGTAGGGTGGCTTTTGCTTGGTCAAATTTTTCTTGGAGGCTGTCAAGCAAGCCTGTTGGTACATTGGCATCGTCAGGGAAGTGCATTCAGATGGTGTCAAGGGCACCCTCACAACGGTGCACATCAGCAACAGATTTGACCACAAAATCCTTAGCCTTCTGACACTTGGCTGATACATTATCATGAGATTTTCTAACCTCAACAATAAGTTCTTGCAAGGAAGTGGATACTTCAACACTAAACGCAGACTGAGTAGTTGCAAAAAGCCACTTCCGACTAGTGTACTTCCGGATGGGGTATTTACTAAGAAGATGGCAGAACCACTTGGGGTTCCTGTGGATACTTGGGAAGTCTCTAACTTCCATTGTTCTCTTTTCCTATCTAAGTGACCTTCATTGGTCACATTCTTCACCACCTCAGATGCAAACTCAGCCCACTTTACAGAACCTGTGCATACAAAATAAACATATCCGTGTGCAAACTTGACTCCCAACAGATATTTTGGTGGTTTGGATTGGTACACCTGCTTGTAGAGCTGGTAGAGTGCCTTGTAGTGATCTGGCCTTGCTGTTTTTATCGGCACTTTTTTCTCCTTCACTGGAAGACACGTGAAAACTTTCATCCAGTCTGATATGGGCACATCTGCATCTGTCAACTGCCTAACATCTTTCCCCTCAAGACTTAACCCATATTCCCTGTGAAAATCCTCCTTTGTCGTGCAGGATGCCTTTAATGGCACCTCAACATCCTTGGGGTGAACAAAGCGGCTGATTTTGGGAGGAGGCTGTAACTTCTGTCTTTGAAAGGAATAAATCCATATTCATTACTCAATGTATCCACACCTCAATACTCTACAATACATACAGGTCCGTTGTACACAACACAGAGAGAGACAAAGAGAGGTGACATACCTTCGTGGGAGAATGTCGGGTCTTTGTGGGGGAGACCTGTCGGGCTGCATTCCTTGGGCTCTTTCTTGGGTTGCTATCCATAGCGAAGGATAAGCAGCGTGCACAGGGGGCTGTAGAGTGAGCTGAGAAAGGCGTAGAAGGAGAAAGGCACAGAGATATGGAGAAGTCACAGTCATGAAAAAATTCGACTGAACATTCGTTCTGACGTGGGCTCCACACGTGTTTTTGAATCCTCCACACGATTTTTAAGATTTTGGATCCTCCACACGATTATTTAATTCAAACATTTCTTGCCCATAACACCAATTTCATACCCCCTAAATTTTAAGCCTCCAAAAGCAACTTTCAACTGGTTAAAACCGGGCCACCTATTCATGCATCCACCCTAGTAGGCACAATCAAGTGGTTGATGCACTTTCACGATGACCGAAAGTTAATGCAGTGTCTATTGCTACTCACAATGACCTATCTTCTATGATAGATGAGTATCCTAATGACCCTGACTTTAGAGACATAATGTTAGCCCTTGCTTTGGGGAAGAAAGAGGAACCATTCACCTTGCACGATGGTTATCTTCTCCACGGCAATAGGCTATGTGTTACCCATTCCCTTTGTGAGAAAGTTATGTATGAATCCCATTCTCCTGGGATGATGAACTTCCCATCTCCCAAATTATTTGTGTAGACATAATGATCTGAGTTGCATCTTTTGAATCCATGATCTAACATCCATTGATCAAACTTCAAGTACCATTGTCTTGATGCTTGCTTTAAACCATACAAGATCTTCTTTAATTTGCAAACCATTTTCTCCTTACCTTTTACTTCATACCCCTTTGGTTGAAGCATGTAAATTTTCTCCTCTAAGTCACCGTGAGGGAATGCCGTATTTACATCCATTTGCTCAAGATTTAGATCATGAGCAGCCACAAGGCTTAAGACAAGCCTAATTGAGTTCATTTGTACAACATGAGAAAATATTTCATCGAAGTCAATACCTTTCTTTTGAGAAAATCCTTTTACCACAAGCCTAGACTTGTACCTTTTCTTACCACCTTCTTCCTCCTTCAGCTTATACACCCATTTGTTCTGAAGTGCTTGCTTACCTTTAGGCAACTCAACCAACTCCCATGTTTTTGTGCGATGTAATGAGTCCATCTCCACTTGCATGCTCTTTATCCATTCTTTTTTGGATTTGTGTTGCATAGCTTCCTCGTATGATTCCGGCTCTCCAGAATCTAAGATCAAGAGATGGTTGAAGGAAGGAACAAACCTTTTTGGAGGTCCTTGCTCTTGTGGATCTTTGGGGTATAGGTTGAGGCTCTTCATTTGGTTGACGTTGTTGCACGTTGTCACCGTTTGCACTCCTTGAGTCTTCACCGTCCTCAAGCTCCATGTACTCTTCACCTGTTTCTTTTGTTTGTTTTCTTTCCAAGTAATCTTTGTACATATTTTGTTCATTGAAAATTACATCCCTACTCCTAAAGATTTTACCATCTTCAAGATTCCATAGGCGATACCCAAAGTCACCTTCTCCATAGCCAATGAAGAAACACTTTTTGGACTTTGCATCTAGCTTTCACCTTAGGCTTCTATCTATGTGCATGAAAGCTTCACACCCAAACACTTTGAGAAATGAATAGTTCACCAGTTTACCTGTCCATGCCTCTTCTGGAACTCCCCCATCCAATGCCGTTGAGGGTAACCGGTTGATTAAGTACACAGACATACTTACATCTTTCACCCAAAGCTCAAGCGGTAGGTCTGCATGTAGCCGCATGCTTCGTGCTCGCTCCATGATTATCCTATTCATCCTTTCTAAAATCCCGTTTTGTTGAGGTGTCCTTGGGGTTGGATTTTGCCTCCAAATGCCATTGCTAGCACAAAAGCTTTCAAAAACTTGGTTGCAATATTTGCCTCCATTGTCGGATCTGAGGCATTTAATCTTAGTGCCTGTTTCATTTTCCACAAAGGCTTTCCACCTGTGAAATATGGAAAACACATCAAATTTACTCTTTATTACATAAACCCATGTTTTCCTAGTCGCATCGTCTATGAATGTTACATAGTACAATGAGCCACCAAGTGATGGTGTACTTGCAGGACCCCAAACGCCAGAATGAACCAACTCAAGTTTTTTATTTTTTCTTTCATTTTCTGATTTTTGAAATTTTACCCTCTTTTGTTTACCATAAACAATCTTCGCAGAACTCTAAGTCCACTTCTTTCAAACCTGGTAGAAGCTTCTTTGTTCGAAGGATTGCATTCCTTTGGTACTCATATGCCCAAACTGGTAGTGCCACACCGCACTGTCGACTTCTGTAGTTGCTGCACAAGCTGAAGGTTGCGTGCTAATAGTACACAAGTAAAGTGTACCAACCTTTTCTACCTTGGCAACCACCAAAAATCCCTTTGAGATCTTCCACCGTTTGCTTCCGAATGCAATGTTTTGACCTTCATCGTCCAATTGTCCTATAGAGATCAAGCGAAGAAGGAACATGCCTAACATGTTTAAGCTTCCATTCATTTTTGTTAGTAGTTTTGACACAAATTGTACCTTTGCCAACAATTTCACAAGCTTCATCATCTCCTAAGTATACATACCCAAAATTACCTTTGGTGTAATCTTGGAAATGCTGCTTGTGTGGTGTCGCATGGAATGAAGCCCCGGAATCTACTATCCAGGAATTAGACACGTTGTCTAATGAGAGAATTAGAGCATCTTGCTCTACTTTTCCTGCCACATTGGCTTCTGATGTTGGCTTGTTTTCTTGAGACTCCGACTCCTTCTTCTTCTTAGACCAACAATCCTTCTTGATGTGGCCCTTATTTCCACAGTTCCAACATTAAAGAACTGACTTTGTGCGTGACTTGCTCTGCCTTGAGCGATCATGACCCTTTTGGTTTTTGAACCTCTCCTTAGGCCTTTCTCTTGTTTCCATTGACAATGCAACACTTGTTGATTCTCCTGTGCTTCTCCTTCGCATTTCCCCGCTTAGGAGAACACCCACAACATCATCAAACTTAAGAGTATTTGTGCTAGAGATAGAGTTACTTATAGCCATCACAAGGCTGTCCCAACTATCCAGTAGAGATGATAGTATAAGAAGAGCTTGCACTTTGTCATCAAAATTGATTTTCATCGATCGAAGTTGACTTATGTTTGTGCCAAGTCATTTAGGTGCTCTGCACAACTGAACCATTTTCTGCCATCTTTAGATTAAACAAGCGCTTCATAAGAAATACCTTATTGGATGTGGATGGTTTCTCGTAGAAGTTGTCAAGTGACTTTGTCAAGTCCTCGGTGGTCTTCATCTCCGAAACATTGGCCTTTGACGCCAAGCTTAACCGGATTGTTCCCAATGACTTTTGATTTAGGACAATCCATGCTTCAACTGCCATCGTTGGGGGCTTCTTTGCAAGACCGCCTAGTGGCAAATAGAGGTCCTTCTGGTAGAGATAGTCTTCAATTTGCATCTTCCAATGTTGGTAGTTTTTTACATTGAACTTCTCGGTCTTGAGCTTCCCTTCCTCCGCCATTACTCCCACTTAATTCAAGGAATCTTTTCCTTGAGATACTTTAGCTACAAGCAAACCTTGCTCTGATACCAGTTGTTAGGAAATATGACGTAGCTAAGTAGATAATTGAGTAGATTACATAATGGAGAGAGATAATTTACACACACAAGAGATTGTAGAGTAGAGAGAGAGAGAGAGAGAGTACACATGATATACGTGGTTCACCCAATGTGGGCTACATACACCACGAGAAAGCAGCCACTTAATTGGCTTTAGTACTTCAAACACGAAGTAGGTTACAAAAGGATTATACCCTTAATAGAGCTCCCCTTGCTTCACTCTCACCACCTCACACCCACTTTGTTGCATCTTCACACTGTGAAAGGTGTGTAGAAATGGCCTTCTTTTATAGGCAAAAAGGGCTGCCCTCTCCCATGAGAGGCAGCCATGTGTAGCCGCCCTTGTGTAGATAAGTCCAAATTGGACCCTCCAATCTGCCCATGTGTGGCCGCCCTTGAGAAGACAAGTCCCTTTTGAATTTGGCCACTGGCCATTGAATTCGGCCATCGGCCACCGGCCATTGACTTTCGACCACCGGCCATCGGCCATTGACTACCGGCCACCGGCCAACCAACTAAGCAACCGATTGCTTTTCGATCGCTTTTCGGCCGCCATCCGGCCATAATATTTCGATGAAAAGTGGCCATGAAAATTTTGGTTTCTGACGAGCGATTTAGGTTTCCGACGAGTGATTTTTCTTCACGCACGATGGCTTCTCCTCATAATGGGGGCCTTACAAATGTGCGTTTTTACCACATAAAATTACAAGGGGTAAATCAGGCTCCATACGTAACAAAATGATGGATCATAAAAAATTAGAAGCAGCTCCAAGAGTAGCGGTGAGCGCATACACATTGCACCATGTCCTCGCAAGACTACGATGACTCTCTCTTGCTCAACTTGCACAAGTATGAGAGCAAATGTGAGTCCCTAGAAATCCTTGCCATGGACCTCCAAGGAGTAGCACATGTCAAGCAGGAGCAAACAATGCGCTTGGAAAACAATATAAGAGTCTTGTAGGTATCAAAGAGCTTTTTGAAACAGAGGTTGCAATATTTGGAGGACAGGAACTGGGATTTTCAATGAGAGAGATTTTCTTCTAGCCAGAACCTAAATAAGTACGACTAGATAAAGGTGCATCCAATTTACTGTCATGCAAATTGTGCATCATCCATTTTGACATACCTCTAGCCTGCTCTTTCTCAGACCCTTTCCACATCAAGTACATCATGTACATCTACATCAGTAATGGGCTGATCTGTAACATTTTCAAAAACTGCCATAGGCTGTACATTTTTCTCATTCAAATTTACATTCAAATTTCCACCACTGAAAATAGGCAACAAACTGTCATAAATGTCCTGTCAGCTTACATTACTGTCTCAAGTACATGACATCAAGAACTGAACAGAATATTCCACAAACACAACATCCCATGAAACCAAGATACGCTTTGTTTGCGGATGGTACAACCTGTAAGCTTTTCTTTCAGTACTATAACCAACAAAAACGCATTTGACAGCCTTATCATCCAATTTTTTGCGCTGCGTTTGTGGAACCAAAGCATAAGCCAAACAACCAAAAACGCGCATGTAATCAAGAGATGTCTTTCTATCAAGCCATGCTGCATAAGGAGTTATAGAGTGAGAAGCTTTTGTAGGACACCTGCTAAGTACATAAGTGGCACACATGACAGCTTCAAGCCAAAATGAATGTGGAAAAGCTTGATTTTGACCATACATTGTACCATTTCCAGTAAAGCAACCTGTTTTTCCTTTCAGCAACACCATCTTGCTGAGGTGTATATGACACTGTACGTTGGTGTTTTATCCCACGACTAGCTAGAAATGCATTAAATTCATGAGAGATATACTCTCCCCCTCGATAGGCACAGAGGGTGCCCATAGTACATTTAGAGACATTTTCAACCATAGCCAAAAATTGCTTGAAGCACATAAGCACTTCAAACTTTTCTTTAAGCGGATACACCCATGCATGCCTTGAGTAATCATCAATGAAAGTCACGAAGTAAAGGAAATTGCCCAAGGATGGAGTTTCATCGGTCCACAAACATCACTATGCATAAGCTACAACTTGCATGTAGCCCTAACTGAACCATCCTTTGAAAACTTTGAGCTCTACATCTTACTAAAAAATACAACCTTGACAAACATGCTTCATAGGGGCTTCAAGAGGTGGCAAAGAAGCAACTATATCACATTTTTGCAAACACAATAAATTGGCAAAATTCAGATGCCCAAAATGTGCATGCGAATGTTTTGCAGTTGAATTAGCCTTTGAAGCTACAATTGCATTTGCAAAATTCCACCCACACTTGTTATACAAAGTGAGCTTCTACCGCCCACGGCATAAAATGATGGATGCAACAATTTGATCAACAAAATTGAGATCACGAATTGTACATCTTTCATCCACAAATTTCACAATGAGATCAAGTCTAGCAAGTGCAGATACAGAGAAAAGATTCTTCTTGATCATAGGTACATAAAGTGCATCAACAAGTGTGAAAGAACTAACATTCAAAGCAGTTAGCACAATCCTTCCAACTCCCTTGACTAGATGAGAGGTATTGTTTGCACAAGTGACTGTGTTCCCATGAGGGACATTGTCGAGAGAGATAAACAAGTCACAGTGAGAGGTAATGTGCTTTGTAGCACCACTATCAAAGTATCACACCTGTGAATCTGCAGCAACCGACATACATGCATCATGGATAGAAGGATCATAAGTGCACTCTGCACTAAATTCCCACTGTGCATCTACATCAACACCACAACCTCTCTTCACAGAAGACTTTACAATTGTTGCACTTGTAGTGGAACCAACCTCTTTCTTACTTAGCCTCTTTTGCCTTCAATTTCGGACACTGCTTGATCAAGTGATCATTAGCTTTACAATAATGGCAACACATTCTTTTTTTTTCCTTTTCACCAGAATTTTCCAAACAAAGTGCTGCCAGTAGGAGCATTAGGAACAAGTGCCTTTCCACTCACAAAAGAACCGTGAGGAGTGGCTACAATCCTATTACCACTTTTTCTTTGAGCAGCAATAAAGGCATGTTTAATTGCACACTGTTTTGCCCTGCTTTTCATTGAAAGTGACTCTTGCAACAACAATGTGCATAATGCATCAAACTTGACAGCTTTAGGATTTCCTTGGGTCGTAAGCTCCAAGTACTGGCAAAATTCTGGTAAGAATCTGGCAAAGCATCACGAATAGTCTGCACAAAGGGAACTAATAGAAATGACCTAGCTCGCATAAATAAGTTGCTTATTAATATGCTTCATACGAGCAAGGAAAGTGTCCATATCATCTTCCTCCTGCATAATCTTTGACTCCATTTCTTTACTCGACTTGCATAAAGACCACCCAGAGCCTGTTTTGCAGATTTAGCTGAATGAATGTGAGGAGTAATAGTGCGTTTCATAAATAATGCAGTCAATGCATGAGCCTATGCATCTTTTACATCCCAATGAGCCTACTGAGTTGTAGGCGAAACAACTCTAGCATCAACAATTCTACAGCCAAAACCTGTAACATCCTCAACATCCCATGTATCCACAGAATCACGACGTACGTCAATGCCTTACATAATATTCCAGACACCCTTTGACACAAGAACATGTTGCATCATGTAAGCCCACATTGGGTAATTGTCCCAATCCAATCTATCCTCAACAACAAACATTTTGAATAAACATGTGTTGTCGTTAGCCATGGTGATTGCATGAACCTTATGTGAAAACTACCCAAAAGAGGAGAAACGCAGCAAGAATAATGTGTGCTATGTAGCACAACCCAAAGAAGACTGTAAGGGACCTGTTATGCAAAAAATGGCACTGCAACACCAAGTGTTCATCTCAAGGTATTAGAAGCAGATAATGTTCACATCAACAAATCTACACAATTAGCTTCAAACCAAGAGCTCCAACATAAAGCTCCACCATCATCTCGTGCTCCATCTCTTTGCCATTTTCTGTCCTCATGTGTGGTCCTCATCTCCAACCATGTCATCATCTACAACTCCATCTCTTGTAAGTCTTGGTTGATGCCCACATTCTAGAATGCTCGTTGTAGGTGAAGAATCTGCCATGACGTGAGGGTCTTAGAGATGAGTGATGTAATCCATCAATTCACGTGTATGCATTAAGTAACATTCTTACTTGAACCCACTACACTCTCAAGCAACATTTGTCACATTGACTTTTTTATGCCCTCATCTTTTCACATCATGCTAACTTACCGAGTTTGTACCATTGATCTTGGTAGCATTGCTCGCCTAAGGTAAGTAAAAAAGAGGACTCTCTCTCTCTCTCTCTCTCTCTCTCTCTCTCTCTCTCTATGCAGTAAGCCCACATTGGGTAATTGCATCATGTTAGATGTAGATTACTCCTAGATTCATTAAAGATGAGGGCTAGCCACCAACTCATAAGAATTGTGTGCAAAAAATCTCGATCTTGGTACCAAAGAGTGATTTGCAAATGTTTACATATAATCATTTTTGTAATAATCTATCAAGAGGCAATGTCATGCATCACTTTCAGAAATGCAATGAACTCTATATATGTAGAAAGAAAGCATTGATATATTTTTCACCTTGAAGGGAAGATAACATTAGAAGAATAGTGGCCATGCTTTCTTTGCCCATAGCAATGCATGGGTCACATATGAATACCCGCGACTACTAAGAGAGAGACTGCTTGAATGTGATCTTCTCTAGTATGCATCTACTATGTTTCTCATTCTCTCACACACTGGCCTAGCTCTATATGTAATTTGAAGAATGGAGGTCGTGTTTCTTTTAGCTGTGTTTGGATGCACATTCAAGCATCAATGCGATAACTTGTTACCACACGCAGGTCACCAATGCGAGCCGACCATCATCAAAAGAAATATAGAAGGGCTAGCACCTCATGAAAAATAATATTTATGAGAATCTCCCAAGCTTGGTATGAGATAAGTTTTTGCAATATCATACATATATTCATGTTTGTTAGAGTCAGTCGAGGTTGTGTCATGCATCACTTTTAGAAATGCAATAGACTATACATGTAGGAAGAGAGTACTGATAGTGTTCCACTTGAAAGAGAAGATAATTCTATGAGAATAGAGGTGATGTTTCTTCGACCACAACAATGTACGGGTCACAGATGGAGGCAAAACACTATTCAGTGTTACTGGGGCCTAGTCTTGAGATATGCATCAATTGGCTTCCTCGACTAATCTAATGGGGCACTCTTTTTCTTTGCGAAATCCCTAGTTCCACCCTATTGGATTGAGTTGGATGTAGTGTTGTCAAAGTTGCATTCTGATAGAGTGGATTTTCCAATGTTGCAATCGACACATAGAAATCATAAGGTAGGTACAAAATTTTATGGCAGCCATTTTGGCAGTGACCCTTTAACTATTCCCCAAGTGGTGGGCCATGCAGACCATCCACTAGTGCAACAATCGAATGAATTGTACTAAGGAGTGTATGGAAGTATTCAAGTTGAAGAGATGCAAGATTATCAAAGCCTGTTTCAAATGTGTTATGTGGAACAACAATAGTATACGTGAGAGGATCCGGTTGACTTAGTGACTACCCCTGTTTCAGATGGGGATGTCACTAATGTTTTGCACTGAATGTGTTCTAAATGGGTATTCAATGGATGCATTATATTGCACATCGGGATGGGGTGCAATTTGGGGGGAATAATTTCATAGCAATAGAGATCAAATTTGCGAGCCAAAAAAACATCAAGGAAAGTTATACACAAATTTTTTGGGAGATACTTTGTGGGCTCGTGCAATCCACCGTGCCTAGTGCAGACTTTGGAGTCCAACTTGGGCTATCAATAGTGCAGGGTCGTCCACAAGTTTTGTATTACATAAACGACAGATATCAAAGGGTAGAGTAGTTAGGTCACTATGGAAAGTCACTATGGAAAGGGGTACATATTCCTTGTGTTATATTGCAATCTGAGATCTGATGAACACAAGAGTTTCTACTGTGTCTCTATTTTCTTGTTCATCTTATGTGATATTGTCTTGTTTGATATGTTGTGTATCAAGATGTATTAGTGAAGAGGGTATTCATTCTTGTACCACATTGGGTCGCGATACAAAATTCTAAGAAAGAAATCTAGGTTTAGTGTAATCCCACCTAAAGATTTTGAGATTTACCTTTAAATTCTAGATTTGAAGGTCAGAACACCTACAAAGTTTAGAGAATTAAGTGCAAAAACCTTCAGTTTGTTTTTCGTTCCCTTAAGCTAAGGTCTATTTGGCTCCTGTCCATGGTACTTCTATGTTATGATGGTTGTATTGGGGTGGCTCCCATGTTAGCCTCAAGAACTAGTAGCTATTCGTTTTGGATTGGTGATGCCCTTCTCAATGTGAGTAGGGCTTTGATTGTATTCTTTTTTTGACATTAATATGATCACTCACAGTGTGTAAGTTTTGCGATTTTATAAAAAGAAATCATTGTATAGCTGAATGCCTGAGAAAACCTAGGTTGAGTGCAATTGCACCTACAAATTTTGAGGTTTACTTCTAAGTTCTAGATTTGAAGGTCAGGAAACCTACAAAGTTTAGAGAAATTTTAGTGTAAAAACCTTCAAATATAACAAGTTTGCACTTAAAATTTCTCATATGTAGGTTTTCCAAGTTTCCAGGACAAAGCATTGAGTCTCGGAGTGCTTGGAAAATACCAGATTTCATGTAACCTCGCCTATATATTATGAAATGTGTCTTGAAATTTCTAATTTACCTTTGAAGTGCTCAAAAAAGCCTTTTAGCATTGTTACTGCTGCATTTCTTTGTGTTGTTGTGAGGTGTGGTGTATTCTACAATGCCTAAGGGAAAAGAGAAAATGGTGGTGGAGTCGTAAGTTATGCCGAGTCAACATGTTATAATTATTGAAGTTTGCTATATCTAGCTTATGTACTTGGAACTAGTACACAATGAGCAACATGTTACATAAAATTTTTTACTGGTCTCAATGGGGATGAGAGCTAGTTATGTCTACCTCATCCCTTATGCTACTTGACTCATATATATATATATATATATATATATATATATATATAGTCGACAACAGGTTAATATGATAAGTTGGGCTATTCTCCACATATGAATTTGTTTCTAAATAATGGTTTCCTTTATTTTGAATTAGCTATATAAGAAGTATATAGGTCAAGTAATTGGTAGTGTGACTTAATACCAATACTAATAGTTTTTCTTCCTATGGGATGTACCAGATATTTGTTTTGTATGTTATAGTAGATGAGGAAGAACAAGCTACTATATAAGCTAATACAAGGTTATAAATCTTGAGAACAAGAAGGGATAAATTTTTTCTCTCTCTCTTTTTTTACTACATAGAGAGCAATACATCACTTCCCTTTCTGAATAGTAAGTGTTTTTGTTTTACATCATTGTGACATGGATAACAACTGGGATGCCCATGCATCACCTATACACAATAACAATGCTAACTGAGTATTTTCTTGTTGCAATGGGTGTTGTTGAGGACTGATGTAAATGAATTTTTTTTCTATTCAAACTCAATTTAAACTATGGAGCGGTAGACCTTGTCTACATTTATGATAAATTCTAGAATTGTATACCAATTGGGTTTTCTTCTCTTTGTACTAATTTATTTCAACTGCATATATACATTTTACAAATCTCATTGTACCTCGTCTAGAGCTATGGGCGTGTGAATAGGTAGTTGCTCATTTGTAAATTAGTTATAGTTTGTAACTACTACTACTACTACTACTACTACACACACACACACACACACACACACACACACACACACACACACACACACACACACACACACACACACACACACACACACACACACACACACACACACACACACACACACACACACACACACACACACACACACACACACACACACACACACACACACACACACACACACACACACACGTGTAAGTACAAAAGATAGGATCACTCAACCTCTCTAAGACCTTAGCTCTAGCATTTAAATGCCTATTATAATACATGCTCTTGTTTTATAATAGGTAGAATTAGGTACAATCAGTAACTACTACACACATATAAGCACAAAAGATAGGTAGAATTAGGTACAATCAGTAACTACTACACACACACATATAAGCACAAAAGATAGGTTGACTAGTCAACCTCTCTAAGACCTTAGCTCTAGCATTTAAATGCCTATTATAATACAAGATTTCGTGTTATTATAGGAAGGGGTGCTAACACACAGTCTTAGTGATCCTATTTGAACTGACTGGTGTTAAGGCTGTTAGTGCTACCAAGTCATTGACCCTTACTTTTTTCTCCTCTTTCCTCTTCCCCTAAATTACACTCCTTTTGAGTTTATACCTCTGAAATGCAATCTTTTGTTTACGTGAATATTGGGCGACTTACGGCAAGAATGAAGGTTTGCTATGACCAAGAAAAAACAATTGTTATTGCGGCTAAAATGCAGAAAGCTTGGGAATTAGAGAAACTCTACCCATCTCTCTTGCTTAGAACTAGGCCCTATCTTCATGATGGGAATGGGATCGTGCTAGCTAAGGTGGGTGATAAAGAAACATAATGCAAGTGTGTCAGTGGTGTGTAAGTAAGATTATCACTCAAGGGAATTAGGTTCCAAGACATATTAGCTTGGACTCATAAACACAATCTTGAGTGTTGGCTTAACTTAGCACAAGCTCACCATAGATAAGCATGTAGTGCAAACTTGAATTGTGTTGTTTATTCATGAAAGTGATCTTTAAGTAGCTCTACTACTTGATTCCATAACATGTGGCATAATTCCCCCTCTTCCCTTCTACATCTTTAAAGTACGTCGTCATAGAAGACAAGATTGTTCATGCCTTCGTCTTCTTCTTTGTCCTCTACCATGTGAGTTGATCCTTTGATAGGTATCTTCCCTTTGTAGCTTCTGCTGCTTTCTCCAGTGCTATTGCCTCCATTTGAGTAGAATGAAGAAGGAGGATGTCCCTTCTTACCACATTTGTTGCAAGCTTTGTTTGTGTAGCAATCTTTCACTATGTGTCCCATTCTTCCACATTCATAACACTTTCTTCCAGTTGATGATGTTGATGGTGAATATCTTCTCCTTGAGGATGACGTGACAAAAGCCCTTCCTGATGATGTTGATGAGTCTTTTTGCTTTCGGAGCCAATTCTTTTTCTTCAAGAATGGTGACTAAGTGGTCATAAGAGGGTGGAAGTGCACTTAAAAGCACAACCACTTTGTCATCTTCTGGTACTTTGCACTGAACGTAAGTGAGTTGTGTGACAATGCTCTTAAGCCTATTTATTAAGCTAGCAATGTCCTCCCCTTCAACCATAGGGAGCTTGTAAAGTTGTCTTTTGAGACTAACCTTACTTCTTTTAGCCGTAGCTCCAAAATTGCTTTCTAGGACATGCCAAGCTTCATGTGCATGCTTACATTCGTCTATGAAATGCACATAGTTGTCATGCAAGGAGATGATGATAATTCATTATGCTTGTTCGTCTTTGGCCAAATTCTGTGCACTCATTATGAGCGCAGATGCCCTAGTGTGCACTTCATCGGTTTCAGCCAGTTGCTCTAGGGATGTGCTGATAAGTTATAACAAACAATAAACATTCTTTCATGAGGTATCCCCCTAATTTTTGTTTTCCAAGTATGAAACCCTTCCCCATTGTACTTTTCTATTCACTTAACACCCATTGTGCTAATAGAGGGGTTTTAGCTTAGGAGACTCTACTAGCCAGTGTCTACTAGCCAATGTCTACCTCTTTACACGAGCATGACTAAAAAATCACCCCCATTAATTTAGATTATGCAAATGGTGCTTGGTTGCAAAATTTAAAGTTAATTGCAAGAGAGAGAGAGAGAGAGAGAGAGAGAGAGAGAGAGAGAGAGAGAGAGAGAGAGAGAGAGAGAGAGAGAGAGAGAGAGAGAGAGAGAGAGAGAGAGAGAGAGAGAGAGAGAGAGAGAGAGAGAGAATCCCTGTTGTGAAGCTCCCCCTCACTGGCGGTGAAGCCCCTCTTCACAAATGGAAAGGCTTGATGTATAATTTCTTTGAAGCAGCCAAAAGAAGCTTTTGAATGTCGAGGTTGGATGCCTTAGAATGTCTTTGGAAGCTTGGGGACTTTGCCTATGGCAATGTTCCCTTGTTGGCAGCAGCAAGTGTGGCCGCGAGACAAAGGGTTTATTAGACAAAATGGTCTCTTGTAGCTCCACTAGGTGGGAACCCAAGCTTACGATCAATTTGACTTTAAATTTTTACTTTTTTTTTGTTTTTATTAAAAACTGACAAATAAGCAGAAGACTGCAACGATCACATGGCGATTTTCTACAGGCAATTAATGGGTGTGGGTGAGGCCGTTGCAGGCACAAAGCAAGAAGCAAAAGGCCAAGGGTGCAGATGACAACAAGCAAAGCAGCAACAGTCAGTGATGGGCGACCACGGGCTATCACGTGTGGGAGGGTAGGTGGTTTGATATGTGGCCTTAGGTCCAACTGGGGTAGTGCGCATCAACAAAGTAGCGATAAATGAGGAGGACATTCGTCCAAGTAGAGTGGATCACATGTAGCGATTGATGAAGATGAGGTTGAGTTCGGTAGGCAAGTGCAATTGCAGTACTGAAGAGGGCGGATGTTGTGAGGCAACAAGCAATTTTGTATGCTGCAAATTTTGTGTTTAGACAGTCTGAAGCCTTCGATGGCATAGAGCTACAAGGTTTGTTGAGGCTTACGGGAATGGGAGGCTAGTGGGCCTAGAAGCAATTTGCACTAAAAGTGCAACAAATTGAGCTCATGGAAAGGGAGAGCCAGGGCGAGGGCCTGTGTGTAGGCGCTATTGTTGACAGAGTATCACCGCCTTCTGGAGTTGTTGTTGGCAAATGGGCGGCCCCCCTTGAAAGGCCCTTTTTTGGAAGAAGTCAAGAAAATCCCTTGAAACAAGGAATTATCCCACGTTTTGAAAAACTAAAAAAAGGTTTAAAGTTCCAATTATCCACCAAAAGATGCTATGAGCATTAAATGCTCCTCTCTCTCTCTCTCACACACACATAACTCTGAGCTGCTCTACAGGGCAGGAGTTCCAGAGAGCAAATGGAACCACTAATTTTGCAAAATTAATTGGGCAATTATGTACAAATCTGGAACCCGATTAGAGCAAACAAATAGTCATTGGATAGTTCTTGATAATGCCTATGCACACACACCTCTAATGTAAACAGATTATGAGATGTAAGGGATTAATTAGAGATATAAATTATGCAAAAACCATACTAATTGCAAAGGCTAATTGAAGGTAGATTATGGAAGCAATCAAAAACTAAATGCCTCACAAGGTTTTGAAGCTAGTGCATGCGTGGAGAGATTAATCAAAGATCTGACACCAATTGATGGGAATGGGATCGTGCTAGCTAAGTTGGGTGATAGAGTTCAACATAGTGCAAGTGTGTGAGTGTGTGTAAGCAAGATTATCACTCAAGTGAATTAGGTTTAAGATAGATTAGCTTGGACTCATAAACACAATCTTGAGGATTGGCTTAGCTTAGCACAAGCTCACCATAGACAAGCATGTAGTGCAAACTTGAACTGTGTTGTTTATTCATGAAAGTGAGCTTTAAGTAGCTCTACAACTTGACTCCATTACATGTGGGATATTCCACCTCTTCCCTTCTTCACTCAGACTTTAAGACAAAACCTACACTTTACACTTCATAGTGTTGTAAAATTCAATAAGAAGCTATCATACGAATAGCTATATTGAATTGGCATGTTGATCTATATTTTCTTACTAGTTTGAGCTGATTGAATCTTTCATATTATTTCCCTTTCCCAAGGTCTACCTTTACCAGTAGAACCCTTGTCCAATGCTTGTCATTGCACACGCACTGGCTGATCGGGCCCAAATCGTTGAAGATTATCTGGAGTTGAAAAACGCCAGGGTTGGTCTACTAATGGAAAAACGTTGAGGCTCTTCTTTAGCTAGTGCTTCTAAATCTTATGCCAAAACGGTGGACTAGTTGTTTTGTTTATATGACTTTTGTCCAGGTTGGGAATTTTAGCTTAGGTTGGTAGAAATGTTCAGATGTGCACACACATGCGATAACTCACAGCTCAGTGAACCATTTGACGAATGACTGGACCAACACATTCTTCTAACCCACACCAACAAGCTCATCATGGTAGATGCCCACCATAGTATCATGATATCTATCAAAATACGTATACAAACCATTTATTTAAGAGGGTTCCAAAACTGGAAAATATGCTCTAGAAGTCAATGAAGCATGTCCATGTGGCACATAGAGCCATGCGCACGTGACCTCCCCTCTGGCTTAAGGCGAGGTACTGGTACCAAACTCAATGACTCCATAAGGTGGTAGCCATGTGGTGTAACAAACTTGGGCACCCCAAGTCTAGAATCTGTCACGACACGAGAAAGATTCACTTAAAATATTTCACAACTTTAAAATCACAGTTCAATTTGGTCGACACAGCCCGACGTAGTTTCATGCCCAGAGAGATTGGCCCCAAAGACTGGCGCCTTTTTCGGTATTTCTTTTATATTAATGTTTGAGCAAAGTACAAATCCCGTAGGGTCCTCCGCTCTGAGACTCTACGTCCAGATGGCACGTCTATAATTGCAAGCCTTTGGCTAATTCTCATCCGGCTCTGCTGCCCTCTACCCCCGCCTCACCTCGGCCTTGGACGTCCCAACAGATGCACATGCTGCAGCCCAAGCACGAGCATGGGATGTCATTAGCGGCACTGGCCTGCACCATTCATTTGTGCATGCAAACGGAGATGAACTCCCACCATGCAGCACTTCGGCCCTGACTTAGATCGACAACCCTTAGATCCGCTGCAGTTCTCCATGCCAAACAATGGCGCACAACAGGGATACTTTCCTACGACTTAAAAAAAAGAAAAAAATTCATTTTATTTTGTATCCAGACGTTGTAATAGATTCACCAAGATTGTATCATTGACCTCATAGTAGTTTTGGCCTTTTGAAGATCGAACTTTTGTGTGTGTGTGGTTGTTGGGTGCACGACATTAAAAAAATAATAATTTAAAAAAAAAATAAAAAAAAATAAAGGCTAAAATGAACATCAGTGTCTGAGGATGGCTGGCAGGAGCCTCCACCAATGTTGCGGTGGCCCTGAAGACATGGGGCGGCTAGCTCTCCCAAGCTTAATGGCTTTGTCGGTCAATATGCCTCTAGCATAGGGACTCTCTAGTCTCCTGTGCAGCTTTCTCATCTAAATTCCGTGTCTGCTCTCAAGAATCAATGATCTCCCTCTGTAAATGCCTCACATTGTCTCATCTCCTCACAAGCCTCTCCTTGTGTTTGCACACCTATAACCTGAAGAATCTTTGATCCTGATATCTCATGACTCTAGTCCATGGTCCGAAACCATCTTTGAATAGACAATTAAAGTGGACTCATATCTCATAGTATACTGAGCAAAGAACAATGCCATATGTAATGTAACTCTATGTTTGGTTCTATTTGGCATAACTGGCAAATCCTAGCCTCTGGTAATATTCCACCCCTCCCCTTGTGTTACTGATTATGGCAATTGTCGCGACAAGACATTTAACCTCATAATCATTGAGTACCCATCGTCACGTTGTTTTCTGCATCAAACACTTACTCTATGCTCCATCATCACGTATATACAGACCCTAAACTCACGCAAGCTCCTTCATCACCACCCACGGCGTATTTGTATTGTTTGGCCTCTTCCTAAGAGAGCAAGCCGCCACAGCCAACTTCGTTGCTACAGATGCTTGCAAGTATACGCATTAGTCAGTGCTTATAGTACTTGCAACTCGCCTTGCGAATACGGATCGTGTCCAAAGAATAAGCCGCTTGATCGAATATGCTTGCCTTTCAATGATTAGTTAATGAAATTTCCAAATTTCTAGAGAAATTTTGAGCATCAAAACAATTTCTTGTTAAATTTAAGAGTAGTTTAATCACATACTCAATGTATTAACATTTTAAAATCCATCAATGATAAAATTGATGCAAAGTTAGGATTGTTTACCAATAAAAGGGGGCTCAAATTGACTCTGCAATTTTTACCACAGATAATTGATGTAAAATATCACCCACTTTTGGCATTAACACCTGTCTTTATAGGCCATTAACACCATATTAGAGAGTACGAGACTTTAGAGCCAATTTGAAAATCACCAATTCCTTGAAGATTTGTCCATATGGACAAATCTCCAACTACCTTTTAAGATCAAAGCCTTCCACAAGGTAGCACTTGGAGAGGTCTTCCAAACCATGCTCTCAAAGTTTTGGTTAAGATTTGGCCATGTGGTCAAATCTTACACTTGTTTTCAAAGTGGGAATTGGGAAATTCCCACATACACTAATATGGTCTTCATTACCGAAAGATCCTTATAGATCAATTTGTTCGACATAGTTTCTCTTTAAACTTCAAATTCCTCATTAAGGACTTTCAAGTGTTTATACATACTTGCCTGCATCTAACACAAAATCATCTTTAGTGCTTTGTCTTTGAGAAGTCCTTTTGCAGATGAAGCCCACTACAATGCGATCATATCGAAGAACCTTCAGGTATGAAATTTTTCATTGCATTTCAATAATATACTTCTATTAAGCTCTCTCTATCGTCTTTGATCTACTTTGATTCATAACTCAAATCTTAGATTAATGTCAATTGTCAGCACCTCTCGTAGCACATGATTTTCGCATCCTTTACTCTTTCTAGCAATCTTGTTCTTATTATACTTTCAATTGGTGAATGCCTTTAATTAGCACAAGCTAGCACCAAAAAAAATTTACCTATTGATTTAGGGTTCATCAGAATAAAAAATGTAATACTGAGGCTATTTTTGCAAATTCATCCAGTTATAGCTAGTCTATACCATATGATATTCTCTGTGATTCCGTTCATCGATTCAAGTTATCAATTGTCATGCATTCATAAGTCATCTTAAAATTTGTTGCACTTATAAAACAATCAAGATTTCCTTGTTTTTGTCCACTTCAAATGGCTCATTGTTTTCGTGGTTTATTTTCTTAGAAAAGTTTTGCAGATAATCTAGGTACAATGTTCTCATATCAAAATCTAGATATTCTCATACCCCTATAGATACCCAGCACCGTTGCAGCAGGCAAATTTTTTCAGATGCTCTCTTACTTGTTAACATTATGTTGCAAAATCCATTGTTTCTACTGTCATGTTCTCTCCTTTCTTTGATTGGACTCTTACTGAGTGACTTGTCACACCCCTACTTACATGAGCTTAGTTCGTTTGTGATGACAGCTAACATTTGGTACATGCTTTCACATTACAATATATTCCAATTTCATATCAAATAGGTCATTTATTTGTCACTTTTTATGCCATGTCTAGTCCATTGGTCACACGCACACAGATTCGCCGATTTAGGCAGTGTGTCAATGCTCATCTAGTGCAGATTTGCCGATTTAGGCAGCACACCAACAAACTACAGATTCACACTTTCCCAACTTATATCAAATGCAGATTCGCCGATTTAGGCAGCATTAGTGTAGATTCACCGATTTAGGCAACACCAATCACAAAATCATGCTGCAGTGGCTGGCCACCACTGTCACTGGTGTGATTTTGTTACCCGGGTTATAATGAAAGTAATTTGGATTTGGACTTATATTGTGGAATGGAATTGGATTGGGATTTGGTATTTGGTGATTATTATGGCAATGTTTAGGTGATGAGACTTGACATTATGAGATTAATGATGAGTGTGACCAATGATATCCTGATTCATCAGGGTATGACATATACTGCTTATTCTAGTGGTATGGGACACTAGAATAGGTAGTATGTGGATGACGGCAAGCATAAGCAATGTTGTCTAATTTTATGAATTTTTTTTTAACTATTTGATATATATTTCTAATCATTGTTTTTTACAAGTATTGTTTGCAGATTTTTATCTTTGCAACTGAGGACAGTTGCTTTTCAACGGAGAGGTATGTTACGGAATTGATATGTTATTATTTATTGCAGCTGATAGGTGGAAAAGGCTTGACCAAGCTAGGCTATTGCAAGAGGATATTACATTTTATAAATATTTATTCAAGTGCTCTTTTATGAGCTTTGGCCATTTATGACCGGCCGGCCAGTTTGTACTCAATTTGACCATTCAAGAAATCTATAAATGAAATACGTGCAAGAGGGAAATGGACACTCTTGCATGGGGGGAGATTGCACCCACTCTCTGTGTTTTCTTCTCTTCTCTCCTCTCTTATCTCTCGTCGTGCTAGGCGTAGCACTCCGCTATAGGAGGTGCGTCTGCACGCGTTCTCTTGCTCTCTCCCGCACTATGTTCCTCTCTGTGTGTGTATCTCGCGATTATGCGTCTACGTGGTCGGCAGGTATGTAGATTTATTCATTTATCTCTTGCTATGTGCTATTTTGAGTATTTTGCAGGGCTCTCTACGCCTCCGGCTATAGAAAGAGTAGGTTGCGTCCTCCTGGGCTTAGTCATCTAGCAGCTCCAACACACGCCTGCTCACTTTCGTAAACTTTGGGGAGCGTTTGTAGGTTGAAAAATTGGGGGCGTTCAAAGAGCTAATCTTGCTCAGGTTTTGTGATTTGGGCTCATTTCGGGCTCCGTTTCCACTCCAGGCAGTACTGCGCATGCTATTTCGTCATTTTGTGCAAAGTTTTTGTCAGTGCCGTTGTCTGCTTAACAGGTCCCTTATAGTCTTCTACAATTTGTGATATATAGCACACGTTGTTCCCGTCTCGTTTCTCCTCTTTTCAAGCAGTTTTCACATCAAGTGCAGCATTTACCATGGCTGACAATAACATAGATGTGTTCAAGATGTTTGCTTCTGAGGACAAATTGGATGGGGACAATTACCCTATGTGGGCTTACATGATGCAGAATGTTCTTGTGTCAAAGGGCGTCTACAATATTGTGCAAGACATTGATGTACGTCCTGATTTTGAGGATGTAGGCGATGTTGAGGATGTTGTGGGCTTGCTGCAAGGACTGCTGCTGTTAGAGTTGTTTTGCCTACGGCAGAACAAGCTTGTTGGTATGTAAAGGATGTGTAGCCTCATGCGTTGTCTGTGGAGTGCACCATTACTCCTCACATTCGTTGAGCAAAATCTACAAAATAGGCTTGGGATATTCTGGCTGGTCTTTATGCAAGCCACAATGAGACAACAATTGCATTGCTACGTAAAGAGTTGGAGTCAAAGATTATGCATGAGAAAGATGATATGGACACTTTCATTGCTCGTGTCAAGGATATTAATGAGCAACTTATTTCTGTAGGTGAAGTCATTTCAAACAATTCCCTTGTGTAGACTGTTCTTGATGCCTTGCCAGACTCTTAACACTAGAATGGTAACCTAACAGGACATAAAAGTGTCCTTTCAGGGTTTTGGGAAAAAATTCCAAAACCATAGTAGATCCACTCATTTTGAAAAATCCTTTCATGAGCTTATAGCTCAATAACTACTACATATGGAAAAAATGAGAAACTTGTAATTTTTCTCATCCCTTGGTCACTACAAGCCTCCAAAGTTGATGGACCAGTGCATTTTGCCCAAAACAACAATTTCTTACGGTTGATTGCATATAAATAAGACTGGGGATTTTTGAAGGACATGAGATAAAATGCCCCGTTAACTTCAATGGGTTGGTGACCAAAACATATGGTTGCTTTTACCTCACTATTTTTTTTTTGTAAAAAAAAATAGGTACAAAAAAGTTGCATTTTTGCCATTCTGCGGACCTATCATCAAAGTTTCTATAGTCACGCCTATATACATGTTTTCTTAGTTTCCTTTGGGCCTTTGGATTCAAAAGGAGCCATGGAGCATGTCAAAAGGATAATGGATCTCTTACAATTGGAACCTTGGGGGCAATGATAAAGTGCTAAATACAGCAAACATGAAAAAACTGGGTTTAGCATTATGACCTCTAGAAACCCATAAAAACTACTCAATATCTAGTCAAGTTTGTAGTCTATGATTAGATATGGTTACTACCTAAAAAATACACACAATTGGCCTAAGAAACTAGCAATATTGAGGAAGTTATACTTGCTACTCTAAAATGTATCGTATTCTTCAGCAATCAAAAAACTCAACCATCATCATATACTATGCTATATAGCATATTAGGTCCCCCAAAACTCAAGGAAGATTAGCTTTATGTTATACATTACACTTACACAATCAAAATTGAATTTGGATATCAAGAAAGCCACCAAAAAAATCATAAAAGTGCTAATTTTGGCAAAAAAACAGGATTATGCAATTCTTATAAATTGGTCATAACTTTCAATTTTAACACTTAGCTCTCCCTACAAGCATCAAAACATGTTAAGAACTATGAAGGCGTAACCTATAGCCATCTAAACCTCACAAACATGAAGTTTAGAGTGGTATAGTTGCCAAAAATTGAAAAAAGGCCAAAAGCAGGACCCGTTTTTTCACACAGTTTAGGTTCAAAAATGTTGTGCAAGAGTAAGGTTAATGGTGAGATCGATACTAAAAAAAAAAAACTATGTTTTTTTCAGCTCATAAGGCAACTTTGTGGATATATAGTACCTAGAAATTCATTTTCATACTCTTCAAATAATTCAAGAAAAATGGTCACTTAACAGGACACAAAAGTGTCCAAGGACATAAAAGTGTCCTGTTACCATTCTAGTGTTAACGGAATTTTGCTAGTACTTGGAGACTCATGAACCAAGGAAATCCTAAAGTTGTCAAGTTTGATGCGTTGTGCACACTGTTGTTGCAAGAGTCACTTTCTAGAAAAAACAGGACTAGACAACGTGCATTTGAATAGGCTTTTATTGCTGCTCAAAGAAAGGGTGGTAACAACAATGTAGCCACTCCTTATGGTTCTTCTGCGAGTGGAAAATCACGTGTTCCTAATGCTTCTGCTGGCAACAATTTGTCTGGAAATTCTGGTGATAAGGGCAAAAAGAAGATGCGTTGCCATTATTGTAAATCACTTGATCAAGCAATGTCCTAAGTTGAAGGCCAAAGAGGCTAAGAAGAAAGAGGGTGGTTCCACTACATTGTGGTTCCCTTACAAATAAAATTATTGTTGATTCTTTTGTGAAAGGAGACTGTGATGCTGATGTTGATGTAGAATGGGCTTTTAGTGCAGAGTGTACCTATAATCCCGTTGTCCATGATGCATGCATGTTAGTTACTGCAGATTCACATGTGTGGTATTTTGACAGTGGTGCTACAAAGCACATTGCCTCGCATCGTGATTTGTTCACCTCTCCTCTCATGGGAATTCAGTTACTTGTGCCAACAATGCCTCTTATTCGGTTCAGGGAGTTTGAAAGATTGTGCTTACTACTATAAATGGTAGTTCTTTCACACTTGTTGATGCACTTTATGTACCTAGGATCAAGAAGAATCTTTTGTCTATATCTGCACTTGGTAGACTTCATCTTGTAGTCAAATTTGTGGATGACAGATGTACAATACATGATCTTAGTTTCAGTGATGAAATTGTTGCATCTGATATTTTATGTCGTGAGTTGTATAAGATAAAATTGATAATCAGCCAGTTAACCTTGAGCGAGAAGAGGTAGGACATGATATTGATGCTCCTAATGAGGATGGACGGCCACCTGAATTGGCTGAAAATGATTTTTAGCAGCATTATAGAGCTGAAAATGAGTTGCCTTATGATGTAGAACTGTTGCCTGAGAATGTAGATCATTGGGTATGTAGGTCAACTCATTTGAGAAGGCAACCACATAGATTTAACCCCTCTTTGGATCATGTAATGTTGACAGATGAGGGTGAACCTCTTACATACAAAGAGGCCAAATCATGTAAGTCAAGCAGTAAGTGGGAGCTTGCAATGCAAGAGGAAATGAAATCCTTGTATGCAAATGATACTTGGGATCTTGTGCCATTGCCTAAACGAAGAAAGGCTCTTCCTAAACAAATGGGTGAACAAGATTAAGATTGTGGATGAAAAACCCAAGTACAAGGCAAGATTGGTTGCAAAAGGATATGCACAGAAAGAAGGAATTGATTTTCAAGAAATCTTTTCCCGTGTTGTAAAGCTTACAACTTTATGTGTCCTTTTTGCTCTCGTTGCGGTGCTTGATTTGGAATTGAATCAAATGGATGTAAAGACAACATTTTTGCATGGTGACATTGAAGAGGACATATACATGAAACAACCTTGAAGGTTTTGCAGTTCCTACACGTGAGGAACTTGTATGCAATCTGAAAAGGGCTCTGTATGGTTTGAGACAATCATCACGACAGTGGTATAAGAAGTTTGACACTTTTATGTTGTCTCAACGCTTTAAACGCAGCCATGCAGATCATTGTTTCTATACAAAAAGGGATGAAGATGGTAGTCCGATCATACTTGTTCTCTAAGTTGATGACATGCTGCTTACCGGGCACATAAGACTAGTCTTGATGCTCTGAACCGTAAGCTAAATTCAGCATTTGCTATGAAGGATTTGGGTGATGTAGAGCATATTTTGGGCATGCATATTAAAAGAGATAGAAAGCTGAAATTGTTGTTTTTATTTCAAGAAAGGTACATTACAAAAGTACTTGACAGATTTAATATGGCTGATGCTAAGCCTCTTGGACTACCTTTACCTCCATACACTAAGATTAGAAAAGAATATTGCCCAAAGGATGAGATGGCATTGAAAGCAATGAAGGGAATCCCTTACGCATAAGCTTGGTTCTCTTATGTATGCTATGGTTGCCACGCGTCTTGACATTGCTTATGCAGTGAGAGCTGTTAGTCGATACATTCCTAATCCTGACAAAGTGCATTGGGAAGCTGTCAAATGCATTTTAAGATATTTGAAAGGTACACAATCAAAGTGTATTTGTAGACATGGTAGGAGACATGGATACCAAGAAATCTACCAGCAGTGAATATGTGTTTACTATTGCTAGTGGTGCAGTCTCTTGGTGTTCTAGGTTGCAGAAAATTGTGGCATTGAGTACTACTGAGGCTGAATATATTTAAGTCACAGAGGCTTCAAAGGAGGCGATTTTGTTGGGCAGACTTACAAAAGAACTTGGCATGCTTGCTCATTTGGATTGTGATAGCCAGAGTGCTGTCTATTAAGCAAAAAATGCCATGTTTTAGGCGCGTACCAAACACATAGATGTGCGGTAATACTTCATATGTCAGGTATTGGAGGATAGTCTAGTCACTTTGACTAAGATCCATGCACATGATAACCCTGCAAAGGTTCTCACCAAGAGTCTTGCTAAGGCTCCACATGAGCATTGCATATAGCTAGTGGAATTTGGCTAACTTAAAGGCGTCATTTATGCCTTTAAGTCGAAGGTTGTTGGGTTAAAGGCCTAAATAACGCCTCTTTGTACATTTTTATACTTTGTTTAGGTTCACATTGAACCTGGATACATTTTTAAAGTCTCTTATAGTAAAAGTGGGAAAACCCACAAACTCACTAATGTGAGTTTTCCCCAAATCGTACGAGCTCTCTCTCTCTCTCTCTCTCTCTCTCTCTCTCTATCTCTCTCTCTCTCTCTGCTTTTGATTGCTAATGCTAGCTCTCTGTTGCACCTTGCCTCCTGATTCTTGCCGCAATCCTGCACTACATCGCGACGCGCACCTACCGGTACCCTCTGCTTCCCGTTTTCACTAGAGACAGTAATATAAGCTCACAGGACATTTATGACACTTTGTTGCCTCTTTTCAGTGGTGGAAGACGAATGTAAATTCCAATGAGGCAAATGTACAGCCTATGGGGGTTTCTGAAAATGTTATAGATTAGCCTATCATTGATGCAGATGTACATGATGTACTTGATGAGGAAAGGCTAAGAATGAGCAAGCTAGAGGTATGCCTAAATGGCTGGTGCATACTTTGCATGACAGTAAATTGGATGCACCTTTGTCTAGTCGTACTCGTTCAGGTTCTCACCATGCATCTTATGCATCAGATTGTTACGCTTTGGCTGTGTCTAGCTTACATAATGTTCAGGAACCTCTGCCTTTTGATGAAGCACATAATTCAAAAATTGGATGGCTGCCATGCAATCAAGATATGATGCACTTATAGAAAATGACACATGGACTTTATGTGATTTGCCTCCTAGCAAAAAGGTCGTTGGTACGAAATGGGTTTACAAGTTGAAACGCAAGCCGGATGGTGAGATTGATCGCTATAAGGCTTGACTTGTTGCAAAGGGTTATGCAGAACAAAAAGGCATAGATTATGAAGAGACTTTTTCTCCCACTTGTCATATGACTATTGTGCGTTTTCTATGTGCATTGGCAACTCATTTTGGTTGGGATGTACATCAGTCAGACATTGTTACTACTTTCTTGAATGGTAACATATTTGAGGAAGTTTATGTCACGTAGCCTGGCGGTTTTGTCAAGAAAGGACAAGAGGATAAGGTGTGCAAATGTAACAAAGCTTTGTATGGGTTGAAGCAATATCCTTGTGCTTGGTATGAGCAGGCTGACACTCATTTGGTCAAACAAGGCTTTCGTAACAGTTTAACAGAAAGCACATTGTATGTAAAGCGTGAGGGTGATGTACTTCTCATTGTGGTTCTTTACGTAGATGATTTGTTGATCACTGGACCAAATGAGAGACATGTTGCTGAATTTAAGGCTGATTTGAATGCTACTTTCAAGATGAACAATTTGGGACTATTGCATCATTACTTGGGTATACAATTTAAGCAGTGTGATTGTGGTATTGCCTTGTATCAGAAAAGTTACATAGAGACATTGCTATGTAAGTTTGGACTTGAGGATTGCAAACCTATTTCCACTCCCATGGAAACGGGTTTGAAATTGAGTCTTCATGATGTTGGTGATCCTGCAGATGTCACTCTTTACCAAACTACTGTTGGATGCCTCATTTATGTATGCAACGCGAGGCCGGATATCTAGTTTACAGTCTCACATGTCAACAGATTTATGCATAGCCCATAGTCTAAGCATTGGCAGTCTATCAAGAGGATTTTCCGCTTTTTGAGTGGCACTTTATATCTTGGCTTGTTTTATCACAAGGGGGGATCATTGCCGCCAGACCTACATATCATTGCCGCCAGACTTACATGCTTTTCAGACTCATATTGGGCTGGTTGTTTTGACACGCGAGTGTCCACAAGTGGTTTTTGTTTCATGCTTGGCAGTTCATGTATATCATGGTTGAGCAAGAAGCAACCTACTGTGGCCACTTCTAGTTGTGAGGCTGAGTACAAGGTTGAGTTTGTATGGCTCAAACGCCTTATGGCTGATTTGGGCATTCAACAGGACACTACCAACACTATCTACAATGATAGTCAGAGCGCATTGGCAGTTGTGAGGAACCTAATTTCTCATGCTTGCACAAAGCACATTGAGATGCATTACCACTATGTTAGGGAGAGGCTCTCAACAGGAGAGATCAGCTTGGCTTATGTGCCAACATAGATCTTTTCACAAAGGCATTGTCTCGTGAGAAGTTACAAGCTTTCCACAAAGCTTTGGGCTTGCTCCCCTTTGTGGACTGATCATGTCCTCAGGGCATGTCACTTCCCTTTACTCATGTGCTAGCTCTTTTTCATTGCATCACTCCAAGGGGGATTTGTTACCATATACATGTGGTAGTGATGTGTGTGAACACACTTAGGCATTAGGAAAATTTTGAGCTCATTTTTGGGCCTTGTAAGAATTGTTGATGTGGCATAGCTTTCAAAAAGTGGGGATCGGTAAAATTTTTGTAAATAAGATCCAAACTTGTTGGAGGTTTGATATTTAGAATCTACTCTTCAAATGCTATCTATTGATATATAGCATGCATGTATCGGACATTGCCTTCATATAGATATAGAAAAAGGTGATTTTAGATTACCGTAACGGTAACAAAAATTGGTTGATTGAAAAAAAATGGCATAACTTTCATAGAAGTCATCCAAACTTTTTGGACCTTATCTCTTTAGAATCCATTTTTTAAAAGCTTTCCAATGATAGGTCATATCATCGGGTTCTGAGAAATATTTAGAGGGGTCTACCCTGCTTTCTTTTGTACAACTTTGATGATGTGGCACTCTTAAAAGGCCCAAAAATGAGTTCAAAACTTTCCTAATGGACCACTGGGGCATTTTTTCCCCGTGCATTGTATATACGCCCATCATTCTAGGGCTATCTATCTTTCCATTGCACACTAAGTAATACACTCTCTGTTGTGTGCCTTGAGCTTCCTTTGTCTTCTCCAAGCTGCGTGCATTTTCCTACAACTCCAATTCCAACACTGTAAGACAAAGCAATGAAGATGGGAGCGCGCCTGGTACACGATGAAGTAAGGGTGGGAGTGGCTAATAAGTCCGGAGTTGGTCCACAAAGGTTCTTTGACAACAGTTTCCAAATTTGTGAAAAGAGCCTTGTCTTCTCTGTAGTAGGACCGGTATGCTTTGAGAAAAGCACACGCTTGATGCTCTGATACCATTGTAACAACCGATGATCTGATACCACTATAACAAACTTGGGCACCCAAGTCTAGAATTTGTCTCGCGACACGAGAGAGATTCACTTAAAATACTTCACAACTTTTAAATCACAATTCAATTTGGTTGACATGGCCCAACGTAGTTCCGTGCCCAGATAGATTGGCTCCAATGACTCGTGCCCCTTTCGGTATTGCTTTTATATTAATCTTCAAGCAAAGTACAACTCTCGTAGGGTCCTCTGCTCTTAAACTTTGCGTCCAGGTGCCCTGAGAAGTGAGGCCCTTAGGGATCTTTTATTCTTACAAGGGATGCCCAAAAGCAAAGCCCCAAAAACAATAACTCAAAAGCAAATCGCCCCAAAAGCAACTGATCCTCAAAAACTGGCAATAAGAGGCCAATGCAAATTACGGAATTCTATACAACCCTGTCACGTCAACAGCTAGCGCAAAACTCAAAAATTTGGACAGTACTGCCATGTCAGCTGTCAGTGTAAAATTACGGATTTCTTCACAGTCAACCACGTCATCACTTTGCCGTGTGTGTCTGGCTTGCACTGCCACATCATCAATTTGTGACATCTGGAGAGGATGATCATGAACTTTTTGTGGTCAGGGCATGACACCTAGTTGGTCTGGGCCAAAGTGTCCTGGCAGGTCATCACTTTACCATGTTCTCAGGGAGGGATGGGGATTTCCGATCAGCACGTCAGAGCAAAGCCCTCCTTGAGAAGATTGTGATCAGAGGACTTCCTCCAATGGAAGAAGTCCTAGAAGGAGTTGTTGCTACATCGCATTCATGCCCGAGTTTCTCATACCCATTGCCCTTGGAGCCCGTCCATCAGGTGGACTGGAAGCAATTAAGGATGTGTATACTCCACATTCTACGGATTTGCATGCTTCTCACATAGATAAGGCGAATGTGTCGGGAGATGGTTTGGACAAGATGCATAGGGATGAATCTGTAGATGCCAGCCTGGTTACCCCACAACAAAGTGTTAGTGAATAAACCAACACTCTAAAACAAGAGAGTGGAATAGAAGAGCTGAGACACATGCAGAATGATCATCTAAGGGATGTCTCTCCAACAGAAGATGAGAATGAACAGCTTGGCAGTGTGGTTTTTGTGAGGTATCCTTAACGTTATGAGCAAGTCTTAGAGGTCTTGTTCGGAGGAACTCGCAATTTCTTCCAGCTTTTGGGATACTAGGCTTGTCTCATTTTCCCCTTAAACTAGTATTACTATTCGTAGTGGCCATATTACAGTTGATGCCTTTGCTTGCTTGCTTGCCTTGCCACCTATGTTTCCAAGTATTTCTTCAGCAAGGGGATGTTAAAACGTGCAAGGTTTTTCTCTAACTTTGAGTGCTAGTTCTTGGTCTTTTCAAAATCTTTTCAATCTACGCTATTCTCAATTTATTGGCACATCGCATCCTTGGAACGCACTGATTGCAGGATATGCCCAACAGGGGCCTGGAAGCTTTGTGTTGTTTTCAACGTATGACAAGAGAGAGCATCTCTCAATGCTTTCATGCTTGACACTACCTTGGTTGACTGATTGACATGTATGCCAATTGTGGTGAACTTCAAAAATCACAAAACTTGCCTCAAGAGCTTCTTGTTTGGAATGTCGTCTCTTGGAGTGCATTGATTGTGGGCAAAGCTGCCATGATCGTAGCTTTGGGCTGTTTTCAACATATGAGAAAAGAGAGCATCTCTTGAGATGCAATCACATACGCTTTTGTGCTTGACATTGCCTCGGTTGACTGGGTGACATGTAAGCCAAATGTGGTGTATCATTTAGAAATCACAAAACTTGCTTCAGGAGCTTCTTGTTCGGAATGTCATCTCTTAGAGTGCATTGATTGCAGGTAAAGTTTCCATGATTGTAGCTTTTCAATATGCACTGCCCTTAATATGCTGGCACATCGCATCCTTGGAATGCAGTGATTGCAGGATATGCCCAACAGGAGCCAGCAAGGCCATGAAGCTTTGGGTTGTTTTCAACATATGAGAAGAGAGAGCATCTCTCGAGATGCAATCACCTATGCTTTCATGTTGACACTGCCTTGGTCAACTGGTTCACATGTATGCCAAATTCAATGTACTTCAAAAATCACAAAACTTGCTTTAGGAGCTCCTTGACCGGAATGACATCTCTTGGAGTACATTGATTGTCGGATTTGCCCAACAGGGACAGGGCTAGGAAGCTCTAGGCTGTTTTCTGCGAATACAAAGAGATGGCATCGCTCCATATGCAACCACCTACATACACTTGCATCTTAAAGGCATGTGGAATTACACAAGATGCTGATATGGGCCAAGGAATCCAAAAGGACATTTTTGGTCAAGGGTTGTTGCTTGGTTGACATGTATGCCAAATAATTCAGATGGCTTAGAAATGTGCTTGACGAGCTTCCTTTTCGGAATGTGGTTCCTTGCAACGCATTGATTGCGGGATATGAAACCATCCCGTAGGGTGGTAGGTGTAGGCTCTTACCCAAAACTTTACTTTAGACTTTAGGACACAAAGAAACTTTGCAAAAGAAAACCTGTAACGGGAATTGATACTTCAAACACACACGACTTGGAAGCTAGAGCGCTACCAAGCAGGTGCTGACACCTGTTGGCCCCAAAAACTGGAGAAATGCAGCTCCTCTACCATGCTAAGAAATATATTAGGAAGATGCAAATCAAGCTTAATTGAAGCTTACCTGATTAATGGTCAGTGTTCAGTGCTTGCTAACAAGCTAGTTTATGATTAATGCATGCCACATGTGGCTTCAAAGGGGCAACAGATGCCTTGATGATGCTAAAAAAGAGCATGCTTGAAGTGAGCATGGATGGGAGTTTATGATCTAGTCTTGCAGCTTGAAGTGCTCTATTGGCTTGTCTTTACGGCTTGTCGATTGGAGCTACGGTGAAAAAGTTATGGAAGTTTGAAGTTTAAGCCAATTGCA
The DNA here is from genome assembly GCF_014529385.1 of Adiantum capillus-veneris. Classification (NCBI taxonomy): domain Eukaryota; kingdom Viridiplantae; phylum Streptophyta; class Polypodiopsida; order Polypodiales; family Pteridaceae; genus Adiantum; species Adiantum capillus-veneris. Next base: position 39,123,732 of record NC_140957.1, read on the forward strand.
GATCCATACCGGATTGGGCAACTGCAGCTAAGGAACATAAATGACATAAATGCATAGGCCTGAAGTGCTCACTTTGTGGAGTGCGTCGGTCTTTTCAGATTGGCCATTAAAGATTGGCCATTAAAGATTCACCGGGGGCCGGCTCCGTACCAGTCTGGTCTGCTCGGTTGGTGTGTCAACTGGGAGTTTTGAGCTTCAACCAGGTTTTGGAATGCAGTAGAATAAGTGCTTGAGGAGAGTCTTGTCTAGAATGTCATCACTTGCAGTGTATTGATTGTGGGATATGCCTAGGAGAGACAAGAGGTGCTAGGCATTGCCTTGGCTGGCATGTATGCCAAATGTGGTGTCCATTGAGGGGAACCAGCCACCCAAAAGGGGCTATTGGCCATCCAAGGAGGGGAGACCGCCCAAGGTAAAGGAGTCTAGGATTGCTGGAGAAAGAATTCGTGCTTTGAAATGTTTTGGTAGATATGCATGTCAAATGTGGTGCCCTTATGAAGCTATGGCCGCCCAAGGCAAAGGGGCCAGTGGTCGCCCGCCCATAACATCAAAAGGTGTGGCCACCCAGAAGAGTAAGGCCGTGCAAGGGGGGTAAGTGAGTGAATGGGAGAAAAATGAAAGGCATGGAATGAAAGGAAGGAGTGGACAACACAGAGGAGGAGGGGGAAGCTCGCACTGGGCAGTGGAGAGCACGGCCGACCTCGAGTGTGAAGCAGAAGTTATCAAGCTCGCCCGGGCGCCCCAATTCGACACCACCCGCACAAGATTTTGTGAAGGTCACCCGACTGTTGCCATGTCACCAAGGGCTTGTTTTTTATGCCCCTAGCAACGACGGCGCCGTTGTTGCTTAGGGAGACAAAAGAAAGGCTATTAATAAGGGAAAAAATAGGCATGAGGAAATAACAAAGGGGTTATGAGAAAAAAACAGAAGGGCATGAGCGAGAGGAGGGTTAAAAAGAGGAGGGAAGGGCACTCGAGGAGGAGGAGGAGGAGACAACGGCAATAAGAAGCAAGTAAGGGAGAGCATGGCTATTGGAAGAAGAAGCTTGGTGAAGTGAGGGAGGAGAAGAAGAAGTTCGAGAATTCTCTCTCTCTTCGTCTCTCTTTGTTGGCACAGAAGGAAATCAAGGGGTATGCTCTCTCTTGACCTTGGTGAAGCGAGGAAACAAAAGAAAAAAAAAAAGAGCAAGATGAACAAGATGAGGGGAGGTAAACCCATGAGGTTAAGCAAAGGAGAGAGCAAGCATATATCCAGAACAAGAACCGTGAAACCCTAAGCTATTGGCAAGTTTGGCAGATTCCTTAAGGGAAATTGAAGGAGTAAAAGTGAGCATCTATGAAGGAGGTGAAGAACGAGAAAGGAGGGGAATTTTTGCAGATCTTATAAGACCTAGGGTAGCTAGACCTTGAGATCCTCCAACTCGCTTGAGGATTTTGAAAGGCCCACAATATCTTGGAGATAATTTAGGCGTTGGTCCAGTTTTCAGACTTTTTGAATGCTCTGGCACACGCAAAAATACTTCCTCCCCTTCCTCAAAGGTAACTTGCTGACGTTTCTCATCAGCGTACTTCTGATACCGATCCTACGCTTGTCGGAAATTTTGACGAGCAAGTTTTAGCATATCCATATGGTATTGGAGAAAATCCTTAACCTGCTGGAGCTTTTTGGTTGCCAACAACACTGTAATGGGTGACCTAGGTTGAAAACCATAGGACTAAATCTAGTCGTGATATGTTTAGAAGTGTTGTAAGCAAACTCAAGAAGAGGTAGATATTCTTCCCAGTGTGTTTGTTTCTTGCTAACGTATGCACGAAACATATCCTCTAGCACTTGGTTAACTCGTTTAGTCTGACCATCCATTTTTGGACGGCTGTACTGAGGTTGAGTTGTGTACCCAATCATTTAAACATAGCCCTCTGTTGGAGCCCCATTGGTCCAACTGTTGTAATGAGCCCATCTTCTAAAGCATATCAAATTCCATTTTTTATGTCAAATACGTCTTATCATTTTGATCCATTCGTCTGGATTATGTAAATATTAGTCAGTTAGTCAGGACTCAGATTTATTCCCACTTTGTAATCATGAGCAAGAGAACCCCATGTACATTTTTGAGCTAAGGTGACTAAAGTATAAAAGTCACCTTAGAACCATTTTTTGAACAACATTTTTTTGAATATTAATCCTGTGTCGTATGAGTCTGGGAGGGAGAGAGAGAGAGAGTGAGTGTGTCTTATCCTCTTTGCTACGCGCTTCTCTCTCACCGGATTCACGACGCGACCACACCATCGCGGTAGTCTCTCCGAGAGCTACGTGCCCACGCCATGCATTCGCCGTTTCGAGTTGATCGCAATCGATTCTTCCTCGAGTTTGTTTTGCTTGTAAGTAGCACAAACGGTGTCTGTTTTCAATAATCAAATGCTTCATGGAATGAGAAAGAGATTAGCTACACATAGATACTGATAAACTTAAGTTTTGCCCACTTTTGGATTATGACTTGTTGGTCTATCGCGACAGTATTCGAAATAGCTAGGGTTCAAATCTGGTGAGATTAGACTTATAGGTAAGTATGTCCTAGTGAGAGGATGATGCCTAGTAAGTTTGATGCGATTCCGAGTTCATTGGACGTGTAAACGGTGTTGTGAGCATTTAGGGATAGAGTGGGTTGCATTATACCAGGGTTAGTGATTGATGCATCATAAAAGTGCCTATGTGTAGATTGGTCTCAGCCTGACAAGCTAACGAGATTGCCTACGTGCACCTACGGGTTAGTCGTGTCATCGGATGATAAGTATGTTGTCTTTGTCATGCTCGTGAGTATGAACAGGGGAGTAGTTTTTCCCTAAAACATTGGCGCCGTTGCCGGGGACACAAGACCTTAAGTAGGGAGATCTACGTCACTCGTGTGATGGTTAGCTTACTTTAGTTTTGACTAGAGAGAGCTTAAACTTTTAGAACAAGATCCAGGATAGAGTATCTTGAGGTCTAGTGGATAGCTAGGAAGCCTGTGTCTTGCCGAAGGTCTCCGACTAGTTAGATTTAGTTAAATAGGATAATTTGGAGTTATGGTTTTTGGTTTTGAGTGCTTGTTATACTTGTGAAGAAATAGAGTAGAAAAACGCTATAAAACCACAAAAAACAAACAAAAAAAGAAACAAATGATTGTCATAAGGAAACACTAAGTGAACCTAAAGAGGCCAAGATGAGATATAACCATTAGCCAAGGGTAAACTGACTATGTCATGAGGTATGATTGATGTGCACAAGTTTAAGATGCAGTGTCATCAAATTTGCATCACTTCAAGTGCAATGGAGTTGTGAATTGTCAGAGAAAAGTGAAATTTGTGAAGTGCTTGAGTTTGAGGTCAAAATAAGTCCAAACTTCATAAAACTTGGGGGATAGACTTATATGGACACAGGGAACAAGACTATGCAAAAACAGACAAAAAATTAAGTCCCCATTGCTCACTTCCTGGTCTACCGCAATAGACTGGTGAAGGTGGTGTTTGTCTAGCAACAAGCAAAAAACCCTTATACCACAAGCTTAACACATCAATACAAGGGTACTCACAAAAATTGAGTGAATTTGAACACCAATTTTGACCCCAAAACTTCAAAACTGGTGTTTGGAGTCTGAATTCAGAGACAAGGGCAAGAAATCTTTGACCAAATGTCCAAACAGTGCCAAAATTGGTCAATGCACTACACAAGGGGAGGCTAAACCAACTGTGGAGAAAACTTTGGAAAAAAGCTGAAAAAAGCGATAGACCAAGGAAATTTCTGTTGGGGAACTTTTCTTTCAAATTTTCCCTAGGGAGAGCTTTATCAGGGCCTAAATAGCAGACACACCAAAATTCAAGGCATTTAGATCACTGAAGGTCAAGCTGAGGGTCAGATAGAGAATCAAGCTCCGACTGAAATACTAAAATGGGACCAAAACCCAACCCAAGTGTCCAAGCTTCACAAAACTTGGGGATAGGCTATAGAGGGTAACTGGAACTCAAGGGTAAAGTCACAATTTTGAATTGACTTGTGCCAAAGCAAACTGTCAGTCTATCACGATAGACTAAGGAAGTAGTGAATCAGACACTTTTTGCAATTTGTGACTATACTGCTAGGACATACTCTCTATATAGATCCCAGCCGTCATTTCATAATTGAAATTGGACCACCAGAAGACTGACTAAGTGGTTGCTGTATATACTTGAAAGATTTTTTGGTAATTCAGGGAAAACACTTGTGAACAGACTAACCATCCTTGTGTAGATCCCAGAAGGAGGTCATCACAAAGCTATACAGGAAGAAGTAGTCCAGGTAAGCTTTAAGTTTGCAACAAAACTTTCATTCTTATGTATTTAAGGTCAAGAGCCTTTGTCAAGTCGGGAGCTAAAAGTGTCAAAAGTCAAATTAGCACCACGTCCACAGAAGAGAGTGTAACTCAGACGAGACTAGACCCATTGGCACCAATCATTGAAGAGGGTAGTGATACTGACACTTCGTCGGAAAAGTCCTTCTTCATGATGGGGAGTCAACAGCCAGTAGGTTTCAACGGTGAAGGACCAATGCCAGGAGGGAGCACCTCCCTACATCCTTTAAACGAAACCCAATTCACTATAATCTTCTTGGAAGGAACTAACTCGAGGGGAGCCCTAGTCTATTCTGACTATCGAGGACGCAAGTGTATTTGTATTGAAGAAAGACCGGCTCAGAGACTAGAGATAATTCGAGTCTATGATGATGGAGACAAATTCAGAGACGAAAAGGGAAACCACTATCTGATAGTGAGTAACCCTGAGGATTACAACAGATATGGGGATAACGTGGCAAAAGGGAAAATGGTTTCAGAAACCCAAGAAACGCCTCCTAACATTGATCGACTTGGAGCGCTTTTTATATATGATAAGAAAACAACCAGGGTCCCAACCTATAATGAGAATTTAGGGACTTACAAGCATGAAAGCGAGGGAATATTCTCTTACTTTCGATGCAAGGAACCCTACCCAAATGAATTAAGCAAAGACAAGGTTCTTTACTTATTTTCTTATGAAACTGCTATGGGGAAGGATATTGTTTTTGTTGACAGATACGGGCGAGAATACAAACGTATTCTCCCAGAAGAGGTTGGAAAGGCAACAGTTTCGGGAGCATCAAACTATGGCCCCGACGAGGTACCAAGAGCCACCTACACCCCTAGAAAGTCGACTAATCTCTTTTCAGAAGAGTATGATGTTACCTCACATTCTACCCAACCACCGACGTCCAACTACCAGGACCAACCAGCTACTCAGCCATCACTGCAGGCATGGCTTCGACAGAGTGCTACATTAGAACAAGACCGAACCCGAGAGGGTTATCAAACTGCATGAGGGTTAAGGGATTTACAAGAACCACCACTCTATGCACAGTATCAAGGAGAGAGTAAGCCAAAGACTCAGGGGTCAACTGAGCTTGGAAGAACACCCCGAGAACGAGTTCGGAGAGATGAACCATCTCTCACGAGAACTGCTAGAAATTATGGATTAGGAGCACCATTGGGAGAGGAACCTGGCCACCACAGGAGACCAGAGGAGGTATATCGACTAGGACGGGGAGATCCCATGATGACATTTGGAGACCATCGTAGAATTAGACCTTCTCAAGTGCAAAAATGGGTAAACAAGAAATATACGGGAAGCAGGGATCCAAGAGATCATGTAGCAGCCTTTGTGTGTGTAATTAGAGCTGAAGAGGTGCTAGACTTTCCTACCCAATTTGCAGGATTTGGTTTAACCTTAGAGGATGATGTGGCTACATGGTTTGACTCGGTGGAGCGAAGAGACTTTGAGTCTATGGAGGAAGTGTTTGACGAGTTTATCGAGGAATTCTCACAAAGGGAGATAGCTCATAATACAGTCTCGCAAATCCATAAATTCAAACAGAAAGATGGAGAGTCCGTGCGGAAGGCCGCCCTCCGATTAAAAAGATATGTTAAGTTCTGTCCCGTGGAAGAACTGCCAACTTAGTCCAGACTTATGCTTATATTTATCCAAGGACTAAGGAATGCAGATCTTCAAAACGACTTACATATGAAAAGGAGCACTACGTTGAATGATTTAACCAAGGAAGCTCTATACCTTGTGGACAATTGTGCGGTCTACAAAGAGGGTGAGTTCAAGGATCTTGACGATGATTATTCCTCACAACAAAGCGGAGGCAAGTCTGCTAAGACAACACTGAAGGGGGAAGTAGCGGTAAGCCAAGAGCAGCTTGTAGAGGAAGTGCTTAAAAAGATTAACTTGTATTCCAAACCACAAGCTAAACAACCAAAATGGTGTGCGATTGAACAAAAATGGACAAACCATGGGACGAAGGAGTGTTATTATGACAAGGGATATGTGAGAGAACGACCATATGCTCTGCAAGCTCAGGTGACATCTCCTCAAGTCCCACCGATGCCTAGATATCAAACAGGCAACCTACCAGGACCTGTAGGCGTAGAAAGACCACAACTAGTGTTGGGACAACAACCACCTCTACCAGGATTACGACCAGTCGACATAAGATACACACCCATAGTAACTTAGTCGAACGAGAAGGCTTTGGTACCTATGCATGCATACTACGACGAGCCCAATGGATATGCGGCGAACTCTGTCTATGATCCACCGGACGAACCCTCTACACCAGAACCATGGAGCATGATAGGAAATACACGACCACCAACTGCTGCACAGGCAATGGGATAAGGGCGATATAGCCTGGATGAAAGAACACTGTTGTTCATAGCCAACGGAGGCATGAGCGGGCAAAGAATTGCACACCAACAAAGAGGAGCCCCAGGAGCACCTCAACAGCCTAAAGGACCATGCTACAAGTGTGGAGGATACCATTGGCTGAGGGATTGCCCTCATGACGAAATCATTAGGGTCAACTCATATTGCACAGAGTGTGGAATTACTCACTTGATTCTTGATTGCCCTAAAAACTCGAGCAAAGGAGCAAAAACTACCTTGAATATGTTGGGAGCGCTACCGCCCAGTGGAGGGTCAGAAAACGAAACTCCGATTCCTGTTAAGGTCTTGACGAGAGCCCAAGCAAGGAAAATAGACAATCAGCCCAAGAGTAACGATCAAAATCAAGAAGAAATCAAGACTGACAAGTCTAGCGTCAGTCATGATAATCCTTGGAAAGAACGAAGAGCGAAAATGAAAGCTAGATGTGAGCGAAAACAAAAAGATGTAGAAGCTGAGCTAACGATAGCTCGAGAAAAACTTAAACAGCAACAAAGAGAGTCCGACTCTCTAAAATCAATGGAAGGACCAAAGAGTGCAAGCTCAGGAGGGTCGGTATTGGTAGATAAGATCAATGAACCCTTAGATGCAATCTTGCAAGCATATGAAGCAAGATTGAAGAACAGACAGACCCTAGAGCAAAGGTGGATGACATATCCATATCCAGAGATAGAAAAACAGAGACTAGAGATGTGCAAACAGCTGATTGAAACTGCACAAGATTTACTGGAGCCTCCACCTATGGAAGCAGGAGATAGAGTAATCAAACCACCAAACAATGAAACACCTCACAAAACCGAACAAAGGATACCCGACAAGATAGAAAACATTAAATCCTTGCCGGATGTAAAGGATGCAAAAGACGTACCTAATAGCACTGATGAATCACTGAAATATTTTCCACCATATTTCCCTATCGTGGAAGAAAATTGGCCTAAAGAGCTATGGGAAACGGTGCGAAAAGCTCAAGAAAAATATGAGACAAAAACAGTCGAGTCAGCGCCTTTCTCGGAGCTGAACTTGAATAAGACTCCATGGGATTTGGATGTTAAATCATTTCAAGGGGATAATGGTTCAGTTGCATCCTAAGATAGCAGACCACAATCTCTCAGAACTTTGCCATCATATATGGGGGACTATGAGGCAAGGTCAGAAATTCGAAAGTACCTTCTCAGAGAATAGGCGGTTCGAATCAATTGGACACTAAAATCCTGACAGACTTGTTGACCACTCCGGTCAAGTGTACAATCACATTGGCAGAATTGTTAAAAATTAGGCCAAGCATGTGGACGGAAGTGGGCAAATGTCTTGAAAAATTTGGCATAAGGCCGCCTCTTAAGTTCTTCGAAACCGAGCTTAATGACACAGAACCGAAGAAAGTCAGCACTAGACCAGTGCCACTCAACAAGGTAGGAGAGTATTGTGAGGGTGAAGACGGAAACACGACCCTATCAGTTGAGTATAATGGCATAGAGACTAAGGCAATACTTGATAGTGGAGCTGGCATTGCCATTGCGACCAAATTGCTATGGGAAAAATGGGGAAAACTAGCAATACGAACAACTAGAATGAAATTGCAATTGGTGGATGGGCACATAGAAAGGCCTATAGGATTGCTTGAGGCAATTGTGGTATCTTCGTGTGGCATAGAGTACGAACATACCTTTGCCATAGTAGATTTCGGCAAGAAGAACAACTATGAAATTATCCTTGGTAGGCCGTTCATGAGGCAACTCAAAATGGTGCAGGACTGGGGGGTATGATTATTTGTATCTAAGACATGCTGAAACTACTACACGCGTAAACATGAAAAATCATAGCTACCATGATGTCACGAGAACCCCTGTGGAAGAATTTGACTCAGCCACCATTAGTGGATCAGAAGTCCCAGCGTGGCTTTGTAAGAAAAAAGAGATATGGATGTGTGGAGCATCTCAATGTAGTTAATTTGACCACGATGAAAGGACACTAGAGAGGGTCTTGGAAGACGATGCCTATATACGAGAACCTTTTCCTGAAGAGAAGCTCGAACCCCTAGAATGGTCTCAAATTTTGGCTACATTGGATGTATGCGTCAATGAAGTCACTCCCTCCAAATTTTGTGATGAGAATGGCTACGATATCATACCATACTACATGTTGAGCAAAATTGTGGAGGAGGACGAGGACGAGGTAGATACTGAGAATATGAGGATCCATAAAACAGAAACGAAACTTGAGATTAAGATAGTGAGCTATATGGACATCCCCTCTAAAGAAATCAAGCAGGTAGGAGAAGAATTTTATGATTCTTCTGATCAAAGTGAAAACAAGGATAACGCGGATGACGAGAAGTCGGAAAATACAGAGGGAGACGACAATCAAGATCAAGACAATGACGTCTTCTACAATTTCCCAAACCAAAGTGAGAGACGCCAAAAAAGATACAAGAGTAAACGACACCACAACAATACACCAACCAGGTTGAGACCCATGCCAGAGTTTAAGGGTAAGACACATTTACTTATGAACATTCATGCTGTTGATTGTGCTAAGGATAAAGTGTCAGGAAGATTTCTTAAGGTTGTTGAAGACTCAGGATTTAAGTCCAGACTATTGAAACCTAAGAAAACCAGCAAACCAAAAAAAAGAGTTGCAACAGAAAAATTGAATGTCTGTGGTAGTCCAATGATGACACAAATTGAACGGAAAACGAGATACAATGAGTTGAAACAAAAAATTAAAAATGTATGGACAACTGAAATGGAAAGTAGCGATGGAACGAACGCTAGTGATGGGAGTAAAAAGATAGATGTACCTCCTCACTATTGTAAGTACACCATTCGGGAAAGAAGATTTGTGGTTCAACAACCAATGAGGGAGCCTAAATCAAACGAGTCCTACGATGGGCCAGAGAACACCAAGAAAATAGACTTAGCAGAGCCAGGAGAAAATCCTCGACCTGCTTACATTGCCATAGATCTAGGTCGAGAAGAAGAGGACTTATTGATCAAAACACTTAAGGAATTTCGAGATGTATTTGCATGGTCGTACAAAGATTTGAAGGAAGTGGATCCTAACATTTGTGAACATTCAATCCCTATGAAGTCTGATGCAAAGCCAAGCAAACAACGTCCCTACACGTATAATGAGACATTTGCCAAAAGGATAAAAGAGGAGATAGACAAACTTATGGAGGCTGAATTTATTTATGAGATAGAACACACGGACTGGGTGTCCCCGATAGTGGTGGTACCCAAGAAAAATGGGAAATTACGAGTGTGTGTGAATCTCAAGAAGGTAAACACAGCAACAATAAGAGACAACTACCCTCTTCCTATCACTGAACACGTCCTGGAACGAGTGGCAGGCAAGCAAGCCTGTAGCTTTATGGACGGATTCTCTGGTTATAACCAATTGGGGGTCAAACTAGAAGATCAATACAAAACAACATTTGCAACAGAATGGGGCATATATGCGTTTAGGGTAATGCCATTTGGCTTGACCAATGCTCCAGCCACATTTTAGAGATTAATGACACACGCTTTTAAAGAATACTTGCAAAAATTCTTGGATATTTACATGGACGACTTGTGTGTCTATTCTCTATTGAGAGAAGACTATATAGATCATCTGAGAAAGGTATTCGAAAAATGCAGAACGTATAGGATTTGCCTCAACCCAGAAAAATGCGTATTCATGGTACGACAAGGTAAAATCTTAGGCCACATAGTGTCGGCTAATGGAATTACCACTGATGAAGACAAGGTAAAGGTGATCATAGAATTTCCAAGACCAAACACTGTACGAGAGGTACAATCATTTATGGGACATTGTGGATACTACTGACGTTTTATCTACATGTACGCGATAATCGCAAAACCCTTGTATAGTCTAATCACGCTCTTCATTTGGACAAATGAATGTGAGGAGTCATTCCAGAAACTAAAAGATGCACTGGTATCTGCACCAATTCTAAAAGCGCCAGATTGGTCAAAGATCTTCCATGTACATGTAGATGCTTTGGCATTTGCAATAGGCTGTATATTAGCACAACCAGATGAGGGAAAGACGGATTTTCCAATCAGTTATGCTAGTAGACAACTCAACAGTGTAGAAAAGAATTATACTACCACTGAAAGAGAAGGATTGGGTATGATATATGCTGTAAAAAAATTTCGGCATTACTTACTCGCGAACAAATTCACATTCTTTGTGGATCATCAGGCACTCTTGTACTTAGTAAACAAACCTTGCAACACGGGACGAATTGTAAGATGGTTCATTGTGTTGCTGGAGTTTGATTTTACGGTAGTAGTTAAGAAAGGAAAAACTCATCAAAGAGCAGACCACCTTTCTCGATTACTACATGGTGAAAAAGCTACCGGAGTAGATGATGATCTCCCAGACGCATACCTATTTAATATAGAGATGGTACCGAAATGGTCAGAGAAAATTATTCCGTTGCTGACATATGGAATGAATCTTGATGACAAACACACGGTAGAAGACATTAGACAAGGACGAAATTACACAATGCTTGCGGGAAGAATGTACCATCATGGAAACGATGGGATTCTAAGGTTGTGTATAGGCCCAGAGGAGTACGAAGCGTATCTAGAGGAGACCCACACACAAACAGGGGGATTCCATAGAGGAAATCAAATGATGTATGAACAATTAAGAAGACTTGGAGTGTATCGACCAGGAATGGCAGGCGATGTAGCAAATTACATCAAGAAATGCGACTTTTGCACATCCAATACCAGTGTGGATTATGCCACATTATACCAGGTAACAGTAGCACCCGCATGGAGTCATGCTATTGTGGATTATTTGACTAATAAGGAGCTACCAGGAGATTGGTCTAAAGCCAGACAAAAGGCTTTACAAATCGAAGCGAATAGGTATACCCTCATTAGTGACCAATTGTACAAAAGAGGAACTGATGACCACCTGAGGTTAGTTCCTCATGAAAATGACTACTTTCCATTATTGGAACAGGCTCATGCAGGCATAGCAGGTGGTCATTTTTCAGCAGAGAGAACCGTAAAAATCATTATGGTTGCAGGTATATAGTGGCCGACCATGATTCAAGATGCATCAGAATTCGTGAAAAGGTGTGATGAATGTCAATGCACTAAGGTACCGATTAAAAGAGACGAAATGCCTTTAAGACCAATGATGAGTGCTCGAGCATTAGCCAAATGGGGATTGGACTTTGTTGGTCCTATCACTCCACCAGCGTATCGTTCACAAGCACAATATATCATAGTGGCCACGGACTACATGACCAAATGGGTGGAAGCAAAAGCCACAACGAAAGCAGATGCTAGAACCACGGCACAATTCTTATCTGAATATGTGTTTACACGTTATGGCCTTCCAATCGAGTTGGTGAGTGATAGAGGGACACACTTTGTAAATGAAGTTATCCAACATCTCTTAAATGAGTTTATGGTAATTCATCGCAAATCTGCACCCTATCATCCACAAGCCAATGGCCAAGCGGAAGCGACCAACAAAATATTGTGCACGGTTCTTACGAAACTGGTTAGTGAAACAAGAACAGATTGGGATCAAATGCTCTATTCGGTATTGTGGGCCTATCGAGTTGCATATAAAACAACACTCAATGCTACACCATTTAATATGGTATATGGGTTAAATGCAATATTGCCTATTGACTTTTTAATCCCCACACTAAGGGTAGCAAAACAATTGGATTGGACGGGGCATGAACTTTCAGAACGGTTAGAGGACCTTGAAAAATTAGATGAGTTACGACTCAATGCTGTAGCGGCCATTTATGCAAAAAAAAGACAACAGAAAGAGTTTTTTGACAAACATGTCAAGAACAAGAACTTTAAAACGGGCAACTATGTCTTAGTATACACCCTTAAACAGCATGCCAAAAAGCTAAAGAAAAGGGGCATGGGGCCTTATTTGATCCAAGAAATATCGTCCAGCGGAGCAGTAAAACTGTCGACACTAGATGGAAAAGAAATGCCGAACTGGATTGGTGGGTGTCATTTAAAAAAATATCATCTACCTTTAACACCGGAAATGTTGTTTCAATTGCATTATGGAAAAACCTATAGACAGGAACAACAAAGAATTCAGGACCAGGCACAACAAGAAGCAAAGGAACGGATTGCTAAACGAAAGCAGTTTCTCATGACAATAAACATGGTCACCCCAATGATGACTGACGAATATCCTCTTTCAACATCCCAAACAATCGAAGCGGATATACAAAGCGACGAATTAGAAAAGACCATGACAGACCTTAGGGCTCAGGACGATAGCATCATCAACGACTTGGAAGATACATGGTGTAGTCCTTACATAAAAGCTTATGCAGGCACAAAACAAGTTGAAATCTATGCATTACTTGACACTGGAGCAAAAATGAGTGTCATCAGCTTTGAGCTCTTTCAGAAACTTGGACCAATGAAGACGATCCTAGAGACACACAGATTGAAAGTAGCATCAGGTGATGAGGTGACCACATTGTGGTCTATTATAATACCAATCACAGTGCAGACACACCCGTACACTACAAAATTCCATGTACTGTCACCAAGTAGGTCAGCAACTCCGTGTATCTTAGCAGTGTCATGGATGAAAGCTAACAGGGTATTCATTGATTTGGATACGAATGAGGCACTGTTCAGAAAGGAAAACTTTTCAGAACCCTTCTTATCATATAATCAATTCATGTCAAGGAGGAAACAAAAGTTAATACAACTGCAAAAATATGCCCAACAACAAACAAAGTTTACAAGTCCAGCAACGTCTTATAAAAAATTAGCAACCATGCAGGGAACCAGGCAAGTTTGGGTACGGCGTACAGAGCTGACCGAGGCACAATTATATCAAAAGCGGAAATACAAAGTTTGGATAAGGCACGACAGCCTAATTCCTATAAAAAAAGAGTCAAAAGAAGAGACAAAACACCGAAAACAAGCCCAACTTCAAAGAAACATAGTCAATCTGTCAAATACGCAACGGACTATATTGGTATGGCGGCCAAAATTGCCAATTCAAAACGAGCCAACAACATAAGAAGGGCGGACAAAGATGACAATCGTGCAGCTATCTACAACTGTCAAGATCAAGCAACATCATGCAAACAGCACGAGGAAACAAACAGAATCCACAACAAAAACTACAAGGATGTATCAGACACAAGTCATCAAGGTAGAAAGAAAGAATGTTCCACTAGATACGACAATATCGACTTCAAAGGAACCACATACGCCAATTCAAAAACAGTGGAAAACAATCAAACAACGAGCGGCAGAGTTACAGCTACTACTTGCAAAGAAAATCTGCCAGCCAATTCAAGATACCACAGGAAACCTCAACGACAAATGCCAATAAGCGCATCGCTTATACCTTCCTCCTGCACCGCATAAATTCTTTCTACATGCATTGACTGCACATGCATATAGGGCTATATTACAAGGCCTCCATTAGCACGAGTTCAAACCCATGAACAACACATACCCTTGACGATACCCTGTTGTCCGGGAGGACTCCAATTAGGAGGGGCGGAGGCATTCCAATGCGGACTCATGTCATATATTAGAGGGCAATGTTTGTGAGCAATTTTTCAACCATTTTTGCGTTTTATTGTGTGATTTTGGGAAAAAGAATATGCCCTCATAATTAATCAGAATTGGGGACCAAATCATCATTCATGAGCCCCTAGGGATGTGTATAGACTATAAAGAGAGTCAAATCTGGCCAAAAACTGTCTAAAAACAGTAAAAAATAGGCCAAGGTTGACGATAATGAGCGAGATTGTACATAGACGAGAGAAAAGTGAGCTACAAAGTGTTTTGCTTTTCATTGGTATTTTTCTAGGTTAGAATTGCTATTTTCGGGTTATTTTGGGATTTATTTGCTTTATTTTAACCATTTTCTAGCAAAAATTATAGAAAAAAATCCGTAATCCAGATGGAAACACAAAAGAAGAGACGCCTAATCAGAGCAAGGTAAAGAAGACACATCAAAAATAAGGACTGCAAAGGTGACAGGGCAAAATGACCACCATCATGAAGGGACCTCCAACTCGAGAAATCTGCAAAAGTGGTAAAACTGAAGCAACCGAAATCCAAATCAGGAAATTTTCAAGCCTAAACCGCATCTCGCAAAAAGTTATGACCACAGGTAAAAGATGGGAAAATTTGGTGTCGGAGTCTCGATTACATATAGAGAGGCTAGGCTAGATATCCCTCATTTGAGTCATTTTCCATAGTGAGAGAGAGAGAGAGCTCCCTACAGCAGTTGAGACTTCCAGGAGCTCATCCATCGCGCACGGTCACCAGATCGACATCAGATATGAGAGGTATGCTCGTCAACACTGACTCTAAGTGTTGTTTACTTCAGTTAGTCGCAAAGCCTCGCTGGCATCACAATCACAACCTGTGCACACATACGGTAGAATGGTTGTTAGGGAGACCTAGAGGCCACCAAATGGGACCAAAAGTGAAAGGCACAATGCTTATAGCTTAGGGATCCAGCCTATGACCTCGGAAAGCATGAAGGAAGCCGCTCAGAAAGCCCTAATTTAGCAGGACCTGCAAAAGGGCGACAAAACCAAGGTGATCGGAAATGAGCCAAAATTCATAGACAGCAAGCCAATAACCTCGACAAACCGACTGAAGGGTTAGACTATGAAAAAGTTCGTCAAAACAGAGCCTAAAGTCCCTATCTGACGAAAATCGCACAAAGCGTCACGATACTCTAACGGGCCGACCAAGTGACAAAATTACACCAAATTCAACAAGGAACATCCAAAGGAGGTCAACTACGAGATGGAATGTGTCCACTGAGGAAAAAAGTTCTTCCACTAGGGCAAATACCGGCAACAGGCCAGAAAGACGTCCAAATGGTCGTTCTTGGTGTTTCAAACACCAAAACAACAACTGACTGCTTGGATGGAAGGTCAAAAGGAAGTAAAAGACAGCCGGAATCATACAAAGACCAAAAGGAACCGCGACCATCACTAAGTGGTCTACTTCGACTTCAAGACCAGCTAAGTGCTGCAAACAGGGAGTACATTCTGCTAAATTGATTGAAACTTGATGTGTGTGTCTAGGAGGGCCTATTAAAACCATGATTGTCAACAAACATCAAAAAAATGGTAAAAATGACAAAGTTCCCAGTCTATCGCGATAGACTTGAACTTACACTTAGACAAGGGAAACTTTGACTTTGGCTTCATGAGGGGTGCTAACAAGGAATGTTAACCACCAATATCAAGTCAAAGTGCAAGAAAAATCTTCTTTAGCCAAAAACTCAGTCTATCGCGATAGACTTGCTACAACAATTATTGGGGGGAAAGACTTTTCAAATTTTTACAAGCTAGACTTGGGGAAGCAAATAAAGGCAGTACACCAAATTTGGTGCCAAGATGGACTCATATGACAAGCTGAGAAAGACATGCAGACAACTCAGAGTCAGAACAGGACATCTCAAGGGCAGACAGGTAAAATTTACATGTGAGGGGTCAAGAAACCTTGCATCAACTGGGAGAAGGCAGACAGATGGTCACAAAGCCAAAAAATGACAAACTGGCACTAAGTCCTAGTCTATCGCGATAGACCAAGCGGAGGGATACTGGACCATCTTATCAAAAATTTGAATCAGCAGTTGTCTTCAACATGATGCAAGATGACCACCCACTAAGTTTGAGCCCAAAACAACACAAAATAAAAGAGATAGACCAATATCTCCTTGAAGGGAATCTGGAAAAATGGGAGTTGATCCAAAAAGGGGTCACTTGACATTCATTTGAGGTAGAAATGGGGTCAGATCATGTGCAAGGTATGGGAAACCAATTGGTGGAGTCACAACTGCAAAAAAGGACCCAGATAAAAAAAATGCTAGTCTATCGCGATAGACTGAGAAAAAGTAGCAAATGGACAGATTTTGAGCTTTGGCTTATGGAGTGACCTTACATGCCATGAGAGCATACACCACGCAAAATTTCAAGGCATTTGGACTTGTTCTCCTTCACCAACAACATCAATTTGAAGCCGCCAAAGTCGCACAATGGAAGAGCTTATCTATCTGCTAACATTTTATCGTAACTAATCTTGGGATTAAGAAGGCTCATCTAGATGCATGATTAAGTGGTAATCAATTTAGGAGAGTAGTACTATGTTTGTGCATTAACTGATAATTGTGATGACAGGATCAATGGAGGCTTCTCCGGGAAAAAGAAAAGCCAAGAACCTGGCAACGGAAGGGGCAGTACCCTATGCACTTCTACCCAATTCTTTAAAGCCAGCAGCCACCTGGATACCTGTAGATGTGCAACAGGCAGCGTCCTTTCAGATATATCAAGGTTCATATGTGGATGACAAAAGAAACTTAGTGGATACAATGATGATTCCCAAGGAGGCAGAGAATTACTTGAAAAGATCACCGCAAAGGTCATGGCTCAAAAAAGTCGGCTTGTGGAACTTCAAATCACTACCACCAGTAGGGATAGATTTCAAGAGGGTACAACATCTAATAGAGACTATCCAAGAAGATGGAACTTGCAGATTAACAGGCATGGATAATGAAGTGATGGAGATCCAGATCACCAAAGAGATCATCAAAGAGGCATTGAAATTGTCAGATCAAGGAGCAAACATGAGAGAAAGAAGGAAAAACCTCACAGTTTACTTGCAAAAGTCCAAACTACCTTCTTTCGAACTCATAGCAAACCCGGAAGTAAGAGAACTGACACAGATCTACAGTCAGTGTTTGTTGAGCTACAGCAAAAGGCCGCCAAGATACACTACACCGCACGGGAGCATCTCAACCACACTGACATGGGCTATGGGAATGACCCGTGAGTTCTATATAGATCACATGTCATATCTGTTTGAAGAAATGACAAAGCTAAGGCAGGACAGACCCAATTACATTGCAAGAGGAGAAGTCCTAACCAGAGTAATATACCATGCCATAGGCGTGGCAGATCATTTGCCACCTGTCCCTCATCAGAACGACTGGATGGTATTAAGGGAAAATAACAAAGACAGATCACAAAGGAAAGTACCGGCATCTATTAACACCATTGGAGGACACAAGCTGAAAGAGTGACAAGAAGTACACAAGAAAAGATGGAAGAAGAAAAAAGAACTGAAGAGGAAGATGCCCAACTAAAGAAGCGGAAAGCGGAAATGGAAAACAACACCAGGTTGAAGAAGATAGCAAAAATGGAAAGGATGCTAGAAGGGTTTGCTCTAGAAAGATCTCTACGAGGCGATGTAGGCGCCACTTGGAAACCTTCTAGTAGCACTTTCACATTGAGAACGAAGAATAGAAACAACCCAGCTTTTGAGCTGGACTGGTTCGAGAGGTACATCCAAGAAAGAAATGTTAGGGATGAACCAGAATTGCTACTAGAAGAGGAGGATCTCCAAACTTTGAGAGATCAGCTGAGGCCAACTTCGCGTGATCAGGAAACACCGCCGCCATCTCCAAGGCCAGATACAAGTGAAAGGCAATCTAGCCCATCTGCTGAATCTACTTCGCATTCAGAAAACTCACATCATGATGACAGAGTTCACACACCGCCCAGTGAACAGGAAGAAGAAGAGGAAGAAGAAGAAGAAGGAACAGATAGACACCCAAACACTGGAGCCATATCACAAAGTGATAAAGGCAAGCAAAAGGAGGTGGATCAGACTAAAGATAAAGCTTCTTCCTCTCAAGAAATTGAGTTGGAAGCTACTATAGATGAAGATTTGCAGTCAATGGCGAAAATACTAAACCGAACAAGACTGCACAGTCAATGGTTAGCTGATCAGAACCGGTCCAACAAAATGAAGCTACAAAAAACTGATGAGGAAGTTCTGAGACTGCAAAAGCAAAGGGAGGACACTCTAAAGCTGATCAGCATCAGAGATGCTGAAATATTGGGGCTCAAAGGCACAGTAAATCTTCTCAAAGACAATTTACAGGAGTCGGAAGACTTCAATGCCATATGTGAAGATACAATAAACGTATTCCTTGAAGATGTCAGTGACAGAAACATCCAAAATTTGGAAAAGGAAAAGCAAGATGCGCTGGAGACCATCAAAAGTTTGCAAGTCGTCATCGATGACTTACAAATTGAAGTCAAAGATTTGAGAGCAGTAACAAATATCCAAGCAAGAGAAATCGAACACGCTAAGAAGCAAAAAACGTCGCTACCAACAACACCAGTAGTCCACACAGAAGAAGAAGTGGTTGCACTAAAGAGGGAGCTGGATTTGGAAAGAAAACAGCGTTTAATGATTTCTGAAAGTGCGCTTAGAGCAGAAGATCAACTACAAAGACAAATTTCAGACTTGCAAAGTGAACAACAACAAGGACCAGCTCCTGACAGTGAAATGGAAAGCATTATTTCCAAATCACTCAGAGAAGAAAATGAAAACTTGCACATCAGGTTAAAACAGTTAGAGGAATCTGCCGCTAAAAAAGAAATGGAATTTCAAGCTCTACAAATCAATAGTAGAACAATGGCCGCACAAATCGCAAGTCTACAAAGTGCAGGGCAGCACCAAGGACATGTACGAGTGCACATGGAGCCAGAAACAACGAATTTGGCTGGACTCGCCGAAGTATATGGGGGTCAAGATGAGTACGAGGATGATTCAGATGAACAGGAGGCACCAGATACGCAGACGGATCAAACCGGCTCCAAAGACCAAGAGACAGAAGAAGATTCAGTCACGAAATTGGAAGAGCAGAGGCTGGCCGAGCAGATGGAAAAACAAACAGAAATGATATGGTACAAGGCTATGCAACTCGAAAAGGAGTTGCTACAAGGGCTTTCCAGATCGGGCAAAACAGCAGCAGAGCTATGGAAGGAATGGAATGCACCTATGCTCTGCTAAAGTGCGAAACTCTAACACATCAATGGCAGCTTGAAAAAGAAGAACAAGTGCCAGTGTTTGAAGGAGAAGTACAGGATAGGGAACAGCAAAATAGAATAGTGGACAGCCAGCCAAAGTGGAGGCGTCAATGGCTATTGGATCACCCTAATAACCTGATCCACTTAGTCAACGCACCGCCTGAGCTGAGGAATGACAGAACGTTTTGCCCCACTCCCTGAACATACACCTACAGCCAACATAAAGCACTACAGAGCAGAAATCCGACATGGCTGAATTATCCAGTAATGCCAAGGCTAGCACAGGGAGAGAGAATATCCGGTTCTTACATGGTGAAAACTCTGCAAGGCGCCATAGCAGAATTCGGAGGCTCTCCTGACCTATCCTGCAAGATGCTATGTAAGATAGCTCGAACATTTTTGGCCTGTCTCACAGTCTTCTCAGAAAGCTGGACATCAGAGTATATGAATACTGAAAGAAGCATCTCAGAGTTTTCATATGATCTAAGTGGGCCACCGACAAGATGCTATGTAAGATAGCTGGAACATTTTTGGCCTGTCTCACAGTCTTCTCAGAAAGTTGGACATCAGAGTATATGAATACTGAAAGAAGCATCTCAGAGTTTTCATATGATCTAAGTGGGCCACCGACAGAGCCAGTATTGTATGCCTATTTCAAACGGCTGATGTTTCTACCAAGCTACCATCTCCAAACCTTTGAAGAAGCATTTTACACGGGCTTCTTCATGTACAAGTCAAAAAAATTTGGCCCATTAATGGCAAGTGAGTCTATGCGCTATGATGCGTTTCTATATCAAATCACCCAAGAAAGGCGACAACGACAATGAAGACAAAGACGATCATGTCGTGGTAGACATGAACTAGGAGGGGGGGAGTGTTGGAGCCCCATTGGTCCAACTGTTGTAATGAGCCCAACTTGTAAAGCATATCAAATTCCATTTTTTATGTCAAAGACGTCTTATCATTTTGATCCATTCGTCTGGATTATGTAAATATTAGTCAGTTAGTCAGGACTCAGATTCATTCCCACTTTGTAATCATGAGCAAGAGAACCCCATGTACATTTTTTCGCTAAGGTGACTAAAGTATAAAAGTCACCTTAGAACCATTTTTTGAACAACATTTTTTTGAATATTGATCCTGTGTCGTACGAGTCTGGGAGGGAGAGAGAGAGTGAGTGAGTGTGTCTTATCCTCTTCGCTACGCGCTTCTCCCTCACCGGATTCACGACGCGACCACACCATCGCGGTAGTCTCTCCAAGAGCTACGCGCCCATGCCACGCATTCGCCGTTTCGAGTTGATCGCGATCGATTCTTCCTCGAGCTTGTTTTGCTTGTAAGTAGCACAAACGGTGTCTGTTTTCAATAATCAAGTGCTTCATGGAATGAGAAAGAGATTAGCTACACATAGATACTGATAAACTTAAGTTTCGCCCACTATTGGATTATGACTTGTTGGTCTATCGCGACATTATTCGAGATAGCTAGGGTTCAAATCTGGTGAGATTAGACTTATAGGTAAGTATGTCCTAGTGAGAGGATGATGCCTAGTAAGTTTGATGCGATTCCGAGTTCATTGGACGTGTAAACGGTGTTGTGAACGTTTAGGGATAGAGTGGGTTGCATTCTACCAGGGTTAGTGATTGATGCATCATAAAAGTGCGTATGTGTAGATTGCTCTCAGCCTGACAAGCTAACGAGATTGTTTACGTGCACCTATGGGTTAGTCGTGTCATCGGATGATAAGTATGTTGTCTGTGTCGTGCTCGTTAGTATGAACAGGGGAGTAGTTTTGCCCTAAAACACCCTCCAAAAATGACTGTTAAACTTGGGATCACGATCACTCACAATGTTACTTGGCAAGCCATACAACCTATACAGATTGTACACAAATAACTTAGGTAATTCTGGAGTCTTAATATTTGATTTGGTTGGAAATAAACTTACATAGTTTAGCCAACTGGTCTACGACCACCCATACTGAGTCATGGCCTCGAACAATGGTTGGTAAACCCACAATAAAATCCATAGAGATACTTTCCCATTTCCCATTGGGAATCTTCAAAGGATGTAAGAGTCCTCTTGCCTTCAGGCGCTGTGCTTTGTTAACTTGACATTTTTGGAAATGCAAGACATAATCTTGAACAAAGCCAGTAAAATTGTCGTCGTACAAGAGCATAAGTCTTTTTAATACCCGGGTGCCTTGCACTTGGACTGTCATGACATTCATAAAGAATTTGGCATCGAATTTCTGTGTCCATCTATACACAAACTCTCACCTTGTGGAGTAGGTACCCATTGTCGATGGTAAAATTCTTCCACGCTGTAGTTCATCGCTCGACAGAGGAGAACTATGTGTGGAGTTTAATGGCACACTACCAGCATTGGAGTGAGAAGGATCCCTCATTTGCACATGACTCCACACTTTGGAATATGCATCATCATGCTCATATTTTCCCTTCAGAGAATCCAAAAATTCACTCCGAAGTTCCATGAACAAAAGAGAATTGATCTCAGCCATACGACTAAGAGCATCCGCCACCACATTGTATCGTCCTTTACGATACCGAAGCTTGGCGTTATACTCCTGAAGGATCTCACCCCACTTGGCTTTTCGACCCTTCAAATCGGTTTGTTGTGTAAACCATTTAATGCTTTCATGGTCAAACACAGTCTCAAATTGAGCTCCATACAAATAATCTCCCCATGTCTTCAAGGCAGACACTATTGCACAGAGTTTGCGTTCATAAGCAGAATAATTTGTTGTGCTAAATCAAGCTTCTTACTTTCAAATGCAATTGGCCTCCCTTCTTGTAGCATGACTGCTCCAATAGCACGGTTACTGGCATCCGTTTCCAAAACGAATGGTTTTAAAGGATCTACAATAGCTAGAATAGGGTTTGTAGCTAATTCATCCTTGAGTGTATCAAAACTATGCTGCTGTGAGCGGTCCCCCACTGGAAGGTCTTGCCTTTGCCTTTCAGTTGGTCCGTCATGGGAAAAACAATATTAGCATAGTTTTTAACAAACCTTCGATAAAAACCTGCAAATCTCAAGAAAATATGTAACTCTTCCATATTTTTAGGAGAAGGCCACCGCCGAATGGTATTCACTTTGGTTTGATCCATGTGTAGCCCAGTAGCTAAAATAAAATGCCCAAGATAGTGAATTTTCTCCTTCAGAAAATCAGACTTGGATTCTTTGGCATATAATTGATTTGTTTGTAACAATTCAAACACTTGCCTCAAATGTTGTAAGTGTTCTTCCTTAGAAGCACTGTATACTAGAATGTCATCGAGAAAAACGATAACAAATTTGCCCAAGTACGGTTTCAAGATACTATCCATAAGTGTCATGAATGTTGCGGGCGCATTGGTTAACCCAAAAGGCATAACCAAAACCTCATAGTGTCCAAACCTTGTTCGGAATGTAGTTTTGGGTATATTAACAAGTTCAATAAGTATTTGGTGATAACCTGACCGCAAGTCTATTTTCGTAAAAATATGAGCATGAGTGAGATTGTCGAACAACTCATCCATGTGTGGCAATGGGTACTTGTTCTTAACAGTAACCTCATTTAATCCACAGTAATCTACATGCATGTGCATACTACCATCCTGTTTCTTCACTAATAGGATAGGAGAAGCCCATGGTGAAGAATTGGGTTGAATAAACCCTCTGCTAAGGTAGTCAGCAAGCTGACGTTCCAACTCAGCAGCTTCACAATAAATCATTCTATAGGGTGGTTTACTGCCTGCAACCACGTTGATGCTATGTTGCACAGATCATGTCGGCGGTAATCTTGATGTTAAATCATTAGGAAAAACATCGTGAAATTCCTTTACTAAATTTTTTAAGTCACTAGCAACATTTGCTTGTTGAGAAATAGCCATTGGTGGAAGAGATGAGAGAGAAGCATGCGGCATTGAGGAATATTCAACAGATTCAACATTGGAAAGAAAATGACACAACGAGTAACACAAGAAAACTTTATCTATTTCATTATCATAAACGAGCTGCATAAGCTCTCTTTACATATCAGTGAGGTGAGGAAGGCACGTCCTTCTCTCCTAACCAAGACATGTGCACCATGTTGAAGTGCACGAGCGAGAGAGTGTGTGTGTGTGTGTGTGTAGCAATGGAGAAGAGAGGAGAAGAGGAGACCTTGTGTTTGCAGGGGCTGAAACTCACTCTCTACATGTGAGCCCCCTTATTCTATAATGTACATAATGAATAAGTATAGTGGACGGGCACCTGGCCTAACCGGCCACATGGGGCTTTATCCCAAAAACCTCCCACGTAAAGGCCAATGTGGCTGTGAGAGAGAAAATAAAACAGTACAAAACCTGTACAAGGCCATCACAAGTATGACCTCAGCCAATGCCCACTGGCTCACTGAATCTGTGTGCATCCAGCTCTAATTGTAGAGGAAGTATAGAGAGATCAACACCATACTCCTCACCAAAGCTGCACACATCCTGCAGGTATCTCACCATACGCTGCAAAGTATCCCTATGCTCAAAGCCAACGTCAGTCACTGCACGACTAACTGCTCTCACTGCAAATGCACCTACCGCAAATGCAATCTCGCGTCTCAAGATGAGTATCTCGTACATGAGACTCCCGAATGCTGATGCAATCCTGGCAATATTTGCCAATCTGACCATCTCAGTCAAATCTCGCTCAGAACTCCACTCATGGAAATCACCCTGACACTCGAACTCCGATCCCTGGAATCCATCCCCGTGTCCATCACATGCCACATACACACCAAGAGCATCTGTCTTTCCTGAACCCTGTGTGGTAAGAGCAATGCCTAGCTCTAACTCACACGCATCAACCTCTGGCCTAAGCATATCCGTGAATGACTGAATCACGGTTGAATCCTCAACACTCAAGCCATCCATATCCGTCATCGTATCCACGAATGACATGTCCTGTTGCACAACTGGCTCAACATGCTCACAAACTGGAGCATCATGCAACCTATCTGCAAGGGAGACATGCCTCATCTCTCTCCATGGCTGCATACTCACGGAAACTGTGCCGCCTCGCACATGACGTACTTGCATTGCATAAATCGTGCCAACACTAGCACCTCTAGCTATGACTAGCTGTCCACGATGCAATCGCAAACTGTGCTCATCCAGCACTACCTGGGATCTGCTGTCTTGTAACTGACTCATAGAGATCAAGATTTGTGTCAAACCTGGCACATGGCATACATCTCGTAATACGTATGATGCACCACTCGGCAACGATAGTCTGACATCTCCTGCACCAACTATGTCATGCACTGAACCATCAGCTAGACACACATGTCCAAGCATGCCACTAGCATATGTGCTAAACCACTCACAACTCGATGTGACATGAAATCTAGCACTCACATCTAGTATCCAATGGGAGGGTAATGTGTCGTCAAAAACTGACATAAGAAAGTCAAGAGTAAACATGGAAGCAAAGGTGACATCTCCATCATGCATAGGCACATTGTTGGAGGCTCGCCATAGCATAGGCAATCTCCCACAAATCTATCAATCCGGAGAGAAAGAGCATGACCCGTCTAGGGCTTGGAGGCATCACACAAAGAATGTGCGAGAGCGTCATCGGATGCAAAGATTGAAAGGATTCAAGAGCGTGCATCCTCCAATGCAAATAGAAATCATCCCAAATCAACTAATGCTAATCGCACATCAAGCATCAATTTCAAGCAATCATCTACACACATCAAGCAACGAAGTGAAACACACTAATCTTGGAATCTCTCAAGCACAACTCTAATTACATGCATTGACGATTAAGCACACAAGATCGCATTCAAGTCGGCCACCCCAACGATGCCCATCATGGTGTCCAAATCAAGTCACACATAATCAAATTAAGTTCAAAGCTTCTTAAACCTACACACACACAAGCACACCATTAGAGGACAACTCTAATCCCTCAATCACGAGTACACCCACTCCGCTTAATCGAGAGAGTTAGATAAGGACTCCACTAATAGGAGAAGCTTAGCATAAGTAAGAGTTAGATTAGAGAAGATCAACACTTCAAAACAATGAAGGAAAGTAGAGAAACATGATTGACAACATAATGAAGACTAGATTAATTAAGAGAGGATTACACTAATTACATGTGATTAGCACTAGCCTTCTAAGCATGGGCATTAAGCTCAAAGGTTAGGCCATCAAGACCTCCTCTAGGGAGAGAGCTCTCAAAAGGACCACTCAAGAATGACCTCTCATTAAGCATAGGGCTCTTTTATAGTTTTGGGCCTCAAACCCTTCAACTATGGGATAAAGTGAGCTCTCTAGCCTAGACTCATACAACTTTGGAACTCCTAAATGAGCCCAAGCCCTATACAATGAGAAGTAAATATTGTGCACTATGGCACATCCACATCTTGGTGCATAATTGGTGTAGCCGTTAGCCGCTGCTAACATTCCCCCCTTCCTAATTTGGCGCACGTCCTCGTGTGCCGGTGAAGCAAGACACGGTGACAAGGTAGAAAGCAAGTCCATGGAAGAAATGTTGAGCTGCAAAACATAAGAACAAGTAATGAGCATCAAAGGCCACCAAGAATGGTTAAAACATGAAGCATAAATGAACAATCATGCAAAGTGATTTTTTGCTTCTAAAAGATGGGTCAATCATAGTAAAAAACTAGACAACATAAAGCAAAAAAAATACTGAAACTATTGTGAAGATTAAACCACTTGAAATTTCAGTTTTATGCATGAAACACAAGTAATAAATTATGACCCTAAGCTAATGCAAGTTCATAAATCTACTAGCCTAAAAAACTATGTGAACAATCTTAATAAATCATTCAAGTCTATCATGCTATGGGCTATTAAAAAGCTCCTAATCTATTAGTACATTGTCAAAGTTTTTTGAAGCTCATGGAAGTTTTGATTTAGTCATTCATTGAAAAATTAAAGCACAATCACAAGGCTACCACCCCAAGGCAAGTCTAGGTGCGACTCTCAGCTCTTTGAACCCTCAAGAAGGTGTTCTAAAAGCCTACTAGCTTACCAAGGCGACGGCTAACCCTTATCAACCCAGGGCATCGGTTTAGGGCCTTGACCAAGCAAGCCAAAATGATTCCCCTCGCCTACCAAGTGCCAATAAGGCGCTAGGCCTCACATAGACACAACATAACATAGAATTTTTATTTTCATGTGCCTTAGTAGCATTTTTGCTACTCTTTTTTTTTTTTGGTACTTCTTTGCTTCATGGTTTATTTTTAAGCATATTTTTTAATACTTCCTTTATGAGATGCTAATGGCAATTGGACTAAAAAAGACTAAAGCCTAATCATAGCCCTAGGTCATGCTAAAAGAGAATGGAGTATTAAAACTATCACTAAGATTCTAGGACTAGCAATAAATGAACCTACATTAACCTAAGGTCAAGGCCAATTACCTATGATTAACATACATAAAACCTAATTTTTTGTGAGTTAATTTTCACAAAGCAAGGTGTTGAAACTTTACGATGCCTAGCTTTCTAACATGAAAATACCATAGCTTAGAAGTAAAATTTCACTTAAACCAAGCAATAGAATGGAGAGATGAAAAGAGCAAAATCATGGAAGGATTACACCTATTCATGCTCTTTGTGTATCTTTGAGCAAGCATCCCCTTTGTAGAGAAGCCTCTTGATTTTTTTATTTGCAAAAAGAAGCCGATTTGAAGCTAAGTGTAAACACAAGCTACAAAAGCCAATTATTGAAAGCCAAAAGCACACAAAAAACATTAATGAAAACCTAAAGCTAGGGTCTTGCATACCCGAATTTGCCAAAGGGAAAAAAAAACCCAAGGGAAAAAAATGCCTTTGGTTATGCACATGATGCTCTAAAGTAGCAAATTTATGCATACATATCAACCATGAGAGATAAAAATGAGCTTCTACATAAGCAAATAGTGCAATTTCAACCATCTCTCATGCATGATTCAAAGTTGACTAGTTTCTAGCTCACTTGAAGTATGGAATTTAAAACAAGCCAAGAGCTAAAACATAATGCAACTTTGATGAAATGAAGTGGCTCTCGACAGCCAAATTTTACAATTTAAAGCTTTCCAAATAGTTGGCTAACAAGTAGCTCAATAAATTTTACAATTTTAGAGTATACTCTATGAGCTAGAGATGACTGCAACTTAATGAAATGAAAATGAATGGCTCTCACTAGCCACATTATGTACTTGAAAGCTCAAAAAATTTGAGTAAACACTAGCTCAAATGGAAATATTTTAACTCTATGAGCTAGATTTTATACAACTTTTAACTAAAGAATTTGGTATGGCTCTAAATAGCCAAGTTTTGCAATATTGCAATGATGACCCCTCCTTGGATCAATGGAATCTCTTGTTGCCCACAACCCTTCAAAATAAATTCAATTGTTAGTGCTCTTTAGCTTTTGATCATCCAATATAAGCACTAAAACTTGCACAAAGCCAAGTTCAAAATTTTACGCACACTCTTGTCCATTAAAACAAGCTCAATTTTAATGCTTTCAAATAATTTCTCATTCAATTCAAGCATTAAATATGCACAAGCAGTGTTAAGTTTAAGCACAAAGTCTGACCAAGAAATCACAACTCATCATTTAGTGCAACTCTCTCATGAAGCTCACATGCATGTCAAATAGAGCTTGCCATTTTCGTGCAAATGATAATTTCAATCAAGCCAAGCACTAGAAGAATGCTCAATCACAAGCCCAGAATTTTACTACCCTCTCATGGTCATTCAAGAAACCCAATTTAGTGCTATGCCATGATTTTTTCATACATCTTAAGCACTAAAAAAGTAACGAACAATGCCAAACCCAAACTTTCAATGCACACCCTCGATGATCACATCCAACTAGCACCCATACGGCATGCATAGCAAGGGAAAAAGATAGCATAAGATGAAGCGAATTGAAACTCCCTCGAAGCATCAAAACCTTATTTTGTATCATTGAACACCATCCTTTTAAAAAAACATTGAATAGTGCTTGCGGAAGTTTTTATTCAATCCAAACTCCAAAATCTATCACATTCCACCACAAACTTGGCAATTTTTATGTAGCTCTATAAACAATTGTTCACCCATTGCATAGTAAATCAATTCATTTGCTTCTCATGCTCTCATGTAGCATATATTGACATTGGAAGCAAGAAAAGAGAGAAAAAGAGGCACTTATCAAATATACCCAAATGATTAGCTCGTGCACACATGCATTGTGTAGCATACATAACAAAATAGTGTTACCCCATAAAGAGGGCTTCGACTCAAGTGATCACTAATTTTCTGATCATCTAGTGCATGGAGCTATTGACCCCATTTTGTGAGTCCCACTATTGCATTATTATTCAATCCATGGATCTTTGAAAGATTGAATTTGTCACAATCTTCCAGAAGCAGTGGAAATTTCAGTTTCCAAAGTTCCTAATCCTTCCCTTTTGAGTCAAGCTATGGGGTGTGAACCCACCTTAAGATTTGTATGAAGTTTTACTTTTATTTTCTCTATGTTGCTTGTCATCGATGTGCAGGGGGCCGAGGAGTGCCCACAGTATAGTGTGTGTATGTGTAGTGTGTTGTGGGATGCAGGGCAGTCGACTGCAGGCATCGGAGGTGCAGGGTTGGATGAGATGGCACGGGGCACAGTTGCGGCACAGTGTGTGTGGGCGGGAACCTACGTGAGACAGCAGAATCCGGCATGGCAGCAGGGGGTAGGGACGTGGTCGACATCGGTTGGGCAGGCAGTGATAGGTTTAATGACTTGTGAGCAAAGCAGAAGAGTGCAACAAGATGTGTAAGGCCCCTTTTTGCTCCAGGAGGTTCGAGCTGATGAGTCGAATCATCCTCACTGCGAGCAGAACAGAGGGTCTGGTAGGCGGTGGAGGAACTGGCCATACCAAGCAATTTCTCTGCGCTAAGCTGTTGTTTTCTTTCCAGAGGTTCTGATAAAAACTGTTGCTCATCACTTCTTCTTGTTGGCCTTGAAGTTCTTCTGCAGGCAGGCCTAAGAATGAGAGCACGCTACAGCTGCTATCCAAGCAGGAGAGTATATTTATGTGGTGTGTTTTTAGCAGGGTTGCATCTGCCAAAATGGAGGTCAGTATACACCAAAGCAAGCATGGGGTGGGACCAAGTGTAAGACACGGGCTTTCATAAGCTGATCAACGCCAAGGCGGGACCAGGGGAGCATTGAGTGCTTAGCAAATGGCGCAAATGAAGGGCATGCACTCCGAGTCAACCAAACCTGCTGCGCTGGAAAGAGAATGTGTGTGTGTGTGGGGTCGCGAGCGCCTAGCCGCCAAGCAAGTGGGGTGTGTGTGAGTAGCGCCAAAGCAAGAATTGGCATGTAGTGTGTGTGTGAGAGAGAGAGTTGCGAGCTTGGTGCCTTGAAGCATGCGAGGCTGTGTGTGTGTGTGTGTTTCCAGCTTTGAAGGCGGCATAATCGTGTGTGTGTGTGGGTCTCTGTGAGCGCCAAGACAAAAGTGGCAGGCCAGCAGGATGCCATAATTGCAAGTGGGTGTATGTTTTTGATTTGAAGGCTGCACCTGGTAGCATTTTTTAAATTTTTGCATGGAGACAAGAAAGGCAACGAGTACTTAGGGAGCATTCCCACCATTCGGACATGACATAACGAATGTGTGTGTGCATAAGAAATTGGCAAGGGTCGCACGAAGAATGTAGCATAATAAAGTTCGAGTTCGAAATTGCATTTCAAAAAATTCTCGCAATCTATATCAAACTCACTCGGCTTGCACAAATAGAACGAGTTTCAGATTTTTCCTGGATATCATTCTTCCTACACAATAATGAGTCAAAATTCTCACAAGTGATTTAACTTTGAAGCCCATCTCGAAAGTGCATTGTGGTTCACAAAATAATGCACACAAATTAGTCCCAAAACATATATAACTGATGATTCGCATCGAATCCAAGC
The DNA here is from genome assembly GCF_014529385.1 of Adiantum capillus-veneris. NCBI lineage: Eukaryota > Viridiplantae > Streptophyta > Polypodiopsida > Polypodiales > Pteridaceae > Adiantum > Adiantum capillus-veneris. The sequence continues at coordinate 39,154,328 of NC_140957.1, forward strand.
ACGATCACTTTCAAAATAATTGACAATCCACGTACAAATCCATTTGATCACACAAAGTTGTCCAAATTTTTATCCATCTTGCTTCAATTTGATGATTCCTTTACCACACACATTAGAATGGATTGAAATGCACAAGAGTTTTTTATTTTGATTTCAAATTTGAATCAATCAATCGGGAAATGCACACAAGCTTCACTAATGCATGTTTTTTTTTTTTCAATTGCCAATTCAATCCGATTTATCAATCATTGCAACTCAAGTTGCTCATATCCCAAAATCCTAATCATCCAAACCTTGTCGGATTTGTCACTTGGTTTGTACGGATACACAATTGATTACGGCATTTGCACATGCACAAATCATTGAATTTTTGAATATTTTCAATCAAATTGGCACACCGATCATAATGGTAATCACATAAATCATCTTCAATTGAGTACCAATTGAATCATCCAAAGTCAATCAATCTCATATACACCGATCTTTTAGGCCAAATTAATCATCATAATTGGCAACCAAGACCAATTATTCATCCCCAATTTAAGCATAATTGGCCATTACTTAGGCGCACACACCTAAATTTAGGCCGTCGATTTGTGCAAAAATTTCATTAAACACTCATTGCATTTCATCAATTGCACACTTGATCACCCATATATGAGTATATACATGCTAAATTAACTCAATTTTAATCGAAAATTGATCAAATTTTAACTCAATTTAGCATTGCACACACACAAAAATTAGGTACATAAATCCAATTTTTTGCTCAATTAGCAATGAAATTAGGCCAATTCCTAATGTTTGCACACACATTTCTTGCAAAATCATCAATCTACAAGCATTTAGGTGTTCAATTTGATTATAATTTCATTCCAATTTCATCAAATTAGGCATAAATTCCATCAATTAGGCACACACACCTAATTTTAGCAATGATTTAGCAACTCAATGGGATCAACTTAATCAATCAAAAATTGAACGGAGTAGGTCAATCCACTTACAATTGATTGCTTTCTCACTTAGTCCTTGCTCCTCACGTAGACACTCCATTGCACCCACATGTGTGCCACTCCGATTCGGTCCAAAATTGATCAAAAAATTGACCAAAATCAACACTCAATCACATGATTAGGCATAGATTAGAGAAATTAAGAGTGATGATCCTCCTCAATTAAGGGGATTTAGCATACATTCCAAATCAAAATTAGTGGTTAGGTTAGCACAATTAGCAGGAAATTAGCATGAATGGGATGCAAAATTAGTGAAGGTTAATGAAAAATTAGCAAAATCAAAAGAGAATTTAGGGGTTTTTGGGGTGAAATGACTCTATACACATCCAATTAAACCTAATTACACTACACACAAATCAAATCCTACCTAATTACAAGAAATCGGTAATCAAATTACTCTTATCTTTTGCAACCTCAACTCCACTAGCGTAGGCAACCCGTCCCCGGCAACGGCGCCAATGTTGGCGGCTCGCCATAGCATAGGCAATCTCCCACAAAATCTATCAATCCGGAGAGAAAGAGCATGACCCGGCTAGGGCTTGGAGGCATCACACAAAGAATGTGCGAGAGCGTCATCGGATGCAAAGATTGAGAGGATTCAAGAGCGTGCATCCTCCAATGCAAATAGAAATCATCCCAAATCAACTAATGCTAATCGCACATCAAGCATCAATTTCCAGCAATCATCTACACACATCAAGCAACGAAGTGAAACACACTAATCTTGGAATCTCTCAAGCACAACTCTAATTATATGCATTGACGATTAAGCACACAATATCACATTCAAGTCGGCCACCCCAACCATGCCCATCATGGTGTCCAAATCAAGTCACACATAATCAAATTAAGTTCAAAGCTTCTTAAACCTACACACACACAAGCACACCATTAGAGGACAACTCTAATCCCTCAATCATGAGTACACCCACTCCACTTAATCGAGAGAGTTAGATAAGGACTCCACTAATCGGAGAAGCTTAGAAGAAGTAAGAGTTAGATTAGAGAAGATCAACACTTCAAAACAATGAAGGAAAGTAGAGAAACATGATTGACAACATAATGAAGACTAGATTAATTAAGAGAAGATTACACTAATTACATGTGATTAGCACTAGCCTTCTAAGCATGGACATTAAGCTCAAAGGCTAGGCCATCAAGACCTCCTCTAGGGAGAGAGCTCTCAAAAGAACCACTCAAGAATGACCTTTCATTAAGCATAGGGCTCTTTTATAGTTTTGGGCTTCAAACCCTTCAACTATGGGATAAAGTGAGCTCTCTAGCTTAGACTCATACAACTTTGGAACTCCTAAATGAGCCCAAGCCCTATACAATGAGAAGTAAATATTGTGCACTATGGCACATCCACAGCTTGGTGCATAATTGGTGTAGCCGTTAGCCACTGCTAACACACATACGCTACATGTTCTCCCACATCATCCAAAGTGATAGCCTCCCTCTTGTGTTGTCTCCTGCGCCGTCTCATCCGCCGAAAGCAACCCCTACGTACATGCCCTGTATGATCACAATGCGAGCACACAAGATCTCTATGTCTGCAAGATCGTCCTTTGACTGTAGGCATCTCTCTAGACTCATTTGTGCCAAAAGCATTGCACAATCTTTGCCATAACTCTCTAGTCGTACATGCATCCAACCCAATGCGATAGACAAACTCATCAAGGTGTAACATGATCGTCGAACGTGCAAGCTCATCCAAGTCCTCCCACTCATTGTCAGTCATAGACTCTGGCCTAGCATCCATGCCCTGTAGTGGCAAAACTTGGCCCAACTGAGTTAATGCATCATGCATACCTGCTTTCCAATGCTCAAAGTTTGAACCATCAAACTTTGTATGGAAAAGCATAAACCCTGACAATGATGTACATGCCAAATCCATGGCGATAACCTGTGACAAGACCAAGCACAAGTCGATCAATTGACAATAGCCAAAGCTTGCTAACTCATACACCAAGTACTGTCAAAATACAACATAAGCTGGCATAAGCTTTCTAAGAGAAGTATTATCAAATACAGTGATCAATGTAACGAAACAAAGTGAGCAAAACCGCTCAAATGATGCCAAAACACCCGCTCTAATCCAAGAGCCCTATGTGATAATCAATGAAACTATCATCAACAATCTCCCTCCTGAAGAGATTACCACATGTATGTCAAATGACATAATCCGGTGAGCAAACACTCTCACAATGCGAGACCAAAACACTATGGCAAAGCAACCACTCAGTGCCAAATGCAATCAAAACACGATTGCAAACCATGCGCATAAACAAATAAACTCGCAAGAAAAATTCGGCAGAGTTTTGGTAGTATTTGGCTATCTAACCATAATAACCATACATGCCATAAACATGCTCAAAACCATGAGCAAATCATGCGCAAAATCAGCACTTAATCATACATGAGCTGCCCCAAAGTCTCAACTCCGTAAACTTTGGAAACAATCCTGTAATTTGAAACACAAAGTGCATCAACCACACTCTACAAGTGAAGCATATGCGAGCATAAACTTGGATACAAACCAACCAAAATATGGCACAAATTCATGCTCAAAATAGCTGAAAATCAGCCCACATATGCCATTGCAAGGCGAAGAATACCATCCACCAAAAAGCGCACATCATGTGCATCCACATGGCCATACAAACGGGCATCAAGCATGTACCAAATATGTATCAAAGAGCATCCAAATCAGCTAAAAATTCAGCTCTCAATCATGCCAAAACTCTCTGCAAATCTGTGCACCACATTTTTTGAAATTTGCTCAATCATATAAGTCAATGCACATAACCTGTGATGAATCCACTCTCGAACCTGAGAGTCCACAAGAATGCATACATCCACAAAGTGTTCTCAATGTGTGCGCATAAATGTGTTGAAAATATCAACCCACACTCTCTTCATCAAGAGCAAAATATCAATGCGCAAAACAAGAGAATGGCAAAAGCTCAATTCGAGCTCTCCGAATGTAGCAAATCACCACAATATGCATACATAATCTTCAACTTTTTGAATACCCTACAACCTGTCAGTCCATATCTTCCAAACCGTGCAGAATTTGTAGAAACTTACTTCTGCAAAGTTGTAGACCATACAAAAATGGTTGAGCTCTTAGGGAATGGACCTGAAATGTGCTATTTATACAGGTCAAAACAGATCTGTAAAAATCTGCACTTGTATACCCTAGACGTGCAGCCAGTCTGAGTTACATATCTCAAAATTGGTGAAGATTTTGAGAAAAATTTCTTCTACAAAGTTGAAGAAGAAAAAAAATCGATCAAGAATCACGGGAATCAGCTTGAATGCAGATGTTTTAGTATGCCAAAACAGATCTGCAAAAACGTGCTGCAGTTTTTGTTGTTTCTCTGTCTGCCTCCCCGCTGAGCTCCAATGGTGCTCCCAATCCCTGTGCTCTGATACCAGTTGAAGTGCGCGAGCGAGAGAGTTTGTGTGTGTACAGCAATGGAGAAGAGAGGAGTGTTTGCAAGGGCTGAAACTCACTCTCTACATGTGAGCCCCCTTATTCTATTATGTACATAATGAATAAGTATACTAGGCGGGCACCTGGCCTAACCGGCCACATGGGGCTTTACCCCAACACACCATGGGATTCAAACATCAAGCTGTTGTGCTCGTAGCTACGCTTCAGTGATGGTCCTAGGGTATGCAACCATTCCGTACCAAGTACCACATGTGCCCTCTCCATATTCATAACCTGAAAATGCAAGGATGTGGAATAGCCTTGTATTTCCAACGGTACGGCTCTGACTTGAGTATCCCATATTTTGGCATCAGAACCATTCATCATTGCTACCTTGTAGCGGTAGGAACTCGGAGTTTGGGGCAATTTGAGTCTTTTCACTAATCCATAGTTAATGAAATTGTGAGTAGCACCATCATCTACCAAGATGCACACCTTGTGCCCTTGCAGAGATCCGTGCATACACACTAACTCACGTGGACTGAAGGTCTGTTGCCACATGGAAACTGTGATACATCATTCATGCACCACCTTGGTGTGTGTTACTTCCACCGTAGAGTATCGTGAGGAAGACTCAAGAGGCAGCAGTTGCACCATGTGCACTACTTTCTCCTTGCCATGAGCAGCAGATTTCCCCTTGGGAAAATCCTTTTTTCCATGGCCGCTTCCCAAGCATTGAAAGCATAACTTCTCTTTTTTAGCCTTGTCAATGTCCTCGCAAGAGAGAGGACCACGAGACCCCTTGGGATTTTTAGCTGCTTCAGAATTGGCTACCATACATTTTCTTTTATTGTGTCCATACTGTGTGCGTGTATTACCATGTGTATTAGCACGCACATGATTATTATGTGATTTCTTTTCATCTGGATCATCATGAATGTGTGCTTTCACTATGCCCTCCTCAAGTGTTTTAGGGTCCTGAGTCTTGACGTGCTTCTTAAGCTCGGGCGTTAGACCATAGATAAATCCACGTACTTGCTAAAAGGTGTATAGTCCTTCCAACTTGAGGATAAAATCCCGATAGTGAGAGATATATTCAAGTAATGATGGGTGTTGGTGCATGGAGCACGTGTCTCAAGCCGTCCTATTTCAATCTTCCTCATTTGTAGGCAGAAATTCTTTTCGAAACATAGCCTCAAAGGTGGCCCAGCTCTATGGTATGATATTTTTCTCCTTGAGAGACATCCACCATTTGTAGGCCTTGCCTTCTAGAGTCCGACTTATCTGAGTGCTCTAACTACATCCGGAGTATGCCATAAGACGTAAATTCCATCCCACTTGCTGAGAAAGATATTCACTGCATCCTTCTTGCGATCTGGGTCCTCTCCCTTAAAAGTCGGTGGTTTGGTGTTTTTCAACAACTTGTCCACCTCCTTTGCAGTGAGAGAGTGCAAAGAGTCCGAAGATGGACCTTGTCCATGATAAGAAGGGCCTTGCCCCTGATCGGGAGCATGCTCATGCACGTGTGTGTCAACAAGGCCCTTGGCCTGCTGCTGCATAAATTGTATCACTAACGTGGATAATTTAGTGACATTTTCATTTAAAGATGCAAAATTTCCTTCCATTATTGAGATACGTGTCTGAAGTGCGTGAAATTCTTGAATATCGAGCAATTCATAAGCATCATCACCTCCCGTAGCGTCGCGGGAACCCTCCGTGAGAGTATCCGACCGCGAACCATCATGGGAAGGATCACGCGTATGATGCTCGAAATTGAAGGTCATATTGATATCTAAATCCATGGCAAGACCGTGCAGTGTAAGAAAGAGAAGAAGAATACCTTAATCTGAAAAACAAACTCGTAGTCATAGTATGCACCGCAAACGACGAGAATTAGATGTGCTAATGACTTGGTTTGTCAAAGCTTTGGCAGTCCGTAAGTCTCACCCGTGCACGTGCCCTGCTTGGACACGTCGTAGTCGATGCGATTGCAAGTGGTGATTTCGTTAGTGCAATGGGCTCTATGGACACTGTTGCCAATGGACATTTTGGATTTGTCAAACTTTATGCAGGGAATTGTCGACTCTGCTGATTGCTGAAAACCTTTCCCGATGGTGGCCAAGGAATTGGCAACTGCTGATGGCTAAAAATATTTTCCGATGGTGGCCGAGTACGCCTTTGAAGGCTGTGACCACCGTTGGCAGTCACTCTAAAGGTTAATTTAGGTTCCCAAATGCTTTTGGGCGGCCCAATATGGTGAGGCCAAAATTTTTCAAGCGCTGGAGATGACGGCAGCGGTAGCGGTGCCGACTAGGAGCAAGAGGAAGAAAGAGAGAGAGAGAGCGCGCTCTGTGGATCGATAGGGTCGGCGCCTGTGAGACAGGTTTTGCTGGCCTGTCCTACGCGCACAGTCCAAGCCCGGCAGTGCTTTTTTTGGGTGAGGTCAATTTCACGTCCCTCCCCACCTCAAGAGGCCCTGCATGCGGTCCTAAACCTCAGCGTCCTTCCCCCCTTGGCAAGAGAGAAGCCTCATGGCATGCAGCATGCAAGAGGCCAAGAAAAGAAGCACGCCTTTTTTCCAAAAAATAGTGGCTCTTGATACCAGTATAATACCTAGGGTAGCTAGACCTGGAGATCCTCCTCCCAACCTCCCATTATAAAGGCAGGCTCCTAGCCTCTTGCCCTAGACGGATCCCCTGTCCACATTACCTAGCCTAGCCACTGGCCATAGTCTGTGACTCCCTGGCCTTGCCCTTGTCCTGACAGGTCTCTCTCAATCTTTTTCTCAATTAAGCATGAGGAGGACGACAGAGGCGATCAAAGAATGCTACAGAGAGCTAGTTTGTAGAATCCAAGGGGCAGTGGAAGCAGGTAAAGTGACAGGCAAAAATTTTCTTCACCAACATCATTCCGAAGGTTGATTAATCATCTTATTAAGCCCTTGTGTCGTTAAACGTATCCAAGTGACGGTGATGTTAATAGCCCGCCTTGGCTTGGATTAAGTTGTACTTAAAGCTTGACTTGATTAACTGAAGTTTACGGTGATTGCCATATCCATTTGCATATGTTGTTCTTATTCTCTCTCACACCTCTCATAGCCAGAGGCCTGACGCTTGTGCCCAGCTCATGTTTTGAACACATATCTCTCGACACTGGCGCCCCTTTCGGTATTTCTTTATTGTATTCAAAGAGGAAATAAAAATTGTGATTTCCTACGAGCTGTCCTGCATAATCCGGCCTGCAATTTGCAAATGACTTTTTCTAGCCCAATTTCAACAGCATAACTATACTAGGACACTTCACAGATAGTATCTCCACGCAATAGATGACTTTCTCGATGCATTCAGACACTTTGCAAAACCTGGTGAGAATCTGCAGCACGCTGAATTCTCTGTTTTCTGCCTTGAAAATGTGCCAAATCACCTGTACAGCGGTCCCCTCGTGTCCTCGGACCTCTTGGGGTATTAGGGACCGTTTAGGGCCAAAACCCTAAGATTGCAAAAATACACAGTAGGCTGTATTTCCCTGTTTTGGGCTCCATTTTGCGAACTGATCGCATCCGTAGCAAGTCCTCGAGCTCCCGCACCTATAGGGCTACTTGTCCTTTGAATCGGACGAGATTTCTTGCTTGAAATATCTCCGAATTCACATGTACCTGTGGGGGATTAGCAACTAGCTAATCTAGTACCTGTGCAAGAGGCTTTGGTCATGGCAATCGTGTATGAACTCACACAACTGTACATAGGTCAAATGAAAATCCCTCTTGTGGGCCATCACATAACTGCACGGAGGGGAGAGAGAGAGAGCAGTGAATGATGTGCAAGGCTTAAGTTCTTGCACTTCACTGTACATAGAGGTTAGGCAAGCACACAGTAGCTTTGGTACCTGCAACAATCCGTCATATGGCTGAAAATGCAGCCGACATTTTGTTTTAATGCTTCTCTCTCTTAAGTTGGAAAATGCCTAAAAATGTGCCAAGTGGCACTCATGCATTAATTCCCCACTTTGGACCTTCTGGTCTAAAAATATCTCAACTGGTTGCTCAGTTGACTTAGCAGCAGAGTAATGAAATGTTCTTCTTGTCATTCCGGAGCTAATGATGCAAACAGATTTCATGGCCCACAATAGCAGTTTCCTAAACTTTAGGAGATGTTTCCATTGGAATCCCATTTGACCATCTATCCCCATTGGGACCGCATCGAAAAATGCAATGTGGCCCAGCTATCGGGTATTTTTCTTTGATAACCCCACCTTGGCATTGTGCCTTTATTGAGTTCACTTCCTAGTTAGTTGTATCCACCAACTTGCAAAGTGCAATGGGGGACCTACATGATCTTGAACTGAGCCTAAACATCTATACGAGTTCTAGTACCAACCAACTTCTCATCTACGGGTGAAACTACCATTCACATTGGCCATACAATGTCCTACTATTTGCAGCTTCAAAAAAAGGGTCTCAAAAATTAAACAAAAATCATTGGAAAGAAACCAACAACTAAAGTTGGCAGTTGCCACGTCCATGTGACATACCCCTCTCTTGAAATCGCAAACGTCCTCAATTGCATACCATAAATACACGCCACTAATGATCTTGTGTTGTTAGCACTCTTTTATCATCGCATGTATCTGCAAGAAAGGTCGTAACACATAGATACAAATGACTTAATGAGACCTGTATACTTTTGTCATTTCCATCTATGACACTGAATTCATATGTACATTTGATGTGCTAGCTCTATCATTACCCCTCCTTTGCACATGTTAGGTTGGGACATAAGTAGGTTCTAACCCAACGGCTTCAAGGTAAAGCTGCAATACATTTGGTGACTCTAAGAGTTCATGTTCTTCCATCCACTTTGCATCCATAGGTGGATAGTTCTTGAACTTGACAAAGTCGCGTCTTGCAATGTGTCCCTTAACTTTTGTATCCTTATGTGCCAAAGCTTGCTCAGGTATTAGGATCTCATCAAGTTCCTCAACTTCTGGCTGATCCTCATCTGGCATATCTTCTGGCACATCACCCACGAAGGGGTCTTAGAAGACTCACATGAAACACATTGTGAATCTTCCACGCATTAGGAAATTTCAACCTGTAAGCTACATCGTTGATCTTATCAAGCACTTGAAAAGGCCCATCGTAACCCATGCTGAGCTTAGGGAACAACCGTTCCTTGCCCTTCTTCTTCTTTAGTCTTGCCTTCTCAAACCTTAACAGAACCCAATCACCAGGTGACAACAGCAATTCACGGACGGTGACGATCAGCTCCCTTTTTCTGCTTTGCCAGAGTTTCTCCAAGGCAACGTTAATTTTCTTGTACATTTCATCCATGTTCTCAACATATCGATCTTCCTCAAAGATCTTGTCCTTTGTATGCAAAATGGAAGGAACTTTTTTGCCTCCTTCAACAATCTCAAAAGGTACCTTGCTAGTTGACAAATGCACCGTATTGTTGTATGCTTTGGACAACAAAATCAGCACCTAAGAGGTAGTGCTTCCAACTAGAAAGCGCATGAATCACGGCAAGAGCTCTTTCTCATAGACTTGCATAGTCTTCTCTGGCCCTTGCAAAATTCGGCTTTCATAAGCTACTACCCGTCCATCTTGCATGAGCACTGCTCCGATGCTACTGCCACATGCGTCCAACTGGACCACAAATTATTTTCTATGATCGGCAAAACAATTACTAGATTTGAAGTCAAGTTTTCCTTTAAGAGACTAAAATCTGAAATCTCTTATTGGGTCCATCTAAAAGTGACCTCTTTCTTTTGCAAAGCGTGAAGAGGTGATGCTATCTCTGCAAAATTCATGAGATAAACCTTTTATAGTCTGAACACAATCCCAAGAAGCTTTGAACCTCGTGCACAATCTTTAAGTCTGGCCATATCTTAAATGCTTCAACCTTTGCGGGATCCATTCTTATACCATCATTTGACACTATTGGCCAAAAAAGTGGATCTCTTCCAGGAAGAATTCACTTTTCTTAGGATTGACAAGTAACCTGTGACTGTGCTGCTCTTCGAACACAATGGTCAAGTGATTCCTATGCTCCTCTTTATTCTTTGAATAAACTATCATGTCATCAAAGAATGTTTCAACAAACTGTTGATGCGAGGGGAAAATCCGGTCCATTAGCCTATTGAACGTGGCAGGAGCATATGTTAGACCAAACGGAATCACTAGGAGCTCATAAAGAACAAATGTCATTCTGAACGCAGTCTTGTGCACATCCTCTGGCCTTATACGAATCTGATGGTACCCACTCTTAAGGTCTACCCTGCTGAAAATTGCAGCACCCTCTAAACAATCAAAAATATCATCAATCCCAGGAATAGGAAACCTATTCTTGATTGTATTCTTATTCAACACATGGTAATCAGTATACATGCGTCATGAGCATCCTTTTTCCATTCTAGTAGCACTAGGAAGCAGAAGGGTGAAGAACTAGGCTAGATTAGCCCCTTCTCTAATATCTCCTCAACCAGGCCCATAATCTCTTTCTCTTGCACCGTGATAACCCTATAGGGAGGTCTATTTGGTGGGCTACACCCTAGCACCAATTCTATCCGAGGGTCCTCGGGTCTCTCTAGCGGCAACTGCGACGATAATGAATAAAAAACCAGTCACTAAACTCTCACAAAAATTCTAACCTTTCTTTATCTAACACAGATAAATTTGATTGACAATTATATGAGACATCACGTGCCAAAATCAAGTACACAAAAAGATGATTCTTTATTAGAGAAGTGATAGCCGAATCAGATACAATAGGGACAAACTCCCCTTTGAGTTTTACATCCAACACATGAGTTTTGCCCCTATGCTGAAGGGTGATTGTCTTGCCGAAGGCATCCAACACGCCATGTACTCTGAACATCCATGGAATTCCAAGTAGCACATCGCACCCTTCCAAACGCATGATTTAAAATTCTTCTTTGTCTACATATGACTGAATATGCAGATGCAGCTTTCCAATAATGGGAGTAACACACTTTGAGTGGCCAGGACATGCCAACCTTGCCTCTGCCGTATACCCCATCTCTTCAGCTCTGATGCCCAGCTTCATAGCTAACTCTTGTGAGATAAAGTTTTCTTTGGCACCTGGATCAAAGAAGATGAGTGTCCTCCGATCTCTAACTTCACCCTATGCTCTGCATAACTTGTTGGTATCTGTACTGGGCCTATCACCCACCATATCTGGCACCAAACCTGCCGTGTGTTTAGCTTCTTACCTTTATGGTCCTCGTTATCATCTAAGTCAGCTGGTCTTTTCCTTTGTGAACAATTTGTAGCAAAGTGACCAGGCTGCTCGCATATAAACCATTTATTTTCAGCCATTAAGACCTTCTTTTTCTTGAGCGACTTACGCACAAAAGGCTTGCTTTTTTGTTTCTTTGCCTGCGATCCAGAAGTCCCGACTGAGTCCTTATCCTTGTTGACCTTTTTTGACCCATGTGATGCTTCAGGAGCCGTTTTCACAAAGGGCTTCTTCGCTGAATTTTTCTTATGCTACCCTCCTTTTTCATTGCTCTGAAACCCACTGTCCTCTCCTTTCAACAAGGCAAGACCAGTGTTAGCAACTTCCATGAGCTGGGTGAGGGTAGCCACTCTGTTCTTGGAACATTAGTCTCGAAGCCCTTTAGGCAGTCCACAATAGTACTTCTCTATCTGCTCTATCAATGGCACAAATCTGTAGGAGGTTACTAAGAGTAACGCTTTACAAAACCTTCGATTGTACTCTAGCAAGCTCTTACAAGTAGCCGAAGTAAGCTGGTGCCAATCTGTCATGACGTTCGCTTCAAATTCATTTGACAGCCAAGCAGATGCAAACATTTGCTTGAAGTAGACCCATGTGGCGGGTGCCTGTCCTTGCATTAACAATGCCTTCCACCATGTAAGTGCATTGTCTTTCAAGAAAGTGGAAAATTTCATGACCTTAGAGGCCTCTGTAAAATTCCCTCCTGCATAGGCTGTATCAAACTTTTGGAGGAAAGTAAGAGCCTTTGCCTTATCCTCAAATCCACTGAAAGTGCTAAACTTTACAGCTGCACCCCCTTCTTTGTAAGCTTTTGGATTTTGCAGGGCCCCCAAATTGGCATAAGAAATTGTCTGCAACATGGGCACTGTAGTAGGAATCATCGATGCATCTTGGCCATTGACATTTTGCGTCATAGGTGCCATATCTAGCTGCTTTCCAGAAAAACCAGCCATGCCCCTATGGCACCCCAGACTGGCCTTGGTTTCTCTGAAATCCTTGCTACATGCCGATGCTACCATACATGGGGTTTGGCATCATGCCTTGCATACCCCCAAACATTGTTCCTAAGATGTACGGTTGGCTTACAGGCGCATAAACAGCCATACTCTGGAACACAGATCCACCCTGAAATATCGAGGATGTACAGTGGGTAGTGGAAAAACTTGATGCATTGTCTGTTGGTAACCAGTTCCCTGTCCATTTAAGACAACATGCGGGCTCTGAAAGGTGGCAGGCTGAACTAGCAGAGCCTGTAAAATAGGCGTCCTAACCACCTGTTCAAGGACAGGAGGAACCTATTTTGAAGCCCCTGACTCCGCAACATGCGAGTGCTCCCTATCCTTCTAGGACGCATGAAATACTTGGGATTGAGCCTCAACAGGCTCTGTTCGCGGTGTAGGTTTCCTTATTTGCTGTGGCACTGGTAACGCTTGCAAGAACTCCATAAACCTTGGGTTCTGCACCAGCTGTAAAACACATTCATCGTGGCAACTAACTAAATCCTGAACGCATCATCCTCAAGTTTCCCACTCATAAGCCCTGCACTAAAGGAGCATTCACATTGGGAAAAGGTACAGACAACGGTGGCCATGAACTCTTGCCAACCTCGAACACCATAGGAATTTCCTGCCTATCCCCAAAGAGGAACACTCTTCCACAATGCCCTTCCCTTTGTCGGCCATAGTGTAATCCCGCGTTCCTGTACACTGTGTCTTTACCAAACCAACCGAGTCTCACTTCTTTGAGGAAAAAGTGATTCTGTCTTGGCAACGGAACCTTGAAACCGGCCCGTAGGGCGGTAGACGTAGGCTCTCACCTAAAACTTTGCGCTAGACTTTAGGACACAAAGAAACTTTGCAAAGAAAACCTGTAACAGGAATTGATACTTCAAATAGACATAGCTTGGAAGCTAGAGCGCTGCCAAGCAGACGCCGACACCTGTTGGCCCCGAAGACTAGCGTCCCTTTCGGTATTTCTTTATTGTATTCAAAGAGGGAATAAAATCTATGATTTTCTACGAGCTGTCTCGCATATTCCGGGCTGAAAATGACTGGTTCTGGCTCATTTCAGCAGCATAACTGTACTAGGATGCTTTACAGGCAGTATCCCCACACAATATATTACTTTTTGGATGCATTCGCACACTTTGCAAAACCTGGTGAGAATCTATAGCACGCTGAATTCTCTGTTTTTTGTCTTGAAAATGCACCAGATCACATGTACAGCAGTCCCCTCGTGTCCTCGGACCTTCTGGGGGAATTAGGGACCGTTTAGGGTCAAAACCCTAAACCTGGAAAAATACACAGCAGGATGTATTTCCTTGTTTTGGGCTCCGTTTTGCGAGCCAATCGCATCCGTAGCAAGTCCTCGAGCTCTCGCACCTATAGGGCTACTTTTCCTTTCCTTGTTTTGGGCTCCGTTTTGCGAGCCAATCGCATCCGTAGCAAGTCCTCGAGCTCTCGCACCTATAGGGCTACTTTTCCTTTGAATCGGATGAGATTTTTCGCATGAATTCTCTCCAAATTCACTTGTACCTGTGGGGGATTAGCAATTAGCTAATCCAATACCTGTGCAAGAGGCTCTTGCCTCGGCAATCGCGCATGAACCCACACAACTGTACATAGGTCAAATGAAAATCCCTCTTGTGGGGCATCTTATTACTGCACGGAGGGGAGAGAGAGAGCAGTGAATGTTGTGCAAGGCTTCAATTCTTGCAGTTCACTGTACATAGAGGGTAGGCAAGCACACAGTAGCTTTGGTACCTACAACAATCCACCACACGGCTGAAAATGCAGCCCACATTTTGTTTTAATGCTTCTCTCTCTCTCTCTCTCTCTCTCTCTCTCTCTCTCTCTCTCTCTCTCTCTCTCTCTCTCTCTCTCTCTCTCTCTCTCTCTCTCTCTCTCTCTCTCTCTCTCTCTCTCTCTCAAGTTGGAGAATGCCCAAAAATGTGCCAAGTGCCACTCATGCATTAATTCCCCGCTTTGGACCTTCCGGTCTAAAAATATATCAATCGGTTGTTGTTGAGTTGTCTTAGCAGCAGAGTAATGAAATGTTCCTCTTGTCATTCTGGAGCTAAAGACGTGAACAGATTTCATAGCCCGAAATAACAGTTTTCTAAATTTTAGGAGATGTTTCCATTGGACTCCCACTGGTCATTTGACCATCTATCCCCACTAGGACCGCATCCAAAAATGCAATGTGGCCCAGCTATCGGGTACTTTCCTTTGATAACCCCACCTTGGCATTGTGCCTTTATTGAGTTCACTTCCTAGTATCCACCAACTTGCTAAGTGTGATGGGGGACCTACATGATCTTGAACTGAGCCTAAACATCCTTTTACTATACGAGTTCCATGCCAACCAACTTCCTGTCTGCAAGTGAAACTACCGTTCACATTGGCCATACAATGTCTGACTATTTGCAACTTCAAAAAGAGGGTCTCAAAACTTTAAAAAAAATCATTGGAAAGAAACCAAAAACTAAAGTTAGCAGTTGCCACTCCCTCGTGCAATAGTTAACAGTTGTTGCCACATCCTCGTGACAGGATATGCCCAACAATGTGCTCTCATTTTTGGCACGCTCGGTGAGACCTCAACTGAAATCTCACTCCGTGTAGAGAGCAGAGTCAAGTCGAGGAGCTGCTGGGTTCAGCTCTCTACCTATCTTGGTCTATTGGGTTTGACTGTGCCGGCTTAGTCTTACTTCTAGACCTGTTGGTCTAGTCTCTCGTCTTGGTCTAGTCTCTTTGGTCCATGTCCAGGCAAGTGGTCTAGTCACTCGCCTTGGTCTAGTGTCTCTCGTCCAAGTCCAACCAAGTGGTCGAGTCTCGCTCGCCTTCGTCTAGTGGCGATTGGACCAGTTTCAACAAGTTAAAGGTCTTCATGCCCAAAGCTTGGGTGGGCTTTTAGTTATTACATGACACATACAAGGCAGTCAAAAGAGCGACAAAGCCCACTAAAAAGTCCTTTGAAGTATTACCATGAAAAGCGTCAACCCTTCATACCAAGTAAAAGTCCACCAGCCCCATTACCCCTACCTTCCCTTGCAGCTACCTCTAGTCCCTCAACCAGTTCTACACCTCCCCAGTCACCCCCATCAATAAACTTCTCATCCATTGTGTTACAGCAAGCTCCAGTGCAACATGCTCCTGCACAGATAGCCATGGAGGAGCTCAAAAGCGTTCTAGCTAAGGTGAATATTAAGGTGCCAACTTTCAAGGGTCTCTCCACAGAGGATGCTGACGACCATGCCTCGGAGGTTTGTTTCTCTCTGCAGAGGTTGTGGCCTTAACTGAGAAGATGCCTACTTAGTACTCTTCCCATCTACCTTGGATGGATTAGCAGACAAGCGGTACAATCAGTTTGCAGAGATCCACTTTACTACTTGGGCTACATTAAGACAACAATTTTGTGAAGCTTTCAGACCAGGCAGCTTCCAAGAAAAGGTTCTGGATGAGTTGGCCAACTTGCTGCTTCAGCCCAAAGAGACTTTTGCAGAACTCATGACCCGAACAAAGTCTCTGGTCGCCAAGCTTCCTCAGCAACCAGGTGAGTTTATGGTCAAGAAATGGGTAGAGAACGCTCTTCCAAAGACTTCTCAGCAAAAACGTAGAGAGAATCTCCGACCCAGCACCACTATGGAGGAGTTTGTTGCAGCTGCAACTAGGATAGAGGGGGCAAGGAAGCTGTTTACCGACTCTTCTTAGGTAGAGACTGCATATGTACTCTTGGAGAGTCCATCTGACCCTTTGACTTCTTTACGTAGGGAACTGGAAGCCTTAAAAGTACAACGCGCTCTTCAAGAGGAGAAATAAATCTCTCTTAGAAAGGAGAAGCCCCCACGTCATCATGAGGCTTTGGATCAAATCAAGATGGAGCTAGAAGAGCTTAGGTCTCAGCACAAGACTATGGCTATGGTATGGTGCAACTCATGTCGCTCTCCAGGACACGCTCCACAGGACTGTCCCCTTCGTGCTTATTGCCACTTCTACGAAAAGTCTAGACATGAAGACAAGGATTGCTACTATATCAAGGGATTGCAGGAGATACAACAAAGTCTCGCTCCTTATCTCCAACAAGGGCTAGCACCAACATCCAATATGGTTTCCCTTTATGGCCATCCAAATTACATGCCACCTTTGTTCAATACCCCTATTGTCCATGGTATGTCAAGTACTTTTCCATCTCAAAGTTTTTATCATACTCATGCTCCCTCAACCCCTCAGAGCTTCTACACCTCAGCTTCCAACTCCATGCAACAAGAGCAAAGACCACCTCGTCCCTCGTTTCATCCATCAAATCAGCCCATCTTATGCTATAGATGTGGAGAATATGGGCATTACCAAAGCAAGTGTCCTTTACCTGAAGGGTCTCCTCCTTGCCGTCGTTGTCCGGAGTCTAAGGACCACTACATTAAGGATTGTCCCAAGCAAAGGGCATCCTCATCTTCAGGCCCAACTCAGAACCAACAAGAATTCACATTCCCGAAGATCAATCTGATCGCAGTGAACACCATCCCTCAGCCATCACCTGCTACTCAGGCGATTAGGCCACAACAAGTGGGGGAGCCCGCTGGCGTCCTCACTCGAGCACAAAGAGTATCTCTTGGTCTCATCTTGCCAGCTTGTCCATCTCGTCCATCTCCAAGGCTTCCACAACCTGACCCAACTGACAAGCCCTTCATTGGGGCTAAGAGCAAGCCAGTCTCTATGCTATATGCCATTGATGGAGCCTTCTTAGAAGCAGTGGGCTGACTTGGAATAGGTCAAAGTTCCAAAGGAAGCCCATATTGAAGGAGCTAAGCCCACAGTGGAAGCAATTTTGAAGAACACCTTTCAACAAGTGTCTCTTTACGATATGCCCCGGCTAAATGCAACCCTCAAAAGTGACACCCTCTCAATCATTTAGTCTCTATACTTGGGTGCATGGCCTAGTGGTGGGCACCTCCTCGTATATGAGGAGACGTCACCTGCGTGCAAACCTTGACCCAAAACTCCCCTACATACGGAACCATGACACATTATCTCCGCTACATGTGCTCTCATTTTTGGCACGCTCCGTGAGACCTCAACTGAAATCTCACTCCGTGTAGAGAGCAGAGTCAAGTCGAGGAGCTGTTGGGTTCAGCTCTCTACCTATCTTGGTCTATTGGGTTTGACTATGCCGGCTTAGTCTTACTTCTAGACCTATTGGTCTAGTCTCTCGTCTTGGTCTAGTCTCTTTGGTCCATGTCCAGGCAAGTGGTCTAGTCACTCGCCTTGGTCTAGTGTCTCTCGTCCAAGTCCAACCAAGTGGTCGAGTCTCGCTCGCCTTCGTCTAGTGGCGATTGGACCAGTTTCAACAAGTTAAAGGTCTTCATGCCCAAAGCTTGGGTGGGCTTTTAGTTATTACATGACACATACAAGGCAGTCAAAAGAGCGACAAAGCCCACTAAAAAGTCCTTTGAAGTATTACCATGAAAAGCGTCAACCCTTCATGCCAAGTAAAAGTCCACCAGCCCCATTACCCCTACCTTCCCCTGCAGCTACCTCTAGTCCCTCAACCAGTTCTACACCTCCCCAGTCGCCCCCATCAATAAACTTCTCATCCATTGTGTTACAGCAAGCTCCAGTGCAACATGCTCCTTCACAGATAGCCATGGAGGAGCTCACAAGCGTTCTAGCTAAGGTGAATATTAAGTTTCCAACTTTCAAGGGTCTCTCCACAGAGGAAGCTGACGACCATGCCTCGGAGGTTTGTTTCTCTCTGCAGAGGTTGTGGCCTTAACTGAGAAGATGCCTACTTAGTACTCTTCCCATCTACCTTGGATGGATTAGCAGGCAAGCGGTACAATCAGTTTGCAGAGATCCACTTTACTACTTGGGCTATATTAAGACAACAATTTTGTGAAGCTTTCAGACCAGACAACTTCCAATTAGAAAAGGTTCTGGATGAGTTGGCCAACTTGCTGCTTCAGCCCAAAGAGACTTTTGCAGAACTCATGACCCGAACAAAGTCTCTGGTCGCCAAGCTTCCTCAGCAACCAGGTGAGTTTATGGTCAAGAAATGGGTAAAGAACGCTCTTCCAAAGACTTCTCAGCAAAAACTTAGAGAGAATCTCCGACCCGGCACCACTATGGAGGACTTTGTTGCAGCTGCAACTAGGATAGAGGGGGCAAGGAAGCTGTTTACCGACTCTTCTTAGGTAGAGACTGCATATGTACTCTTGGAGAGTCCATCTGACCCTTTGACTTCTTTACGTAGGGAACTGGAAGCCTTAAAAGTACAACGCGCTCTTCAAGAGGAGAAATCAATCTCTCTTAGACAGGAGAAGCGCCCACATCATCATGAGGCTTTGGATCAAATCAAGATGGAGCTAGAAGAGCTTAGGTCTCAGCACAAGACTATGGCTATGGTATGGTGCAACTCATGCCGCTCTCCAGGACACGCTCCACAGGACTGTCCCCTTCGTGCTTATTGCCACTTCTACGAAAAGTCTGGACATGAAGACAAGGATTGCTACTATATCAAGGGATTGCGGGAGATACAACAAAGTCTCGCTCCTTATCTCCAACAAGGGCTAGCACCAACATCCAATATGGTTTCCCTTTATGGCCATCCAAATTACATGCCACCTTTGCTCAATACCCCTACTGTCCAAGGTATGTCAAGTACTTTTCCATCTCAAAGTTTTTATCATACTCATGCTCCCTCAACCCCTCAGAGCTTCTACACCTTAGCTTCCAACTCCATGCAACAAGAGCAAAGACCACCTCGTCCCTCGTTTCGTCCATCAAATCAACCCATCTTATGCTATAGATGTGGAGAATATGGGCATTACCAAAGCAAGGGTCCTTTACCTGAAGGGTCTCCTCCTTGCCGTCGTTGTCCGGAGTCTAAGGACCACTACATTAAGGATTGTCCCAAGCAAAGGGCATCCTCATCTTCAGGCCCAACTCAGAACCAACAAGAATTCACATTCCTGAAGATCAATCTAATCGCAGTGAACACCATCCCTCAGCCATCACCTGCTACTCAGGCGATTAGGCCACAACAAGTGGGGGAGCCCGCTAGCGTCCTCACTCGAGCACAAAGAGTAGCTCTTGGTCTCATCTTGCCAACTTGTCCATCTCGTCCATCTCCAAGGCTTCCACAACCTGACCCAACAGACAAGCCCTTCATTGGGGCTAAGAGCAAGCCAGTCTCTATGCTATATGCCATTGATGGAGCCTTCTTAGAAGCAGTGGACTGACTTGGAATAGGTCAAAGTTCCAAAGGAAGCCCATATTGAAGGAGCTAAGCCCACAGTGGAAGCAATTTTGAAGAACACCTTTCAACAAGTGTCTCTTTACGATATGCCCCGGCTAAATGCAACCCTCAAAAGTGACACCCTCTCAATCATTTAGTCTCTATACTTGGGTGCATGGCCTAGTGGTGGGCACCTCCTCGTACCCGGGGGATTCATTATTACCTATGAGGAGACGTCACCTGCGTGCAAACCTTGACCCAAAACTCCCCTACATACGGAACCATGAATAAACCCCTATCTACAAAAATCATATAGCTTACATAAACCCCTACATACGGGTTTTCGAGCATTTGCAAAGTCCCCCCTACCTTACGTGTACTAACCCTATTTCCATCTTGAACGGAAAATAAACAATCCTTGACTAAATTTTGTCTATAGTGCTAGTCAACAAATACATGTCAACTACTATCTAAGATCCCCTCATGGGATTTTAAACATTGCAAACATAAATAAGCTTCTCATTAACGTGACCTGGTTGGAACAAGGGAGGCCAACCCCGACCCGAAGCAAATAGAAATCAGAACCAAACATGGTTCACATATCATAACTTAAAGCCGAATGGGTGGGGCTCTTAGTCATCACCAAGAGCTCTCTCGAGATGATGATGTCACCTCTGCCCCACAAGCCCACACCATGCCCCAAACCAAGCGCAAAGCACAATTGATGCATCCACAAAAAGTTACATGTATGCTGAAACACCGCACATATCAGAGCTAGGAATTCCAAGAGAGCCATGCACCTTTCAACAAGAGGGATCAAAATGCTAAGGGAAGCCACGAGCCAGAAGGGTGCTGCCACCACCAAATGGCGCTCCTGCATCACCACCCCCCAACCGAACAAGCAGGTGCCCCAGCCTAGGAGCAACCCTTGCCAATCTCTGCGTCTGTAGCTCGAGCAAAGCCCACCACACATCATCTCGAAAGCCCCTAGACAATCCACCAACATGCCCCCAACCCAACCTGCCATCGTTGGAGCTGTGTGTGTGTGTGTGTGTGTGTGTGTGTTGCTTTCTGCAGCAATGTACACAATTGTTATCCCCTCATTGTGTTAGAATCATTGTGAAAGTTTGAGTTCATTGTGACTCGTTGTGAAAGTTTTCAAGGCACATATGTACTTGTGTGAGATTTTCTCTACTCTTGAAATCTACAAAAAGGTAATAAAAAAAAGGGAAAATTACCAAAATACCCCTCTAATTTGTGGAAATTCCCAATATACCCCTCAAATTTCAAAAATTCCCAAAATACCCTTGTATCTATTTTCGTTGTATCTTCAAGATTTTCTAATCTTTGTTCTTGTTTGAGAATTGAGCTCGGTTTTTGAGTGCTTAGCATGTGAGTTTTTTCAAATTACCTCCCAAAAAAAAGGCAATTATGTCTAAAAATAATGAAGGAATTCATCTCCAAAGCCTACATAGCCAACTCAAATTTCAGTTTTAGCATCCTGTATGGTAGACAATCACCCTTCTTATGAAAAGCTACAAATTTTTTTGTTTTTCGAGAAATTTACTCTCACAACCAGGGGTAATTTGGGAATTTTGGAAAATTTCAAGGGCATTTTGGGAATTTATGACAAATTATGGGGGTACTTTGGAAATTTTTGAAATTTGAGGGGTGTATTGGGAATTTTCACAAATTAGAGGGGTATTTTGGTAATTTTCCTTTAAAAAAATGGAAATGGAAGTTAAAACCCTCCGTTTTGGTCCAAACTCTAAAACAAATGTAAACTTTGAGAAAGAAAGGCGGTTTAGTTTCTAGAAGAGAGTCTCTCTCTCTCTCTCTCTCTCTCCCCCCCCCCCCCCTCCCCATTAGCACCTTAAATCAAAGATATTTGAGCATTGCATCATTGAATCGCCCAGCAGCCTGCCCTTTGCACATTAGCCATGGGGTGCTCATAGTAACCTCCCCCGAGTTCAACACACAACATCACAGGTTCAAATAGCATTTCGCCATGTGTTCAAACTACGACACACAACCAGCCTACTCTCTCTCTCTCTCTCTCTCTCTCTCTTCAATCACTTGGCAGGGGCCTTGTTGAAGCTGCTTTCTGCGTTCAATTC
The DNA here is from genome assembly GCF_014529385.1 of Adiantum capillus-veneris. Taxonomy (NCBI): domain Eukaryota; kingdom Viridiplantae; phylum Streptophyta; class Polypodiopsida; order Polypodiales; family Pteridaceae; genus Adiantum; species Adiantum capillus-veneris. The sequence continues at coordinate 39,176,382 of NC_140957.1, forward strand.
TCAAAGTTTCAAGCCATATAATAACTCTTTCTCACACACACACACACACACACAGAGAGAGAGAGAGAGAGAGAGAGAGAGAGAGAGAGAGAGAGTGTCACACTAACCTTTTCTTGCATAGACCAGCTCCAATTTTTTGATTGGCTTCATGTTCGTTATAATCTTTGATAGAAAACATCAAGGAGAAAAATGAAGTGTTGAGTTACTGGCCCTCGAAAATAGAGACATGCAGAGAAGAAGGGCTGAAGTTTCGAAGCTGGCAAACGGTACTCCGAGGAGTGTTGTTGCTGGTGGGGCGAGTAAGTCGGGATTCGATGAAATGGAAGGTTGAGGAAAGCGGCTTTTTTTTTTTTTTTTTTTTGGCTAATGCTGCAATATTCCTCCTTGTCACGTCCCCCATTGTCTCTTCTGTGTGATCATTGATCCGCATGCTCCTTTAATCCTTTCATTTATACGTATGCGTTCACCTTTACCTCTAATTGTTTGATGCACATATGCTCCGAAACAGCTGAAGAGGGTGCTTAATATCCTGACAATTAGTGCCGTTCCACCAAAGCAATATGGTTGAATGAGGCCTTGCTTTGCTGAATTCTCTAAGGGGTTTGAAATTGTGTGTTGCTGTTAGAAACCTCAAGCAACTGCGGTGCTGCCTTCTCCTCGCCTCACAATCTTCTGCTTTGTTTTGATCTAATGCGACATGTACTGCTGCAGAATGTTGATGGAAATACGGCTATGAGGAAGTCTCATAAAGACTTGCAATAGCCCCTTGTGAAAGCCCGGAGGATAATTCAAAAATCATGCTACTACCCTTGCTCTTCTTTCTTTGCCTCGGCTTCCTCCCCCTCCTACCCCTCTTTTCCTCAGCAAAGGACGAAAGCATATTGTTAAGCATAAACAGCAAGCACATCAAAGCCAGGAAAACCTTCAAAAAACAATCTTGATGTTTCAAATCCAGCTGCCTTAGAGTCAAGAATTAGATGAAAACAAAATGTGCAAGGAAGCTACATGCTAGTGAAACATTGTGTGATTGCAAGATACTTTGACCTTGTACTTCTTTAATAGACACAGTAACTCGAATACATCATCATATCTTCAGTAGCACGTAACATGTGAAGCTGGTAGCCAGCCTGATAGAAAAACAAGAAGACATAATTGAAGCAGATGTTCTTCACATGGTAGAAGAATGATCAACAGTGACAACCCAGGTCTTGCAAGTCTGATCCCTCAACAAACACCTGAAAACCAATGAAGACCTGCTAAGATTAGGCATTCGCATTGCAGGCTTCTCCATTGCCAGCAACTCCCACTCAAAATGTACGAACCTGCCCTACCATAGCTGCAACAAAGCTTGATGAAGATCTTTCTAATTGAAGAAACACGTGTGCATGTATAGAAGATGTAGAACCAGAAAAATCTCTCTGCTTCAACCATTAGAAGAACAACAAAATCGACATAGTAGCAACCCTAGAATGAAAAACAAAGCTTTAAGGGAAAAGAGACATGACCAGTCTCATCTTATCTGAGATGAAGAGGCAAAAGATTCCACCAAAACCAACATGATAAACACAGGTACATGGGTGTCCACACTACTTCGGGGCAGTCTTAGGAGAAGTAACCAGATTTGTCGCGAGTGTAGCAAGCATTTCCACCTCCACCTCTGCCTCCATCTCCTGAACCACCATAGCCGCCTCCACTGCCCGCTACCTGGGTGCAAGATGCCACATATATTGGTTTGTTGTTAAAGCAATGCCTACAAGTCTACATCTTTATGGTGCATGCACAATTATCTTTGTTACTTCCAATCTGAACCTCTAACCAATGAGCAATCGCTCTTTCAAGTTCCTTACACAGCATCTTGGGTACTCTAGAGTCCAATGTTCTACACCATGAAAAGATTGCTAGTTCCTCTATCTCTTGACTCTTTCTTCTCCAAGCTTTGTCTTCTTCTTGGTGTATGACATTGCTCTCTCTCTCTCTCTCTCTCTCTCTCTCTCTCTCTCTCTCTCTCTCTCTCTCTCTCTCTCTCTCTCTCTCTCTCTCTCTCTCTCTCTCTCTCTCTCTCTTTTCACATTGCTTTCTCTCTCTAAATCTTCCTTGACATAAAGATCCTCCCTTGGCCTGCGCTCATGTAGGTCTTCATCATTACAAAATATGATGTGTGCCGAACATTCTAACTAAATAAGAGGGCGGCCATTGCGGAAAACGTGGAAGGAGAGTCTTAAATCTATCGAACAATGGCATCATCACTATCTGTTGGCATAACTTGTCCACCATGCTACCACTATCATCAAGGGCTCCTCAACACAGAAAAGATCCTACTCAAATGAGTTGCATCCCTCTCCCCGTACCTCCCCAAAACAACCTCACAGAAGCAAAAATTTCATAAGAATGCTTGGTGAATCTTCTTAGTACCAGCAAGTCACAAATTGTCAAGGCAAACCTCACCTTCTGCGTGGAACCTCACCTTCTACTCCACGCAGAAGGTGAGGTTCACCTGGATAGTAGAAGGTTCTTGATGCGGTATGTCCATTGATGCGTAGATTTATACCATCTGATTTATGGTGCCACTATCCATTGATGACAATGGCAATGAGGTATTGATAGGCGCAAGGAAGGAGGGAACTATAAGAGGGAGGATGGAGTGGTGAGAGAGCCTAGAGAGCACGCACCTAGGAGGGGCACAGAGCTCACAGGGGACGAGTGCAGCAACCTTAGTTAGGAGATACATAAGAGGGAATCTTTCAAATATCTAACATGTAAGTCAACTTGGTGATACAGAAGTGTATCCCTTGACTTACCCCCCCCCCCCCCCGCAATCATTGATCATGCCATTGGTGTTGTTGTTGAGTTTCCAGACAAAGATGAAGAAGAGAAAAATACTTGGATGATGTGCAAGAAAACAATGATGAATAAAATGAGGGTGCAAATGTGGAGACAAAGGCTATCCAGATGGTGGTATTGATGATGATTTTGTTGAAGAGGCTAATGAGGGTATGCATGTCCAAGATATTGATGCATGGTGGCTACATAAAAAAATATTAGTCAAGTTTATGGTAACATCGACCTCAACAAAGCTAGGAGTTTGTTGGAGAAGTCTTAAAGATGTTAGCTAAGGGAGACAATAGGGAGATACCATATCTTTCCATTGGTATAGTTGTCCTAGTTTCCTAGTGGAGTCACTTAACTCTTTGGAATAACAAGGACGACACCCTCATGTATAAGATTATTTAATTGTCTTGTTAGGGCATGTGAATATCCCCCCCCCCCCCCCCCGCAGGGCAACTCCCCCCTCCTCCCTTATGCATATGGTATGAGCATGAAATAATGGGGGGCTACCCCTATTGTATACGCTTATGTCTAACCTCTAAAAACCCGCCTCTTGTACACTCATGTGATACCATGGTGAATACATAGTGAATCCCATGGGTCCCCATACAACCCTCAGAGTCTTACATGATTTCATATCCAGCCACTGCTCTCGCCAGCTACAAAAGTCATCGTCTCATTGTATCTATTCATGGGCATAAATTCTCCGGCGTCATAGTGGATGGTGGATTTGGGATCAATCTGATGCCAGAGTTCACTATGTTGGCTTTAGGTCTGCAGCCTACCCGCCCTGCTCCATTCACTGTTACATTTGCAGACCAGAGGACAGTCTATCCAATAGGCATAGTAGACAAGGTGCCTCTAAAGGTACAACACTTCACCTTTAGCTTGGATTTTGTGGTGGTCAGTCTTCTCCATTTGGAGGGAGGATTTCCTTTGCTTATTGGTAGACCATGGTTGAGGCACACTAAGACACTTCATGATTGGGAAAACGCCGCCATGTGGATACATACTCCTAGTTCCCCCATGCAACCAATTTGATTGGAATGAGGCATGGATCCATTTGTTCATCATAGCTCTTTGTCTGTACAGTCCAACCCCGACCTCGAGCAACCGGTCCCACCTGACGGGTCTGACAAAGACCTATTGTAGTGGTTGGAAGCTACCACATCAATGCCGTGCTATGTGGTCTCTATTCAAGCCTTGCCTGTGGGATACACCTTCTTTCTCGGATCCTCAAGCAGAAACCAGTGACCCAAGTCATCCAGAAGAAAGTGTGTCGATCCCAGAAGCAAGTGTGTTAGTCCCTATTGATCATGCTTCAAGTGTTCCCCTGATGGAAGTCGTCAGCCTTGGTGAACCTATAACACATAATAGAAGAGGAAAGAAATCTCCTCTGCATGAGTTCGCCAATGTTCCACCTCTCCCCAACACCCCCTGGGCTTGACGCCCTGCCCACTACAAAGCACTTTCTTATGTCTAAAGACTTGCCCTTTGAGGAGCTTCCACCAGGATGGTTACAAGAGGAGTATGCGGAGTTTCCAATCGATCAAACACCAGCCCATGATGTCTTGAAGCTCCAAGAGGCAACTTAAGCTTCATCTTCTGAGGCACCCTCTCCAGCTACACCTCCTAACCCGGTCAAAGAGGTCAACCTGGGTGACCCTGACAACCCTCATAATATCCTCTTAGCCGCTTGGTCATGGGAGCATCCCGCGCTACTTGATCAAGTAGTCTCTTTCATGCACTTTTAAAGATGTTTTTGCTTCGTCCTACAAGGATTTGAAAGGGATCCCATCAGAATTGGTTTTCCATACTATCCCTCTGGTTGAAGGGACTAAGCCGGTCAGAGGCCGAGCTTACAAGCTCAACGCGAAGTATGTAAAAGTTGTCAAGTTAGAGCTAGAAAAAATGCAAGAAGCAGGGATCATTGTACTTGTGGAGCACTTTGAGTGGTTATCACCTATGGTGATAGCACCTAAGAAGTAATCCAATAAAATCCGTGTCTGCGTCGATTATCGCGCTCTGAACAAGGTAACTATCCCATACGGTTTTTCCACACCCTTCACTAAGCGGGTGCTCGAAGATGTAGCAGGGCATGTATTGTACAGTTTCATGGATGGGTTCAATGGATACAATCAGTTGGGCATCCATCCAGGTGATCAGATCAAAACGGCTTTTGTGACTCCCTGGGGTATTTTCATCTACACCAAAATGTGATTTGGGTTGAAAAATACTCCACCTTCCTTCAATCGCACAGTATATCTCATATTTTTTCCCTTGCTTATGGATCATCTTCGCATCCTCATGGATGATTTTTCAACCTTCTCGGATGCTCAGTGTTCAACTCCAGTGGAGAATCTACAGGACCACCTTGCTCAACTCTCTGCTATCTTCCTCAGGTGCAGAGAGGCATGCTTGAAGCTCAATCCGAACAAATGTATTTTTTGGTCACTGAAGGCACACTTCTAGGCCATGTGGTGTCTGCTAAAGGTTTAGCGCCTGACCCAGAGAAGATAGTGGCCATCTTGAAGTTACCTCCTCCCATCAACCCAAAAAGTGTTTAATGCTTTGTAGTCCACATAGGTTATCATCGAAGGTTTCTATGCATGTATGCACAGGTGGCTCAACCATTGACCCGACTCACTAGTGCTAAAGTCCCCTTTCAATGGTCCAAACCTCAGGTTGAAGCATTTGTATACCTCAAAAAGCGCCTCACTGAAGCACCTATTCTAGTGGCTCCTGATTGGTCTCTCCCTTTTCATGTGCATACTAATGCCAGTCAACTGGTTGTGGGTGATGTGCTGACTCGGACTACTAAGGAGTACAACCTGGATCGCCCGGTTCACTATGCAAGTCGCATGCTCACCAAAGCAGAGTGCAATTATAGCACCACAGAAAGGGAAGGGTTGACTATTGTGTATGCTCTATAAAAATTTTGCCATTATTTATTAGGGGTCCACTTCACAATTTTGCCATTATTTATTAGGGGTCCACTTCAAAATTATTATTGATCACCATGCACTGTGCTATCTGCTTAATAAGCCGCAATTTGCAGGTCGAGTATGGTGGTAGCTATTCTTATTTCAAGAGTTTGATTTTGAGGTGGTACTTAGACCCAGCAAACATCATGTCCTTGCTGACCACCTCTCTCACATTCACACAGGTGAAGAAGCAATAGGGGTTGCATATGACTTTCCAGATAGCAGTCTCTTTAAGGTGGATACCACTCTGGAATTGTGCAGCGATGTCTTGCATTTGCTATCTACTAGTCTATACCCTGAGAATGCATCTCCATTGTAGAAGAGAAGATTGCTTTTGAAGTCTAGGCCATTCACTCTGATAGGAGGCCAGCTCTACAAGTCAGGACTAGATGCCTCCCCTCATGAGGTTGAGAATATTCTGGAAGATGCCCATAGTGGTCCAATTGGTGGCCATCACCATGATCAAATCACCACCCAGAAGATTCTACAGTGTGGTCTATAGTGGCCCTATGTTTTTTGGGATGCAATTGCCTATGTGAAAGTATGTGATGTGTGTCAGTGTTGTGGACCTAAAGGAAGCAAACAACCCAACCATCCTCTACAGGTCTCTATGGCATGGCTGTCCTTTGAGAGATGGGGCATAGATTTTGTGGGTCCAATTGCTCCTCTGGCCCAACCAAGTAGCCAGAAGTATCTGCTAGTGGCTACAGATTATGCAACCAAGTGGGTAGAGGTACTAGCGCCAATTGATTGCATTGGAAATACTGTAGCCAAGTTTCTCTATGAAATTATTTTGTGCAGGTTTGGATGTCCAATAGAGATCACCAATGATAGGGGCGGTCACTCTGTTAATGAAATGATTTCAACCTTGCTTGCCAACTACAAGATTTTTCATCGTAAGTCTTGTTCTTATTACCCTAGAATAGCACCCTTCAAGTTCAACTCAGAATCTCCGCGAGTAGGCAGTCTGTGTGCTAATGGGGGTTTGGGTTCTGCCTCTATCTCTTGTCTCGCCCTATTGGAAGAAAGCCGCCGTTTGGCTTCTCAGGCTCTTGAAGTAGAGCAACTTCGTCACAAGGCGTGGCATGATCGCCATCTCAAAAAGCCAAAAATTATGCAAGGATCACTCGTGCTACTGTATGAAGCGAGATACCAAAAAAAAGCAACGAAGTTGGTTCCAGCTTGGCAAGGACCGTTCATAGTACAAGAAATTTTACGACAGGGGACAATACAGTTACTAACTCTGGAAGGTGTTTCTTTACCGCTGGTAAATGGCTCCAGGATCAAACGCTACCACCTCTCCCCATAAACCATTCTTCATACCTTGGCAATCTCTCCTCACTAGTACTTAACTTGCAGCATGTCATTCAATCTAGCAGTAGATGAGGTGTGTTTCCTACCAACCTGCTTAGTAACACTTCACCTCACCATTGTCTTCATCATAGTCCTTGCCTCACTTTCTCCTAGCCCACTATTTCAACATCGTTCGTCCATTTGTCTTGTGCCCTGCAAGTTTTTCACTTGATTACGCTCTGGTTAATAGATGTAATGTGTTCTCTAATGCAACACTCTCCCTTTGAGATATGGATTTGTACAAGCAGTGGCATTGCGGTCTCTATTTGTTTATTTGAGTACTTCTCTCTTTTTCATAAAGCCTCTCATCTGATTTACCACTTCCCTTCTAGATGTCCCTTTTTAAGGATTATGCCCAGCCGTTGTCGTACTGTTCTTTTCCAGATGATGGTCTTTAATTCGCACGCGATTTCAGTATCTGTTTGTTTCCCTGTGCACTTAGCAGTGTTTATTCGCCAACTGTTGTACCATCCCATCTATCTCTCTCAGATATTCCATTCCCACGTTCAAACGGATATTCACTACTCTCCTCCTCCTCCTCCTCCTCTCCTCCACTCAACTCAATGTCATCCTTTCCTCCCCTCAACTCAACTCAACTGGGGTTTTCTAGTGTGCTTAGGCTACTTATTTTTTCACCATGCATTGCTTTACCAGTGCAATGTCTAGGTAGGGAAATCTTACAAATTATAGAGCATATCTTCTTAGTTATTCACATGTGAACTCTTGACTGAAAGCCTTTCAATCTTCCCTATCTAACTTCATGGGCATATATTTGCATGCAAGCCCTTTCAATCTTCTTATCTAACTTCCTTACTCGGCACTAATTTTTCCAAGGACCCTACCCTATCCACTAGCCCTCACCCAACCCTACCCTAACCCCCTTCGCCTCTACCCTATCCCCTCGCCCCTCACCTAACCCCCTCACCCCTACCTTATCAACTCACCCCCTCGCCCCTACCCTTTCCCCTCGCCCCTCACCTAACCCCCCTTGCCTCTACCCTATTCCCTCGCCCCTCACCTAACCCCCTTGCCCCTACCCTATCAACTCACCCCCCTCGCCCCTACCCTTTCCCTCGCCCCTCACCTAACCGCCTCGCCCCTACCCTATCAACTCGTCCCCCTAGCCCCTACCCTATTCTCGCCCCCTCGCCCCTACCGTTTCCACTCGCCCTCACCACCCCCTTGCCCCTACCCTATCACTACCCCCCCCCCCCCCCCCCCCCCCCCCCCCCCCCCCCCCCCCCCCCCCCCCCCCCCCCCCCGCCTCTACCATATTCCCTTGCCCCTACCCTATCAACTTGCCCCCCTCGCCTCTACCCTATTTCCTTGCCCCTACCCAAACCCCTCGCCCCTACCCCTTCCCCTTCCCCTTCCCCTTCCAATTGCCCCTCTCGAGAACCCTCTCCCTTGCCCTTTCCAACTCTCTCGCCACTGCCCCAACCCATCAACCCTACCCTCTCCAATCGCTCCTACCCTAACCCATTAGCCCCTACCCAATTTTCCTCGCCCATATCCGTAACCCCTTCGCCATCAATGGAAGGTCCCCCACGCAACAATCAGCAGATATGCCTTTTTCTTTTTCTTTTTTTCCATCGCCCGTACACACCAAGGCGTCACTTCCTATGAGAGCCCTCTCTCTTCGATTGAATTGATATGGCAGGTACCAAAAAGCCAATTGTGGCTGCAGAATCAAGGAGTGATGACGACTCAGAAAATAGTAGCAAAGGCCTCAAAGACATCACTTCAAGTGACCCCAGTGATGAAAGTTACAACGCCTTAGCAAGAGACATAAGTGAGCATGAAGAGGCCTCAATGAAGCTTGCGCTCTAACATGACTCTAATGTGATGGACAACATAAATTAAAAACTAGATGGAGATGAGGTGATAGAGGAGGTTCTAGACTTTCATCTACTCCATTTGCATGCAATGGTGATAAAGGGTCATCAATTTCTTTTTGTCAAGTGACATTTTCAAAGACTGTTGGACTTCGATAGTATAAGCAAAATTCTTAATTATTTTATGCTCCAGCCTTTAGTATGGAGCTTTGGAAATTGTGGGATTTATGCTCTTTTTATTTTTTTGTATATCATGCAAAGCGACAATGATGGATTTCCATTTTGTATTCTTCTTATTCATTGGTGGTGGGGGAGGAGGTGATTGTTGTTTCCATACAAGGATATAGTTCTTGTACTTTTTTCTTTACTCTATAGGACTGTCCGTTCTTCTGTGGTTTGAGTTGTATTCTTCTTCCTCTTTTAAACTTTCTTTGGCATGGTCACTAAGGGTCTGGTCTTGCATACCCTCTTTGTAAAAAGTCTACTTATCTAAGAAAATGAGGTCACTTGGAAAGAGATTCAAAAGAATGTGTTGCGTTCGAGACTTGTTGGGTCCATCAAAGTATGGGGGTTTTTTTTGCACCATGATCAAGTTACATGCCTCATTTTTGGAGAAAAAAATTGGAGTTTTCCATGCGAGGCCATGTTCCGGGGGTAGATCATGGCCAAATAAGGTGTCTTTTGCACTAAAGAACCGCGTCGGGGGGTGTTTCGGGATGTAAGGGGTCTGTACCAAGCTCCGTGCACCACGGCACACAAAATCCCTGTTTGAACTGCAGATTATGGCCAAATCAAGCATCTTTTGCACCAAAGAACCGCGTCGGGGGGTGATTCGGGACCGGAGGGGTCCGAACCAAGCTCTGTGCACCACGGCGCGCAAAAGGTTAAAGAGGCCTTTTGTGTACCATCGCGCCTGCACGGAGCTTGGTCCGGACCCCTTCGGTCCCGAAACACCCCCCGGCCCGGTTCTTTGGTACAAAAGATGCTTGATTCAGCCATAATCTACAGTTCAAATAGGGATTTTGTGTGTCGTGGCGCACGCAACTTGGTACAGACCCCTCGGGTCTCGAAACACCCCCCCGACGCGGTTCTTTGGTGCAAAAGATGCCTGATTTGGCCATAATCTACCCCCGAAACATGGCCTTGCATGGAAAACGCCTAGTTTCTGACCACAATCCGGCCAATATATTTCGGCCCAAGAGAATATTTTGGCAAACAATGATTTTTCTCATGTACAATGGATTGTGCTCATTATGGGATCTTAAAAATGTGTTTTTATAAAATAAGAATTACAAGGGTAAAACAAGCTCCATACTTAACGCATTTCCATGTCCATCTTTAATAGAATAATTTGTCAAATCGTAAGAATTTTCACTATCATTAATGTAGATTAGATATTTCTTAAGTTGGCTCAAACTTTTTTGAAAATTCCATTTTAGGTATGTAGTATAGTTGTGAAGCTTCTGCGATATCTCAATAAAGATTGATGGAATCCAATATTCATTTAGGCGCAGTAATAAATTGCAACCTATTGCATAACTTATATTTTTTAAATTCCATTTTTTGGGTCCTTTGAAATCAAATAAAAGTCTTATTAAAACTATACTTCCATGAATAAAAGTGTTTTTAACGTATTAAAACTATACTTCCATTAATATTTCATATTGTATATGGAAGTTATGGTTAGATTATCAAAATCTACCATGACCTGAGTGGTCTAAGCCACTAACTTGATCCAAGGAAATTTTGTGCATATGTCCTAAAGTCCACCACTTACCCCACCATTCTAGCATTTGGTCAAAGATTCATTAAGTTTTAAGTACTTACTTGAACTTCCAAATAAGAGGCCCTCCTATATCCCATTCTCTTCCTAATTTCTATAAAGGCTAATTGTACTATTAGCAACTATATGTTTCATGTTCACATTTCAGATTTAGATGTCCTTTATTTAGAAATATGAATAATGAGCTTTCCTTTGTTTTATGGTGCCTTGTGACCATCCTTTCACCAGCCACTATTGATATCCAATTATGTACAAAAACATGTCAACAACAAACATTCTTGGCTAACTTGGTTCTCGACACAAATTTTTTGTGGGGGCCTAGAAAATGAGGGAAACAATAGTATTTCAAGACAAGTGCATGCAATTAACCTGAATGACAACATAAAGTAACTTCAAAACAATGACAAAGTTCACTGCAAGTAAAGAGATGACACAATAAGATGGTAAAGGTTGTATTGCATTAGTTAATTACATGAGCCCACTGGCTTAGCATATGAGCTTTGTACTTAAGTGTTCCGTACATGAGAACAAGGCTAGGCTCTCTCTCTCACACTACCACTCTATTGCTCTGCCTTTTGGCCCCTTCGTCTTGCCTTCCATTTGCAGCACCTTTCTTTGCAGCTGTAAGTTTAGCAGACACTTTCAACCGATTCTTGGTTGTTGAGATTTGGTTCCACACTTGAATGTCCATCTTGGCTTGGTTGGTTCTTGGTATGCAATTGAGCCACAAAGTGACCAATTATATCTCCCTAGGGCTTGACTATTCAAATATTGCAGGCATAAAATTCCACGTTATTAACTTTTGCGATACACCTTCTGCAGACACATAAATATACAATATCAGAAGCTAAATACAATGTGATTTTCTTAAATCCATAGCTAAGTTCGATTGCAATATAAACATTCAAAACTTTACCTCTTCCTAGAGCAAGTATTTGAACATTGTTGAATTTAGACCAACCCATATTGTGGCCTACATTGCTGAAATGCGTTGGAGTCAAGTTTTCCAACCATTGACAAGCTTTCAAATAAATCTTTTGGAGGCAATAGTACCAGTTCTCAATGTTGTTGAATATAAGAGAATCTCCTAAAACAAGAGATGATTAATAAAGAATCCTTCTAATTTCAAAGAAAAAAGAGCTCTAATAATTCATCCATGGAAAAAATACAATAACCACACATGCTTTGCAGGAATTGACACTACCTTAAGATCCTTTGCCAACATTGAAAACTTGTGACCCTTCATAAGCCTTACATACACCCCTTGCATTCTGCTACATTGGCACCATGTATAGTAGATCTCTACTGCATTGTAGTCCTTTTCCAGGTAGCTATGAGCAAGTACACTCTTGCTAGAAATTACTTGCATAGTACATAGTTCACACACACACATACACACAGTAAAGAAGGAGATGTTGCAGCAACTGTGAAAAATATTTTGAAAAAAGATATGGAGCTAGAGTAGGAAATTTGATGTTGCACGTCAAGAAAGAGGTTATGGAACTCAAAAGAGAGATGCAAGCTTGGGAAGAGACTGAAAGTGGACTGGGAACCTAGAAGTTGGAGCTATGGAGATAGAAGTTGCAGATCTAGAATGAGATGTTGGAGCTATAGAGAAAGAGGTTGCAGATTTAAAAGAGAAGATGTTGGAGCTATGGAGAAAGAGGTTGCAGATCTGGAAGGAAATGTTGGAACTATGGAGAAAGAGGTTGCAGATCTATAAAGAGATGTTGTAGCTATGGAGAAAGAGGTTGCAGGTTTAGAAGGAGATGTTGTAGCTATGGAGGAAGAGGTTGCAAATCTAGAAGGAGATGTTACAGAGGTAGAATGATGTGTGGTAGGCTACTTTACAAAAAGATGGCCTAGCATGAGAAGAGGAGAAGAGAGCGATGTCAGGGCCTTTAGAGAGAGAGTGGCGATAAAGATTACAGATCTGCACTTTTCAGCAGCTGAGGAGAGAGAGCTTGGGAAACTTTTGGAGGGAAAAAACAAGAAGAGAGAGAAGACAAAGAGGGGACAAGAGAGGGAAACTTTTAATATTTGAAAATTGAAAAGGTGCTTTTGGGGAGAGAGTAACTCCAACCAGACCTAGTAAAATCTACATATATTCTCCAAGAAAATAAGCAAAAGTATTTTTATAAAGGCATATCTATGCTATCTACCCCACCCACTACAACAAAAATAGGTGTTATCGACGCATATATCGACGCTGCCCGTCGCTATGCGCGTCGATATACGTGTCGCTGTGAAACCAGTCGCTATTAGTGACGCGCATAGCGACGCATATAGCGACGACCATAGCAGAAAATTTTCTTCTTGGGCAGAGGGCAGGTAGCCTGGCCTGTGCCCAATTAAAAGATGGACACAGCCACAGCCAGACTTCCTGCCCTCTGCCCAAGAAAGCGAGCAGCACCAAAATATCAACCATGCTCCCGCGCGCAGAATTTCGGCAGAGTTCCCTTTGTTTTTACATAAACTTTTCAAAAAAAACCATATCATGTATACGCCTCCTACATGCTATCCATGTAGGATCTCACATGAGATTTAAGGCCAACGAAAGACAACCGTACCAACTGAAAAGCATAGCCATAACTTAAAAGCATAACCATAACGAACCATAACCATAACCGGCTATAACCATAACTTTGATCAAAACCATAATGCAGATAACCATAACCATAAACAAAATTAACAATAACCATAAGCATAACCAAAAAGAGAAACAATAACTGTCTATACAATGACAATGACAATAATCATAACCATAAGGGAAACAATAACTATCTGAACACTAACTGTTTGTACAAAAAAGAGACACAGAAGCGTGTCTGTGTCTCACAAAGCATATAGATGAAATCTGGTCCACTAATGACTAGGTGTCGCAACCTGCACATAGGACAACTCACAAAATTAGTATTGATATTACTTCACATATACTGACTTACTAAATCAACTCACACATATTAACGTCTCACCTCAAGCGATCAGCGAGACTGTAAGGCCTCCCAGTCTACAGGCTCTCCTGAAGCTTCAAGATCATTCAGTACTTCATAGATACCTCTGCGATATCCATCTGACTCCTCCTCGAGTGATGGAGCTCGATGCATCGCAAGATTCTGCGTATATACAAAAATCAAAGTAATAAGAATACATGATTCATCGCGTTTTAAAAAACGCCATAGTTAAGATTGGATTAGAAACTCACAAACTCATAGCGAAAGGTGTCGAAGCCTCCGCTGCCAAGATGAGATGTCCCCCTAGTCATCTGTCGTACCTGCGCGGCCTCACGCTGCTGTCTGAACCGCGTGGCTGCTGTCCGCTCATCCTCCCTGATCTGCAGCCACGTCTCGTGTGGGATGCCCGAAGGCTTCGGCGAGCCGGTCCTGAAAGCCTTTCGAGCTGCATCTCGTCGATGTTTGATGGTGTCCCGTGCAACACCCTTGATCCACCGCGCCGAAACAACGGAAGAACACGGAGCAGGCTGGTACTCTCTCAGGATGGTCTCCACTATGTAAGTGACTTTTTCCTTGTCTTGTTGATCCCAAGACGTCAAAATGCTGGTCGAAAACTGCAGCTCCACGAGCTGGCGAATCCGCTGTCGCATCTCGGTCTCGACTCTATCCATGTCAACAGAACCATCTCCCCGTACAGTATAGAGCTTGGAGGCACTAGGATCGTGTGCCCCCCAAGGTGTCCGAGGTGTGCCAAGAGGTGTGTCGAGAGGTGTGCCTGGGTAAGACGGGGGTCGTGAGCGAGGAGGGGTCGAAGCATCTGTGGACCCTCCTCCACAGCAACCACCACCTCCACCTGACAATCGCCGAGATCGGTGAGTGTGCCTATGCTGCGGAGATGAGGACGTACCCGCCTCTGCCCCACCCCTAGGTGTCGAAGCGGCTGTGATGGGAGAAGAAGGCGTCGTACCCATAGGCGTCCCGAACCCCGTAGGCGTCCCCCCCTTAGGCGTCGGTCCCTCGGGTGTGAAGCCCGGAGGCGTAGTACCCGTGCCTCTGGCTACCCAGTACTGAGAAGCCTCTGCCATCTAAGCAGGCGTCATCCGTGTAACGAAGCCCATGAATGCATCTGCACTCATGGAAGCGGGATCTGGAATCTCGTCTGCCATACTAAAGTCCTACACAAAGAAAGTAAAATAAAGCGCCAGAACACAGTTGTTTAAATTAACTTTAAGCTTAATTTTAAATCAAAGTCTTCACACAAACACTTACAGGCCTAGGCCTCGACGAGTGAGGCATCATCGATAAGATCTTGCACCGTATCATCGTCTATCTCTAATTGCAAACATAACTCTGTCCCAACTCGTTCTGGCAGATTGTCTTCATCCATTGCATCTTCATCTACAAGTGTCAATTCTGCCTCGTCTGCGTCATCCCTCGTATATCTGTCAGCTTCCTCTGCCATACCTTCGTCCATCTCATCTAATGTCACAGTAGTATGGACGTCGTCTGACTGACTTTCCTCCAGGAGATCTTGCCCTTCAAATACTTATTTATTTCTTGGATCAACCTGAACCACAAACCACCATTGTCACTCTCGAGGGTCCGGTACAAAGACCACTTGCTCACAATGTTCGGGGAGAGCAAATTTGTCGACATAAGAAGTCCATGGATCCTTGCATGCTGTTGTCCTACTGGTTCAACCGCATCTGCTATGTCGATCCCATGCCATAACTCCTGGAGCTCGTCAACTAGTGGAGCTAGATAAACATCCATGTTTTTTGCCTTGAACTTACCAGGTACAATCAAGCTTAAAATCAAATGACCCTTCTTGATAGCAAGCCACGGCGGGAGGTTGTAATTGATAAGGCACACAGGCCAAGTGCTCCATGACGAGCTTCTCAAGCCAAATGGATTGACTCCATCCATTGCCATGCCCAAACGCAAATTGCGTGGTTCACTCTTAAACTGTGGCCAGGTATCTTCAATGTGCCTCCAAGCCTTCGAATCAGCGGGCACCCTAAATGTTGCGTCAGTGGATCTATTCGTAGAATGCCACCGCATCAAATTTGCAATGGAACCACAACGAAACATGCTTTTTATCCTAGGAATAATAGGGAAATGCCGCAACACTTTAGCTGGAACTGTCTCACCAACTGCATCTTGTTTGTAGCGCATTGCTTTGCACTTAGGACACGACAAACAATCTGCGAATTCATTGCGAAAAAGAATGCAATCATTTGGACATGCATGAATCTTGTTGTAGTCCAAGCCAACTGAGGTCAGAAGTTGCTATGCGTCTGGCCTAGAGGGGGGCATTTCATTGCCAGCCGGGAGAAGTTGCTCCCGCAATAACCTGTTTAAGCCACATTAAATCAAAAAGCTCTCCGAGCACATCACCGTTGCAATCGAAAAATCTCTTTTGTAAATTACGTACCTAAACAAAGCAGTGACGCTTGCATCTGACCACCCATACACTGACTGAAGATTCAAAAACGCCAGACAAGTATGAAGCACGAATATTTTGGCGCCTTCATAGATTGGTTGACGTGCCAACTTCTTCAACATGTCTTCAGGAGATAGGCGCACGGCTTTCCGGTGCTGCTTCATTCGCGTTCTCCTCGCTTGTCTGGAAGAAGGCATCCAGCATCTCCTCCATGTCGTCGTCTTCTGTCTTTAAGCCCTTTTTTGCTTCCATCCGTGGCTCTATATTGGTCGGACCTTCACGCATAATCTTCTCTCTCTCTCTCTCTCTCTCTCTCTCTCTCTCTCTCTCTCTCTCTCTCTCTCTCTCTCTCTCTCAGATGTAGGTGCTATGTCACGGAAATCAATGCCCGTTCCGTAGGAGTCGTATCGCAGATTTTGTACGGTTTCTCTAGCAAACTCTCCGTACTTGTGCACATGCTCATTACATATCCTACGCTTGTGCAGGATTTGATACTTGCAGAGCGTGCACGAGCATGCAATCTTTTCCTCCATGTTAGTTGATGACGTTGCCATCTACAATGATTATGAATGTTGTTTTAATATATATATATATATATATATATATACTCCTCACAATGTAAAATACCTTGCATTCTCTAGTCTTGCCCAATCTCCGTACACCTCGGTCTAGAGGTGTACGGAGATCAGAACCACCGGGTCAAAATCTTGTCTTTATTGGTCAAATCCTATATGGGTAGACATATACGTGCACTCCCAGGTCTACATGGCAATGCATGTAGCATACAAAACCCCTTTGCCTCTTTTAGTTCCATAGTTTCTTCTCTGTCTACGAACCCACCTGCCTCCATTCCGAGGTAGCCTGTCAGAGAAAGCTTTCCAATGCCGCACTTGATGAAAGCACAAGCCATGGAAGTTCTCAGCCCAATGAAAGTTTTCTACCTGATTGTAAACCGGACGGGGCCTCCATGTCCAAGCCAGAAGATAATGTGGAGATGGATGAGCAACTTGAGAAAGATTCAGAAGCCTTGCATGGTTCTTGCTCAGAAAAGCGATCTCGATCTCTCTTTCTCTCTCGATCTCACTCTCGCTATCTCTCTTTCTCTCTCTATTTCCTTATTTTCCTATCTCTCTCTCTGTCTCGCTCTTCACTTACCTACCTCTCTCTCTCTCTCTCTCTCTCTCTCTCTCTCTCTCTATATATATATATATATATATATATATAACTCTCTTTCTCTATCTCTCTATTTCCTATCTCTCTCTCTCTCTCTCTCTCTCTCTCTCTCTCTCTCTACTTCCCTATCTCTCTACTGATCGAACGAGCGACTGAGCTAGGGAGATCTAGACGTCCACGACTGCGAAGGATTACACAACATCGACAGAGGCTGCATCAGAGGATCTAGCTAGGTCACTTTGGCTCGACATGCATAACGCCCGGTCAGACTACTGACCATGGAGGAGATTGATGAGATCCGCCAGCGACAGCTGCTGGATCTCCTATGATCTACCTATCCCAGCTAGCTGGTTTAACCGTTTAGTCCATACCTAGCAGTTTAGGATTCCATAATATTTTATTTTGTCATCTTCTTACTCTGACTTTGTAACAGATCCATCACATTGTAACTTTCTTGTCTCATGTCTCATAGGTCACTTTGGCCTTTCGAAGACGTTAATATAACATTTCATTTCATTTCTCTCTTTAATTATTTTTCTTTAATTTTAATTTCCTAAGCATACATTAATTCTCTCTCTCTCTCTCTCTCTCTCTCTCTCTCTCTCTCTCTCTCTCTCTCTCTCTCTCTTTGATTACCTACACACACACACACACACACACATTCTCTCTCTCTCTCTCTCTCTCTCTCTCTCTCTCTCTCTCTCTCTCTCTCTCTCTCTCTCTCTCTTTCCTACACACACACACACACTTCTCTCTCATAGGTCACTTTGGCCTTTCGAAGACGTTAATATAACATTTCATTTCATTTCTCTCTTTAATTATTTTTCTTTAATTTTAATTTCCTAAACATACATTAATTCTCTCTCTCTCTCTCTCTCTCTCTCTCTCTCTCTCTCTCCTACACACACACACACCGCTCTCTCTCTCTCTCTCTCTCTCTCTCTCTCTCTCTCTCTCTCTCTCTTTCCTACACACACACACACACACGATGTAGAGAGAGAGAGAGAGGGGTTGGGGGGGGGGGGGGGGGGGGGTGGGGCATAATACCTGCGCAGCAAGTGGTGGCCAAGATTTGAGCAGAGCGCAGGCGAAAATGGCCCCTGCAGCTCGCAGGTCTCGCTTTTTTCCCTCAATTTTTTTGCGTCGCTATAGGCGTCGATATACGCGTGGGAAGTAAAGCCTTTCCACGCGTATATCGACGTACATTAAGACATGTATATCGACGCCCGCTAATTTCGTCAATATACGCGCGTCGATATCTCCATGTTGTGTTGTAGTGATCATTCTAGCCTTTGGTCAAAGCTTGATTAACTTTTAAATATTTTCTTAAATTGCCAAATAAAGAGGCCCTCCTATACCCCATTTCCTTCCTAATGAGGAGCTTTTTGTTTGGAATGTCGTCTCTTGGAGTGCATTGATTGCGGGGTATGCCCAACAGGGTTGGGGGCCAGGATCCAAGAAGCTCTGGGCTGTTTTCAAGAGATGCAATGCATCTTAAGACATGTGGCATTACGCAAGATGCTGCAATAAGAAAATGAATTCATGATGATATTTTATGACAAGGGCTCTTAAAAAAAGACGTCACGCTTTAAAATTCCTTGGTTGGCATGTATGCCAAATACATCAAAAAGCTCAAAAAGGTTCTTGACGAGCTTCCTGTCTGGAAAGTCATCTCTTAGAATGCATTGATTGCAAGTTGTTTTAGCAGATGCAAAACTAGGGCATTCTCCAGATGTAATCGCCTGTGCTTGCATCTTGAAGGCATGTGGCCCTACGTCGGACTCCAATATGGGCAAATGATGATATTGAAATTTCTTGGTTACTTCGTTAGCGTAGTGTCCGTTTTCCTCTCCTTGGCCCCTCAACAGCCCACGTGGCTCCAGCTAATCTCGCTAAAAACGTGGGCCTGTAAAGCTCTAAAAAAAAACGACCTCCTGCCAAACAGTTCGCAGGTTCAAGTTCTCTCTCTCTCTCTCTCTCCTTATCCACAATTGCTTCGTAGGTTCAGGTTCTCCCTTTACCTTCAAACAGTTCACAGGTTTAGGTTCTCTCTCTCTCTCTCTCTCTCTCTCTCCTTCCTCTCCCTTATCCACAATTGCTTCGCAAGTTCAGGTTCTCCCTTTACCTTCAAGTTTGGCAAGTAACTTGGCCTTTATTGGGGTCTCTTCATACGAAGGCAAAGTGAAAAATAGAGCTACACCAGTCAACTTACCTGTGAAGGTGATAGTGTCTGAGGCCATCTTATCAGAAGGGATGGTTCTGTTCTCTATTATTTTGAACAAGCCTTTAAAAGCAAGCGAGTCAACATTAGTGGATGTTTACACAGTCTTTACACATCTTTTGAAACCTTTTCCAGAAGAAATTACTCAGTCAGATGTACAGCCTGTGCTTTATTATGACAGTGTGTATGTTCTGTCTCCTTATCCTGTAAAAGTACAGACAACCTCCTTCAAACTGCCTAGCAATCCACGGATTGAGTCTTACACAAAGGTTAACCCAGTAAAGCTAGCAGATGCTGAAATAAAATATGGTCCTTATGAAAATATTCCAGCATTTTCTTCTCTACCCATCACTGTACATTATGAGAACAACCAGCCATTTGCTGTTGTGGAAGAGTTGGTGCAGGAGATAGAAATCTCTAACTGGGGCAATATTTATGTAATTGAAAACTATCAACTTACTCATGGTGGAGCTAAGCATAAGGGTGGTTTTTCAAGGCTCGACTTTCAGGCTAGACCAGGAATAAGTGGGAGGGCATCCCTTCGTGGCTTGCAGGCTCGCCTTCCTCCACGAGCTCATTCTGTCTACTATAGAGATGAGATTGGCAATGTTTCAACATCACATCTGCGTCTTGACAAGGACAAGACAGAGCTTCTATTTGAGCCAAGGTACCCCTTGTTGGGAGGCTGGCATGTGACTTTTACTATTGGTTATGGAGTTTCTTTACAGGACTTTGTTTTTCGAGCAACTGATGGGCAAAGATACCTGAGATTTCCTTTTGGATGCCCTATTCAAGATGCTGTTGTAAAGAAACTTGTTATGACGGTGGTGCTACCAGAAGGGTCGAAAGAACCTTTTGTTCAGATTCCATTTACTGTAGAGGAATCAAATGAGGTCAAGTATAGCTATCTTGACAGTGTTGGAAGAACTGTTGTCGTTTTGACAAAAAAGAACGTAGTGCAGGAGCATAATGTTTTCTTCGAGATATACTTTAAGTTCAACCCAATGGCAATGCTGGTTGAACCACTGATGCTCGTTACTGGATTTTTTCTTTTTTTCATTGCCTACGTTGCGTATGCTTGGCTAGACTTTTCTATATCAAAATCCTCAACTTCATACCAGGCTCGCATTCAGCGTGCAGAGCTTATCGATGTCGTCGGTCAGACTGCACTTATAGCAGGATATGCCCGACATGGGCAGGTTCACGAAGCTCTAGGCTGTTTTCATCGCTTGCGAAGCGAGGGCCTCTCTCCGGATGCAGTCACCTATGCTTGTGCCTTGAAGGCATGCGGTATTATTCAAGACGTGGATCTGGGTAAACAAATTCATGATGAGATTGCTAGTCAGAGGTTGTTGGAGAAGAATGTTGTGATTGGCAATGCGTTGGTATACATGTATGCTAATTGTGGTGTATTTTGGAAAGCACAACAAGTTCTGGAGGAGCTTCCCAACCGAGATGTCATCTCTTGGACTGCATTAATTGCAATATATGCCCAACAAGGCCAGGGCCAGGAAGCTTTGAATTGTTTCCATTGTGTCGCTGTTGATTGTTTCACTTTGATTTGGGTCTGCAATGCAGTCTTGAAGAGTTAGTTTTGTTGGGACATTGTGAAATAGAATGCCTGGAATGTCGTAAAAAGAGGCTGGGATGCACATGTTCTGGGAGAAGCTCCTAACAAGTTCAAGAGTGGTACAGAAGCTCTTATGCAATTGAAGGCAGATAATCCAAAATTCAATGACCAATACTGTCCTCCAAAATTGCAAACTTGATGGTTTGTAGTATTTGGTAGACATTTTATTGGGCGTCATGAACACGTTCATATTTGTGATGAATTAGATTGGAAAGAATTCTCCTTCAAATTTTGAAACTGCTTCTCAAATTTTCAGCCATGACCTATACCTACATACATTCCGCTCCAGCCATAGCGTGGGCTCTCCACTGTCTCGTCACATAATCCTTGAGTATTGAGAGTCACTTATACATATAGTTCATCACATGTATCTTTTGGTCCCATACATCAATTTACCACCCAAAACGATAAAAAAAAGTCACGTGTACCTTTGGTCCTACGGGTCATATTTGTCCATCCAGGACGATAATAAAAAATATACCCCTCTCTCTCTCTCTCTCTCCGCCCCCGCCCTCGCCCCCCCCCCCCCCAAAGTTTTTGTCTTCTAGAGGTTCTTATTTTCTCCTACCCTCACTCAGACTCTGTGGCTAACGAAGCACTCTAGTTGGCATGTATGCCAAATACTTCAAAAAGCTCAAAAAGGTTCTTGACGAGCTTCCTGACCGGAATGTCATCTCTTAGAATGCATCGATTGCGAGCTGTTTTTAGCAGATGCAAAACCAGGGCATTCTCCAGATGTAATCACCTTGCTTGCATCTTGAAGGCAAGTGGCCCTACGTCGGACTCCAATATGGGCAATGATGATGTATTGTGAGATAGGGGCTCCCATGATCGGCATGTATGCCAGATGCGGTGTGCTTCATAAAGCAAAGCACAAAAGGTTCTTGAGGAACTTCCTTCGTTGAATGTTGAGTCTAAGAATGCACTGTTGCGAGATATGCTAAATACGAGCGGACCAGGATTCTACGGGCTGTTTTCAGCTAATAAGAAGTGAGTGCATCTCTCCAATGGTTTAGGAGCACCAGCCTTACAGTGCTGCCCCAAGTAAACAAAAGCACCGCCATCAGCCGTGCTGTCATTGAAAAAAGGAAATACTCCGATCTTTCCCCTTTGGTGAGGTCCCGGCTCGTCTATACAAGAGTTGTCATGGCGACTTACGGACTTCAGTGGTGGAGCAAAGGCTCAATTGAATCCTATCTTCGCGAGCAGCTCTCACGGTCTTGGGCTGCAAGGAGGCTGGGTCAACCCGAGTCTACTGCACAGCAACAATGTGCTGTAGATTTTGTGTTTCTGAGTTGCAAACTGGAGCTGTCGGTGACTGTCTCTCTCTCAAGGGAGGAAGTTGCACGCAATCTGGAAGAGACTTACCAACGGTGCCAAGCAGATCTTGGCTATTGTTTCACCCCTGTATCCGTGCCACGGCCATTTGATGGCTCTCCACACAATCTGGTTGTTAACAAGCGGCAACTAGTGCAATATATGAAAGCCATCTGTTACATATCCTCTGTCGGACATACAAGAAGCACACTTAATTCAATTGTCCTATGTAAAGACACTCAATTTTGATGAATGATGACACCGACGTTTGTGGGATCCCCTTACTAGTTGTTGTTGGGGTCTATAGGACCCAGCCTGCCTCCACCACCTGTGGTACATTGTGTTTTTCGGATGCACGCGACATTGCACAAGCAATTGAGAAGGAAATGGCTAGGTATGCATCCTCACCGAAGTCGAGCATTGAACACATGATTGAGTGTGTGGCTAGGCTCTTTTATGGGATGATCATTGTTCATCCTTTTACATATGGTAATGGCAGAGTCTACCAGTGTTGATAGCTGCAGCTCTTGCCCTTTCCCATGCTCATGCATAACAAACACAAGAAGTATTGCCTCCACTACATGGATGTCATTAAGCATGCTTCTGAGCATGGCAAGGTATACCGTTTGCAATGCTTAATTCTCAAATGTTTGCTCGTCTGGTGGTTGAAGCTGGTTGCAGCACAATGAGGTTTCCATGTGCACTTTTTCTTGAATGTCTGCTCTTCTGGTGGCTGAAGCTGCTTGCAGCACAGTGAAGTTTCCATGTGCACTCCAAGGTATTCAGATGAAGTACGAATCTATCTGAGAGAGAAGTATCCAACAGGAACATTCCCAGTAGAGTGCCTTGAATGTTGACTCCACTCCTCTGGTGGCTGAAGCTGGTTGCAGCACACAATGAAGATGAATCGCTAGGGCGAGAGCCAGTGGGCAGAGGAGCAACATCGAGGCTCTTGTGGCAGTTGGATAAGGGATGGCTTGGGCTCATGCAAGGGCTTTAAGTTTTTTGAGGCTACATGCATCCAATGGGGGTAATTGGGACATGATGGGTGAACAAAAGGCCTGTGGCACAGGTTGAGCCTAGACCGTCCCAGATGGAGAGAGATGGTCTTGGGGCAGAGACTATATTGGATAAGGTAACAAAGACCTGATGTGGTCCCTTCAAGAGGCGTGAGCAGTGATAGCGAGGGGGTGAGGAAAGTGCCAAAAGCTCAGAAAGGCAACTACTTCACAAATCTGGCACTCCGAAAGCTTTTTGTGCCAACACTTTTGAAAATAGTCAGCCAAAAAGTTTATCGGCCGCCCCGAGTGATTTGCAGCGAAAATCCCGCTGCGTTTTCTGCCGCGTTTTGCGGGCTGCCACGGCAGCCTTTGTTCTGCTCCTCTGGTCAAAGCTCATCCTCTTCCTCTTTCAGTCCATAGGGTCATGCCATGTCACAAAAAGAAAATCTTGTACCTCATTCTAATAGCTTGGGCTAAGAGACCTTCTCCTGGATTGCGAATGTTTTTAATCCTTGTAGTAGTTGGTGTAGTTTCTGGCTTCTTATGCTTGTCCGAGGTTGAGACAAATGATTGAAGCCACTGAAATGTGATTCCTTATGAGAACAGTCATGGTTGTATTTGAAGTTTGGTAGCCTAGTTTATCAATGAGATTTACTACATGTCTTGATGGTGTAAGGAAAGGTCATTGGCTGACCTTTCCCTTCACTCCAAGCGACTCATGGCGACCGACGGATGCCGGGAGCCATGGGGAGCGTCGATTGCATAGAAAGGTCGGCCAATGACCTTTCCCGACCGTCAAGTGTCGGGAAGAGGGGGCAGTCAAAACTGTAGTTTCAAGAATTGGCGCCGTGCAAGTGGTGATGTGGACCTTGCTCAATCAAGCAGTTGTTGCCATCAAACATTCTCAACCACCTGTTCCATTCCCAGCATTGACTTGTCAGCACCAGGATGACTCAGCGGCTCAACCTCAACATTACGTGCATTGATAATGACAGCTCTGCTCATTCTATGTCTGTGTTGACATGCCAAGCATCAAACGGTGCCTTTTGAACTGTGCTGACAGGTCAAACCCTCCTGATGAAATATTGAGATTCTCCCCCCCCCAACTCCCGACCTTGACGGGGAGAGTGGGCAGAGTTTATTGGAATAGGTTATGTAGGGGGTTTGTTATTAATGCTGAGCCTGCAAAAAGATTCTGATGATCCTTTATGTTGCAACTCTTATGTAGCCCCAAAGGTGGATCATTCTCTGTTTTCTGTGCTTTCAGAAAATTTTGAAATAAAAGTTACATGTGCTTACATAGTCCATTCTGAGTGGCGTCCACTACAAATATAGGTGGTTAGCTGGGCCGCAGATAATATCTTTCAGAATTAAGCATTGGAAGTGGTTTACACATATGTTGAATTAGTAATCAGAGTTGAGTTTGATGAAGTTGGCATCGGCCACATAGTACATGATCTTTCATTATATACTGGTTGGCAAAAAGAGGTCTCAGAGTTCAATTGTATTGTCAGATGTGATACAGAAACTACTCATGTTAAAAAGCGTGCTTTGCTTATGGCCATTCCTATTTATGTTCTGACAATCAAGTCTATGAGGGGGGAAAATGACGACACAAGCTCAGAGGCTCCTGCTCCAAACCCAGACTCTGGGCCACCTCTGATACATCATCCTCGAGAAGCAGCAACTACTGCAATATATGAAAGCCGTGTGCTACATATCCTCTATCGGACATACAAGAAGCACACTTAATTCAGTTGTCCTATGTATGACACTCAATTTTGCTGAATGATGCCACCGACGTCTGTGGGATCCCCTTACCAGTTGTTGTTGGGGTCTATAGAACCCACCTTGCCTCCACCACCTGTGATACATTGTGTTTTTCGGATGCACAAGCAGTTGAGAAGGAAATAGCTAGGTATGTCTCCTCATCGAAGTCGAGCATTGAACAAATGATTGAGTGTGTGCCTAGGCTCTTTTATGGGATGCTCATCGCTCATCCTTTTACAGATGGCAATGGCAGAGTCTGCCGGCTGTTGATAGCGGCAGTTCTTGCCCTTTCCCATGCTCATGCATAATGGACACAAGAAGTATTGCATGCACTACATGGATGTCACTAAGCATGCTTTTGAGCATGGCAAGGTGGAGTGTTTGCAATGCTTAATTCTCAAATGTTTGCTCGTCTGGTGGCTGAAGCTGGTTGCAGCACAATGAGGTTTCCATGTGCACTTTTTCTTCAATGTCTGCTCTTTTGGTGGCTGAAGCTGCTTGCAGCCCAGTGAAGTTTCCATGTGCACTCCAAGGTAATCAGATGAAGTACGAATCTATCTGAGAGAGAAGTATCCAACAGGAGCATTCCCAGTAGAGTGCCTTGAATGTCCACTCCACTCCTTTGGTGGCTGAAGCTAGTTGCAGTACACAGTGAAGATGAATCGTTAGGGCGAGAGCTAGTGGGCAGAGGAGCGACATCGAGGGCTCTTGGCTTGGGCTCATGCAGGGGCTTTAAGCTGTTTGGGGCTACAAGCATCCAATGGGGGCAATTGGGACATGATGGGTGAACAAAAGGCCTGTGGCACAAGCTGAGCCTAGACTGTCTCAGATGGAGAGAGATGGTCATGGGGCAAAGACTATATTGGATAAGGTAACAAAGATCTGATGTGGTCCCTTCAAGAGGCATGGGCAGTGATAGCGAGGGGTTGAGGAAAGTGCCAAAAGCTCAGAAAGGCAACTAGTTCACAAATCTGGCACTCGGAAAGCTTTGTGTGCCAACACTTTTGAAAATAGTCAGCCAAAAAGCTCATCAGCTGCCACGAGTGATTTGCAGCGAAAATCCCGCTGCATTTTTTGCCGCGTTTTGCAGGCTGCCACGGCAGCCTTTGTTCTGCTCCTCTGGTCAAGCTCAAGCTCGGCTCATCCTCTTCCTCTTCCGGTCCATAGGGTCATGCCATGTCACAAAAAGAAAATCTTGTCCCTCATTCTAATAGCTTGGGCTAAGAGACCTTCTCCTGGATTGCGAATGTTTTTAATCCTTGTAGTAGTTGGTGTAGTTTCTGGCTTCTTATGCTTGTCTGAGGTTGAGACGAAAGCCACTGAAATGTGATTCCTTATGAGAACAGTCATGGTTCTATTTGAAGTTTGGTAGCCTAGTTTATCAATGAAATTTACTACATGTCTTGATGGTGTAGGGAAAGGTCATTGGCTGACCTTTCCCTTTAATCCAAGCGAATCATGGCGACCGACGGATGCCGGGAGCCATGGATTGCAGGGAAAGGTCAGCCAATGACCTTTCCCAACCGTCAAGTGTCGGGAAGAGGGGGCAGCCAAAACTGTAGTTTCAAGAAGCAGCCCCGTGCAAGTCGTGATGTGGACCTTGCTCAATCAAGTAGTTGTTGCCATCAAACATTATCAGCACTGACTTGTCGGGCACCTATTCCATTCCCAGCGCTGACTTGTCAGCACCAGGATGACTCAACGGCTCAGCCTCAACATTACGTGCATTGATAATGACAGCTCTGCTCATTCTATGCTTGTGCTGACATGCCAAGCATCAAACGGTGCCTTAGAGCAGTACGACAGGTCAAACCTTGCTGATGAAATATTGAGATTCCCCATCCCCCAACTCCCGAACTTGATGGATGGGGAGAGAGCAAATATTTTTGGGACCAGAGTGGACAGAGTTTATCGGAATGGTTATGTAGGGGGTTTGTAATCAATGCTGATCCCGCAAAAAGATTCTGATGATCCTTTATGTTGCAACTCTAATGTAGCCCCAAAGGTGGATCATTCTCTGTTTTCTGTGCTTCCCGATAATATCTTTCAGAATTAAGCATTGGAAGTGGTTTACACATATGTTAAATTAGTAATCAGAGTTGAGTTCGATGAAGTTGGCATCGGCCACATAGTACATGATCTTTCATTATATACTGGTTTGCAAAAAGAGGCCTCAGAGTTCAATTGTAATGTCAGATGTAATACAGCAACTGCTCATGTTAAAAAGCGTGCTTTGCTTATGGCCATTCCTATTCATGTTCTGACAATCGAGTCTATGAGCGGGGAAAATGACGACACAAGCTCAGAGGCTCCTGCTCCAAACCCAGACTCTGGGCCACCTCTGATACATCATCCTCAAGGTAATGCTGGCAGACTGGGTCGGAAGCTGCAGGCTGGACATACAAAGAGGAGTAGCAGCAATGAACTTGGAGCACCTTTATCAAGGAAAGATCAAGTAAGAGAGAAATGTCAAATAAGCAATGGAGAAACGGCTTGTGCAATAATCCTCTTGCAAATTGTGTTGTGTGTAATGCATAGTGAGCAATGTATATAATCAGAACATACTCACTTTGCAAGATATATGCTTCAAAGAAGGGGACCACTGTTGGTTTCCTTGTGAACCTCTCTATTATGAATGCAGCATTCTTGTTCTCTCTGAGCAAACAATGTGCAAAGGTTGCATTGACCACCACGAGATATACTCATCTCTAAGCAATGAATTCCCCAAAGAGGTATGTGTGCTGCTGGAGAAATATTTGCCTTGAAATAAAGACTCACTATAGACTTTTGTTTTCGAGCTTCGATGGCACAACCATTTATCCTAGACCTGCTGCTATCGGCGCCACAATACTACTGGTGCTGGTTGAGCTAGTATCACATGTGGACTCCACAGCATCCTTCCAAATTTGGATCTCTCCTGTGACCTTGGACTCTTTGAGCTGTTTGATGAGAGGGGCAAGGTTATGTCATTATCATCCTGATTCCTCATGTGAGCGGCATATCCGACTTTAAGGCAGATGTTTATAGAGTAAAAATAGAACAGTTAGGTGAATGTTGAGGACATGTCTAGAGATTATGCCCTCTTGATATCTTGAAATTATGATATATTTTATCTTAAAATCTGTTTACGTTCTGTTGACCTCAAAAGATTGATCCTTTTCAAGTGTTGTATGGAGACAAGAGTGTCTTACTCCATTAAAATGGTCAGACCCCCTAATATGAGTTCAAGCATTCACAGATATGTTGGACCGTATACGCCAAGACATAAAGACTGCTCAAGATAGACAGAAAAGTTACGCTGAGCTTAAACGGCATCATGAAGTAGACATGGCTCAAACATAATTTTGATTTGATCCTAACCTTTTTTCATGCGTAGCTATTTTTCTGATTGGCTAAATCCCTTTGCTATAATTCACATTTTTGAAGGCAAAAACCCAACTTAGAGCAAGCCATTACACAGCTCGATATAGGTAAAGATCTATAAGAAACTCAGCAAACTAGGGGTGCAGACCCAGAAACTGACGTGTCCATTGTGTGGGCACTTCCCACGACCCACAGTGATACGAAATTCCGAGAAGACCTCGAACGTTCCGGACTTGCCAGAGAGCGAGCTTTAGGAAACAATGGAAGTAGAGTCCAACATGAATATGGTGGAACAAGGGGGAAGGGGATATTCACGGGTTCCGCTCTCGGAGCTTCCATCAAGTGACAGTAAGGAGAAGAGTAGTGCTGATCAATGTGGGTACTACTACAAGATGAGGGATGTCAAACTTTAGTTAAAAGTGATAGCAACGTTTGCACCTAAGACAACAAAAAGTGTGAGATTTATTGCAATTGTGATCACAATTACTTGACCTTGTTATAAAGGAAATTTAAACAATTGATCAAAGAGCATCATGAAGGATAAATGCATTATCAAGGCTCACATTCTACACTTTAAGTTGGTAGTCCTACATCTAGTGAGACACAAGCTATCCTACAATAGCTTCTTGATCAACCTTTAGGTATTATATATAAATGTGCGAGTGAGAGGGTGTATGTATCTTCTTCCTTAAAAGAAAACCGTTGTGGTGAGTTATTGTGTTTGTGCAAGAGAAAAACCTTATTGAAAATTCACTATCTTAACATTCATGTAGATTACTCAATGGATACAAACCTCAAAAATAAGGGATGCACAACCAAAAGATAATCATGAGAAGATATCCCCCTCCTCTTTGTTAGGATGGGGAACTCTTGTTAGGGTCAAGTTTAGGATTCTAGTGTCGGAGGCAATATTGTCAAGTGTTTGTTAAAATACTTGAGAAGAGATGTAAAATATGACAATTTCTTGATTTTGTAATAGACTCTTTCTTGGTGAACTCTCTCTTTATATGGTGAAAGTCTCTTTATATGGTGAAAGTACTGTCATTTTGAAGAACTTGTTCTATTTTCTTAAAAGAGAAACTTGAAAAGATAAGATTTCAACGACAAATTTATAATATCAATTAATAAGAAATGAGTATCTTAATAGTTACACATAGTACAAGATTAGCACATCCTTATGCAATGTATGGAGTATTGATTGAAAGAGTTTGTGTGGTATTGTCTTGCTTGTCAAATACCACTATTGCAACATTGACACAAATTATCAGATTATTGGAGTAAAGTGCATGCATAAAGTTTAGCAACTCATATTACGGAAGCAAGATTTATGTTTTTAAGATTTCAATTGACACATATTACCATTGAGCCTCTAAAGTGGCGAAAAATAGTTGGTTCGCCTTTTGAAGTACTTTTGTGATGGATGTGCATGTAAATGGTAGACCAGCTTCTCATTATTGATGTAGCATTAACCCAATGATGCCACAATCCAATGAGAGATGTTTGCTTTGATTTCCACAGTTTTGTTATGAGGTATGAGCAAAAGCGAAGCAAAGGTTAAATTATCCCTGAGAAAATATATTGTAACATAAACATAGAGCATTGGCAACACCCGCAAGATCTTTGCAGAGATTACAAGTAACCAGGCATCAGCAATTCTTGTTAGAAATTTGAGTGGTGCAATTCTTTGTGCCACACAAAAGCAAAGGCATGTAACGAGAGCAATAATTTTCCATTTTCCAAGATTTTTCAATGGTTCCCATGCAACAAAGGTAAATATATGCTTTTCCATATTAAACACTTGGCACATCAGGTGGGCAATTCTGGCGATGACTGTGACAAACTCACTCAAACATGCATTATCGTTTGGGATCCAACATCTTGAAGCAACTCCAAAGTTTCCTCTTTCTCTGTATGTTTTTATGATTCTATCTTCTGTTTCTTCTCGGGATTCGACTCCGAGCTCATTCGCCAAGACACCAAAAATTGGGTCGAACCAAAACCATCTCCTAGCTAAAATTAGGTCGAACTATAACCATCTCCTATTTCGTGTTATCTGTTGTGATATTTCAAAGGCTTGCTTAATCTTTCGCATTACTTTGGCTATACAGCTCCATAACTGCTTTCCTGCTATTGCTGGTGGCGCACCTTCAGCTTCCTCCTATTTCTGGCCTTAAGTTTGATTCATGAATCATTAGGAAATTTTGGAGGTCATTTGGAGGGCCATATGAAGAGAGAGAAAAATAGAGCGCGTCCAATGAGCATGAAGGCTACGTTACGTAGAAAAGTACCTGGAAAGACTTAAAAAATAGGAAAATAGCATAAAACTTTCACGAAACTAGGATTGTAGCATAGTAATTTCCTTACTTTTACCGAGCTTTTAGGTGCTTGCGTGTGGTCCCACTTCTGATATTCTCTCATGGTCATTAACGTACTGGAGGGTGACCATTAAGCCCGCACAAGATATTGGAATTTTAAAACACTTTCCCTCCATTAGAATGCTTTCAAAGTGAATCTCCCTCCACTAAAGCTTTTCTCTGAGAGTTATGGCATCCACGTCTTCTCGCCCAAGAGCCTCAAGGTGTTTACTGTCTCTCACACCAACAAACAACAACGGCACTTTGCCTAGAAGGCCAAGTAGTAGCATATCCTCAATTACAATACCAGCTTCAATAAGTGCAGACAACCAATGGGTTGGACAAAGGATGAACAAAGGTTCATGGGTCCTCATGCAACCAAGAAGACCCAAGAGGTTTAGTGGTATCAACGTTTACCGCTCAGCATGGAAGGCCAGGGTGTTGGATTTCAAAGTTGAGATCGGCAAAAGATCTGTAAAGGAAGTTCTTGTTCAGCATGTGTTTACCCATCCAGAGGTGATAGCAAACGGTGGAAATGTATCAAATATACATCAACCACGTTGCAATTGTAAGTACTCTTGACATGTGAACTTACTGATACTCTCATTATAACTTTTCTTATATATTTTGCAATGTTTCTCCCGCTTGTTATGAGTAATGTCTCTACTCTTCACAACTCAATTACATTAGATTTGTCATTTGTACTTATTGATACTCTTAGTTTAACTCTTCTTATATATATTGCAGATGTTTATCCCTCTTCTTATGAGCAATGGGAGCCTGTGGAGTGCATAATAGGCCTCTTCCATGTTGTACATGCCCATATTGGTTCTCTACAGTATTCAGAGAGGAGCAGCAAAAGATTGGCTGATGAGGGAATCTTTTTTTATGACCACTTTTACCAACTCAGCTCAGGCAATAAGAATGGCATGTTGGTGAAACTGCCTCTACCGACCGATTGGAACACTGTGGACTGGCCAGTTCCCGAGGAAACAATGGTGGAGGCAATGCGAAGTAAGCTCTACAAGGATATACAAAGGTCTCTACGTAGCTCTATTCCTACCAAACTGGTTCGAATTGCAAACTTTTGTCCTGTTGCACTCTTCATAGAGCTGTTTCATAGCTACAACATCAGAGTTACAAAAACTATGTTCATGTGCAAGTCATTTCAGCAGTCATCCTGTGACAAACTTCTTGACAAAGGATGGTATGCAAAGGAAGAGATTGGTTTACGGTGCGAGGTCGCGCTTGATACTCTAGTTGTCAAGTACATGATTGCAAGCCAATCACTATTACTCTCATTTTGGTATATGCGATCACAAATGCTAAACGGTAAGTACATTCCTATGGACCAAGTTTCTGCAGGTTTGGAAGATAATCCTACTGTGGATGTGGAAGTGATTGATAAAGAGAATGGCCTACTATTGGTGGTTACAATAAGGGAGCTATGCAGTCTTCAGCATTTGCGAAATGACATCATTGAAGAGTCAATGGACAAGGAACTATCAGATTTTTCCTTTTTCTTAGCTGGCCGTAAGGTGATGCGGCGAAGAGAAAAAGAAATTTTGTGCAAAGAGTTGGATGGTCGGGTTGAAGTAGTGTCAATGTAACAGATATTCTTGTAAACCCAAGTGTATACAAATGACTTTCAAGACATGAAGTTTATTGATCTCATTTTTCAATTGTGCCCTGTGAAAAAATGTGCTTGAAATACATTTCTTTACCACGTCAAATCTCTCTCTCTCTCTCTCTGTCTATCTATATTATATATATATATATATATATATATATATATATATATATATATATATATATATATATATATATATATATATATGTTAGACAAGACAAAGACAGATAGAAGAATCATCTTAATTCATTAGAAAGTACAAACTCGTCCGTGAACAATGGACTGAGATACAATTTCTGTAAGTATGGAATCAGAATGTCTTCAAGGTAAAAATCAAAGGAATGCCCCTCGAAAGACGGTGGTGAGATAGTTGTTCCCGGCGGATTTAGTTCTCCCTTTTCGGGAGTATCATCAATTAGTAGTGTATTAGTTGCATCAAAGGGTACACCGATTTGGCTAAACGGTTTGTACAAAAGAGGTAATCCTGGTTTTTTAGGGTGGTAGTGGCCCTCAACAGTAACGCATTTTCTTTGATCATACAAAAAGGCAAAATCTGACGTGTGAGCTTGGCATACACTGCAAACTATTGCAACTAGTGGCGATAAGTTTTGCCTTTGCATTGAAGACCATATGCCAACTCTGAAGCGCGGAAGAAGAAACTCAATAAACTCCTTGGTTCCTGGACGAACCACGACTCGACAAGTTCCCATCCGAAACGTTTGCAAATCCTCAAAGGGTCCTCTGTCACTGAGAGGCACCCGCATCAGCAGCAATCCATTGACGTCCAAGATAATCAACCTCTGTAAAAGTTGACAAGTACATATAAGTAGTTAGAAGCTGAACATATTTTGCCATACTTGAATAGACATTACCGGAACAACCGTATCTACAGGTAGCAAGGGTCCATACTGGGTCTCTGTAGTGTTCATGTCGTTGTTGCTCTCTTCCGCTTTATCTTCATAGTCATCATTCAAATCTTCATCAGGGGTCTCCCCCATGGCCCTTTCTGCCTGATTCAAGGTTGATCGGCTTGCCTCATACATCCTTCCCTGATCCATATCATTTTGCTCATCCCGAGGCTTGCTTTCCTCATCCATATCCTTTTGCTCATCTATAGGCCTGCTTTCCTCATCTTCGGTTTCAGCCATAGGCTCTTTTGGCTGTTCCACAGGCTGACTTGCCTCTTTCATTGTCTCCTCCGGTTGAACCTTAGCAGCTTCCATATGCTCATTTGTCCTTTCCTCATCCTCGACTCTTTGATCTTCTGCTGATATGACACCCTCGGCCCGATGCGATTCCACTGTATCGGATGTAGGGGTTTGTCGTGTTGGCACGTCATGTTTTGTAAGATCAATAGTGCGCTCATCCAAGCCGCTATCTTCAAGCTCTCTAGGGCTTGACATAGTAAGCAGGTGTTGTATTAAACTTACCCGGTATCTTTGCAAATAATCATATGTGTAGTTTTTTAAAGCACTCTGCAAAATTGAAAGACCACATGATGAGAATTCTTTTATAGACTAAACCAAAACTAACTGAATGCATTGCAAAATGGGTACCTTAGTCATGAAAGGTTTTAATGCGAAGTAGCTTTGCAGGACATATTCTGCATGGAGAAGACATCTCCAGCCGCAAGAATTCCCATCGGTTTGATTTGGGAAAGGTACTTCTTTGATTGTGGCCTTGTATAGTTCATACCTTCTACATAGCTTGCCATAGGCAAGCAACAACCTCTTTATACAACTGCACAAGGCAATGTCAAGATGTTAGCATGAGGCTTCAAATTTACATGGATATCTATAATAAACACTTTCTGACACAAAACACTTACAGCCTAATTTCAGGGTGGGTTCCTTTTATTGAATTGAACACCCACACTGTTGGTTGGTCAACATCAAGGCATATGAGACTCCAGTGATGGTTGTTCTCATATGGGAAGATGATCACAGTAACTTCCAGCATAGCACAGTGGCGAAACCAACTCTCAAAGGTCCCAGATGGACTATTCTTTTGTCTAATAATTACAGACATTTGTGGATCAAGGAGAAACACCTCTATGTGAGTGTGCAATGGGAGTTGACTTTTGATCAGGCTGCAGAGACTCTACCTGAGTTAGCAAACCTATTATCTGAGTTTTCAAAGCTAGCAAGATAGTAACACTTACTTAAGACAAGCATAGATAATTGTGTCTGAAATCTGAGCATCTGGATTCTGCAATAAATCAATGTCCACCTTTTCCAGAGCTAGGTTTCTGGTTCCATCTACAAATGGTATCTCTGCAAGCAAACCATTCTTCATTGAAAGTAGAGTTTCTTGATTCATTGCCTCTATAGACAGGGTCACATTGCACTCTGTTTGTTTCTGGGACACCTCTGCTACTTTTGCTTTCTCCTGAAGCTCTGCTTCCCTCATTTCCTCTGTTTGGCGAGCAATAGTCTCTGCCTTTGCCCTTGTATTCACATCATGTGTGACATCTACAACTGTCAGCTGAGGCACTAGCTCCGGGGGGTATAACAAAATTTCTCTCATTTTCTTATCCTTGCAGACATTGGGGACCAGCAGTTTGTCATACCTCCACCTTATTCTTTTCAATGTCTCACTATCTTTGTCCATTATAGTAACCCTGTGGGCATGGGCTGCAACAATGGTCATGTCACTGAAGTACTCCAGTAGGAAGTCCTCAGCTGCTTCCTGTAGAGCCATTAATGCCACCACCTTCCACCTTTTGGTGCCCCAGGTAGCTTCATCACATATGGACCTCACCATCCTCTGGAAGGGCAGCTTTGGTATGCATAAATCTACACATTTCT